>NW_027206381.1:0-456711 GCF_024711535.1 Dipodomys merriami
TGCCCTTTTACATGTGTGTAATTTACTCTATTGCTATCCTCTTTTGCTCTAATTTTCTCCTATCTCCAGTACTATCTATTACTCAAATGCTTTCACTGAATTTCATTCTGCTCTCTTCACAGGTGCACTGTATTTCTATATTGTTCATCAGCTAACATTTGTTTTTCCTTTCCTCTATATCATTCCTCAACAATCCCCTAAATTACAAACATTTTTATGTGTTTATGTATATGTTAACTTTTTAGGTCTAGCATGAACATATGAGAGAAAACATTTGACCTTTGTCCTTCTGAACATGGCTTACTTCAATTAATGTGTTCCCAGTTCCAACCATTTCTTCTTTCTTCTATTTAGAAATAAAATACATTTTCTTTCTTAAAAACTCTATTGTAAAGGTGATGTCCACAGGGGTAGTATGATTCAGGTAATGAGTACATTTTCTTTCGAACGGGGTCACCCCATCCGTCATTCTCTCCCAGTTTTCCACCTTCTGACTTCTCTCCCCCCAAAAGTTGTATAGTTCATATCCAACTGCAGATTGGTTTTCCTATTGTCCCACTATTTCTGTGTTCCCCCTTCCCAAATCAGATGAGCTTATATACAAGATGAAGGTTGCAGAAATCTTATACAACAACGGAAGGGAATGAAAGAAAGAAGATTGGCATCAATATTCATCAAAGAAATGTGTCTGTAGTTCTCTTTCTTTGATGAGTCCCCAACTGGTTTTGGGATGAAGGTTATGATGGCTTGACAGAATGTGTTCGGTAGTGAACTTTCTCTTTCAATTTCATTGAAGAGTTGGAGGAGTATTGGTGTGGGCTCTGCAATGAAGGACTTGTAGAATTCTGCTGTAAAACCATCTGGTCCTGTACTTTTCTTAGATGGGAGGGCTCTTATTGCTGTTTCTATTCCAATGCTTAATATGGGCCTGTTGAGATGGTTTAATTCATCTTGGTTTAGTTTTGGCATGTCAATATTTGCTAGGAAAAGGTCCATTTTTGCCAAATTCTGAAACTTATTAGCATAAAGTTTTGAGAAGTATTCCCTTAAAATGTTCTGAATCTTGGTTGTTTCTGTGGTGATGTTTCGATTCTCATCTCTGAGTTCATTTATTTAGGTGTGTTCTCTTCTTTTTCTGATAAGTTTGCTAAGGGTGTGTCAATTTTGTTAATTTTTTCAAAGAACCAACTCTTTGTTTTGTTGATTCTTTCTATAGTTTTTTTTGGATTCTAATTCATTTAATTCTAATTTAATTTTAATTATTTCTTTCCATCTACTCGATTGGAGTTTATATTCCTGCTCTTTTTCAAGGAGGTTCAGATGTCTCATTAAATTGTTGGTTTCAGATCTCTCCAATTTGTTGGTGTAGGAACTCAGAGCTATAAACTTGCCTCTGAGTACTGCCTTTACTGTGTCACAGAGGAGCTGGTAATTTGTGTGCTCATTTTTGTTAAATAACATGAACATTTGAATTTCCTTTCTAATCTCTTCCATGAATCCCTCGTGATTCAGCAGTGTGTTGTTCAGCCTCCATGTGTTACCGGACTTTATTTGGTGGCTTTTGGTGTTGAGTTCTAACTTTATTCCCTTGTGGTCTGAGAGAATGCAAAGTATAACTTCCTTTGTGGCCTAAAATGCGGTCTATTTTAGAAAATGTTCCATGTGCTGCTGAGAAAAACGTGTATTGTGATGCTGCTGGGTGAAATATTCGGTAGATGTCTGTTAAAACTAGTTGATCTATGCAGTTGTTTAGACCTGCGGGTTCTCTTTTGAGATTTTGCCAAGTTGATCTATCTAGTGGGGAGAGTGGTGTGTTAAAATCCCCAACAATTAATGTCTTTGGATCTATGTGGGATTTGAGGGAAAGTAGTGTTTCTTGGATAAATTTGTGTGCTCCTTTGTTTGGCGAAAAGATACTTAGAATTGTAATATCCTCCTGAAGGAGAGATCCATTAATTAATCTGTAGAGACCTTCTTTATCTCTTCTCACAAATTTTAAGTTGAAGTCTATTTTATCTGGTATTAGGATTGCAATTCCCGCCTGATTATGGAGGCCGTTTCATTGGTAGATTTTGTTCCAGCCTTTCACATTGAAAATGTGTTTGTTTTTAGGGGCAAGATGTGACTCCTGAAGGCAGCATATACAAGGATCTTGTTTTTTAATCCAACTAGACAGTCTATGTCGCTTAATTGGAAAGTTAAGTCCGTTAATGTTGATAGAAAGGACTGAGAGGTATTTGGGTGTTCCTGCCATGTTATCCACCTTCTTGGGGGCTGCAAAAACTGGGTTCTTCCTATGGTTCTTGGATTCTCAGTTTGTGTGCAGTTTCTTGGCCTTTATTGTGGTCTACCTGGTTTTCTATGTGTAGGACATTTTTAAGAATCTTTTGTAGGACTGGTTTGGTGGAGATATATTGTTGCTTTTTTTTTTCTTTGTCATGGAAGGTTTTTATTTGGCCTTCAGTTATGAAGGAGAGTTAAGCTGGGTACAGTATTCTTGGTTGATAGTTGTTTGTTTTTAGGGCATGGCATACATCATTTCAGGCTCTTCTTGCTCTCATTCTCTCTGCTGAGAAATCTGAGGTGATTTTAATTGGTTGCCCTTTATAGGTGATTAATCTTTTCTCCTTGATACATTTAAGGATCTTTTCCTTGGTCTGAGTTGATCCTGTGTGGATTATAATGTTGCAGTGGGGTGTCCTATTCTCGTCTTGTCTATTTGGGGTTCTAAAAGTTTCTTGTATCTGAATAGACCTATCTTTTTGCATTTTTGGGAACTTCTTTGCTAGGATCCTGTTAAACAAATTTCCTAGACCATTAACTTCTATTTCTAGGTGCTGCTCTACACACATTATCCTCAGATTATTCCTTTTGCTTGTGTTTTCCAAGTGTTGGATAGATCTATCATATTTCTTGGACTTGTCTTGGAGGGTTGTATGTTCTTTCTCTATAATATCTGGGCTATCTTCAATCCCCGAGATTCGATCTTCTGCATGGTCTAACCTGCTGTCAAGACTTTCTACTTTGTTTTTTATTTCTTTTCCTTCTAATTGGTCAGCTTTGATGGCTTCAAATTCTTTGTTGAAGCTTTGTTTTAGATCTTGTATGAACTTCTTTACTTCCTTAATTTGGTGCTCAGTGTTTATTCTCAAATCACTTAGTTGATTGGTTATGGTTTCCTTGGACTTCCATTCCTTCTGTTGGTTTCCATTCAGCATTCCGTTTGTGGTCTCCCGACTTCCTTCACCTCTTTGTTAATGGATTCCATGAATGCCTTTAGTGATCTTTGTTTATTCTCATCCTGCTCTCTAAATTCCTGTATTACACTTTGTTTAGCTTCCTCACGTTCACACCATTCCTGTAGTTCTCTTTGAGTGTTCTTAGACTTCCTATGCCATTCCTACCTTTCTCTTTGAGAATTCTCAAGCTGCTCATGCAAGTTGTGTATTAGTTTTTGAGTATCTTCCTCACACTCATGCTATTCGTGTATAAATCTTGGTTTGCCTCCTCTCTCTCACTATCACGCTCATACAGAGTCCTTTGTAGGTTTTCAATCTTTTCATTTATCATGTTGGCCAGCAGTGTTTATAGAGCTATTTGGGAACACTACTCTGGATTATTCATTATCTATTTTGTCCCTGATTATCATGAGTGGGAGTGAGATATCCGGACTTGCTATTTTTCTTGTGTTTATTTTTCCAGCTTACTTTGCCCATTTGGGATGAAAATAACACCAGTTTTGTGCTAGAACACTATCTTAAGGCAACCATCAACCAAAGTCTGTATTTGCCCAGTCAATACTCTGCAGATACAATCTAGTTCAACAGATGCATCAACAATTCATGAAAAAAATCATACACTCTTATAAAACAGGATTCATTTCAGGGATGCAAAGCTTGTTCAATATACGCAAATCAATTAATATAATTAATCACATCAACAGGAGCAAGGATAAGAACCACATGGTTATCTCAATAGATGTAGAAAAAGCATTTGACAAGATCAAGCGCCCCTTTATGATGAAGGTTTTTGAAAAATTAGGAATCCATGCAACATTCCTCAATACAATAAAAGGTGTATATGACAAACCTACAGCCAGCATTATATTAATGGTGAAAACTAAAGCCATTTCCTCTTAACTCAGGAAAAGGACAAGGATGTCCAGTCTTTCCACTTCTCTTCAATCTATAATTACAATGCCTAGCTACAGCAATGAGACAAGATGCAAACATAAAGAGGATCCAAATAAGAAAAGAAGTAAAACTCTCTCTATTTGCAGATGACAGGAAATTGTATTTAAAGAAACCCATAGACTCCACTCCCAAATCACTCAAGCTGATTCAAAACTTTGGCAAAGTAGCAGGGTATAAAATTAAACCCCCAAAATCAATGACTTTTCTGTATGCCAACAAAGAGAAAAGTGTGGCTGTAATTAGGAAAGCAACTCCATTTGTAATAACCCACAAAAAATAAAATACCTAGAAATAAGCTTAACGAAAGAAGTGAAGGGCTCTATGATGAAAATTTTAAAAACCTGAAGAAAGGATATCAAAGCAGAACTTAGAAAATGGCAAAACCTCCCATGCTCCTGGATTGAAAAGATCAACATCGTCAAAATGGCAATAATTCCCAAGGCTATCTATAAATTCAATGTGATACCTAGCAAAATTCCAACCTCATTCTTCAAGGAAATAGAAGAGGCAATCCAAATATTCATATGGAATAATGAAATATCCCGAATAGCTAAAAGGCTCCTCAACAGAAAGAACAATGCTGGAGAAATATCAATACCAAATTTCAAACTCTACTATAAAGCCATAGTAATCAAAACAGCTTGGTACTGGCACAAGAACAGACCTCAGGACCAATGGAATAGAATTGAAAACCCAGAAATGAACCTACAGACATATAGCCATATAATGTTCCATAAGGGAGCTAAAAAAAATAGAATGGAAGAAAGACAGCCTCTTCAGTAAATGGTGCTGGCAAAACTGGTTAACTACTCTTAGAAAACTAACGCTTGATCCTTATATATCACCCTGCACCAGAATCAACTCCAAATGGATCAAAGACCTCGGATTCAAAGCAGACACTCTGAAAACATTACAGGATGGAATAGGAGAAATCCTAGTTCTCCTTGGTGCAGGCCGAAATTTTCTTAATAGAGACCCATAAACACAACAAATCAAAGAAAGGTTGGACAAATGGGATTGTATGAAGTTGCAGAGCTTCTGCATGGCAAAAGATATAGCAAGCAAGATCAATAGAAAGCCCTCAGATTGGGACAAGATCTTCACTAGCCATACAACGGACAATGGTCTCATATCTAAAATATACCTGGAACTCAAAAAATTAAATCCCCCTACAACAAATCCTCAAAGATAAAAACTGTCCAATAAATAACGGGGCTAAAGACTTAAAGAAACACTCCTCTGAAGAACAAAGAAGGATTTCCAATAGACACAGGAAGAAATGCTCAAACTCTCTAGCCATAAAAGAAATGCAAATCAAAACAACATTGAGATACCACCTCACCCCAGTTAGAATGTCTATAACCAAGCACTCTAATAACAACAGATGCTGGAGGGGATTTGGACAGAAGGGAATCTTACTGCATTGTTGGTGGGAGTGTAAACTTGTTTAACCACTTTGGGAAGTAGTATGGAGATTACTTAAATGTATCCACATAGAGCTCCCCTATGACCCAGCAATCCCACTTTGGGCATTTATCCAAATGTTTACAATCAAGACCACACTAAAGATACCAGCACAACTATGTTTATTGCAGCATTACTTACCATAGTAAGATCTGGAACCAACCCAATGACCCTCAGTTGATGAATGGATCAAGAAAATGTGGTACGTATACACAATGGAATTCTATGCCTCCATCAGAAAGAATGACATTGCCCCATTTGTTAGGAAATGGAAAGACTCGGAAAAAATTATATTAAGCGAAGTAAGCCAAGCCCAAAGAAACATAAATCCCAAGGTTTCCCTGATTTGCAATATCTAGTATATGTATGAGTCAAGCAAAAAAGTTCAGATAAGGTGATGTTAGGGAAATGAACCCTAAGATATGTATTCAGTTTTTTTTCTTTCATGCGATTGTTTCCAACACATTTATAAGATAATTTCTTTGTTGCTTTGTATGTCCCTCCCCCACAGTATAACCCCTGCTTTCACTGTATTTGATGTCGGTTTAATTTGTGGAGAATAATGGGAAAAACAAGTCGTTTAAATAAAGATACAGGTGGACCCATTGCAACAATGAGGTGTACAAGTCGTTATGTCGAAAACGAACTTTACAGCTTTGGTGGGGGGGCTTGAAGGCTGGGGTGGGGGGGGAGGAGGTTGGGAAGGGACCGGAAGGAGAAACAAAGGAGGAGGCTACAATGCTTGATAATAAATATACTCATTTTCTTGTCCATGTAATTGTAACCCCTCTGTACAGTATATTCACAGTAAAAAATAAATAAAAATTAAAAAAAATAAAAGAAAAAGAAAGAAGAGAAGAGAAGAAAGATTTTAAAAAACTGAAACAGTACAATAAAAAACTTCTTACTTCCATTTTTTGGAGTTCATTTCTATAAATATCATTTTATATGCTCATATGTACATACCTATTGAGCCCTCTATTAAGGATATCCTCCTTTGGTCTCACTGTATGACTGTTTTGACTTCTGTTTAATTCATTATGTCCAAGTGTAGTTATTTGTCTTTTACTATCCATTGGAATTTTTTGTAGATTTATAGGCACATTTTAATTATTACAAATGAGGGAAATTATGCAGCTTGTATTTCTTTGGGTCTGTCTTACTTCACTTACTATAATTTTTTTCCAAGTTTTTCGTTTCCTTATGAACAAGGGAATGTCATGCTCTCCAATGGAAGCATAGAATTACACTGTGTATACATATCACATTTTCTTTCTTTTGGAAAAACAGTTTTGTTCTATTCTAAAGATGCTATACAGAGTGGTTACAGTTACATGAGTAAGGCAATGAGTATATTTCTTGTTGAGCATTGTTACATACAATATTTTCTTTTTCCTTTCTCATCGTGGGGCTTGAACTCTGGGCTTGGGCCCTGTCCTGGTGCTCTTCAGCTCAAGGCGAATGCACTACGGCTTGAGCCACAACACCACTTCCATTTTTTTCCTAGTGGTATATTGGACTTGCCTGCCCAGGCTGGCTTTGAACCACGATCCTCAGATCTCAGCCTCCTGAGTAGCTAGGATTACAGGCATGAGCCACCAGTGCCTGGCCACATTTTCTTGATCCATTCATTCATTGAGGGACATCTGAACTGATTCCATGTCTTGTGTATGGTAATCAATGATGCATTGAACATGGTCATGCTGGTGGCATTTTGTATAGCCTGATTTTAGACAATTAGATACATACCCAGGAGTGAAATTGCTGGGTCATAGGGAAGTTATATGTTTAGTCTATTAAAGAACCTCCATATTGCTTTCCAGAGTAGTTAAACCAGTTTGCATTCCTAACCACAGTGTAGTAATGTTCCCTTTTGGCCACATCCCCACCAGCAATTGTTAAAGCATGTGTTTTGCCAGGCAGAAACTCTTCAGTTGTATGCAATCCCATTTACCTAGTCTTTGATTTGTTCTGATTCTGGATCATTACTTAGTAAGTTTTGAACTGTACTACCCCCTAACGTGTCCCCTATATCTTCCTGTAATATTATCAGGGTATCTGATCTTACATTAAAGTCTTTCATCCATTTGGAGTTGATTCTGGTGCAGGTTGATATATAAGGATCTAAATTCAGTTTTCTGCACAAGTACTGGGTAGCCAATTCTGCCAGCATCAATTTTGAAGAGGCTGTCCTTTTTGCCATCCTTTGGCTCCCTTATCAAATATAAGGTGGCTATGGGTCTGTAAATTCATTTCTGGTTCTTCTATTTTAGTCCATTGGTCCTCTGTCCTATTTTGTACCTGTACCAAGTTGTTTTGGTTTGTTTTAATTTCTATAGCTTTTTAATTGAGATTAAAGCTTGGTACTGATATTCCTCCTGGTACTGATATTCCTCCAGCACTGATCTTCCTACTAAGGATTGGTTGTGCTATTCAGGGTCTTCCAAAATTCCAGATTAGTTTGTGGATTGTTTGTTCTATATCACTGAAGAATTTTGTTGGATATTGATGGGTATTGAATTGAATTTGTAGATAGCTTTGGGCAATATTGCTATTTTCATGGTTAAACCTTCCAATCCAGGAGAATGGGAGGTTTTTCTACTTCCTTAAACCTGTTTCTAACGTTTTAATCACAGAGGTCCTTCATCTCTTTGGTAATTCCAAAGTGTTTTTTGAGGCTATTACAAAAGGACTTTCTTTCCTGATTTCAGATTCACTCTTCTCCTTATTGGCATACAGAAAAGCTACTGATTTTGGGGGGTTTCTTTCTTCCTTCCTTCCTTTCTCTCTTCCTTCCTTCCTTCCTTCCTTCCTTCCTTCCTTTCTTTCTTTCTTTCTTTCTTTCTTTCTTTCTTTCTTTCTTTCTTTCTTTCTTTCTTTCTTTCTTTCTTTCTTTCTTTCTTTCTTTCTTTCTTTCTTCCTTTCTTCCTTTCTTCCTTTGTTGGCGATGTGGCTTGAACTCTGGGCTTGGGCTCTGTCCCAGCACTCTTCAGCTCAAGGTAAGTGCTCTAACTTTTGAGCAACAATGACACTTTGGGTTTTCTGGTGCTTAATTGGAGATAAGAGCCTCACGGACTTTCCTGCCTATGCTGGCTTTGAACCACAATCCTCAGATCTCAGCCTTCTGAGTGGTTAGGATGCCGGGCATAAGCCACCAGTGCCCAGCTTGGGGTTAATTTTATACCCTGCTAACTCAGCCAAAGTAACTTAGGAAAGGAATCCATGGGGCTCTTTAAATACAGGATCATGTTATCTGCAAAATGAGAGAGTTTTATTTCTTCTTTCCCTATATGGATCTCCTTTATGTTTGTCTCCTGCCTTATTGCTCTAACTAGAAATTCCAGTACTATATTGCAGAGGAGTGGAGAGAGTGAACATCCTTCTCTCATTCTTGATTTTAGAGGGAATGGTTTTAACTTTTCACCATTAAATACATGCTGGCTGTAGGTTTGTCTATATTATGTATGCCTATATTATATTGACGAATGTCCCATATATTCCTGGACTCTCCAGAGCTTTCATCATAAAGCGGTGTTGGATCTTGTCAAATGTTTTCCCCCATATATTGTGATGACCATGTGGTTCTTTTCCTTGCCTATTGTATATATAGAGCACATATTTGGAGTCACTCATTAGTTATAGGGCATCTGGGTTTTTCTCAGGTTTGGCTATTAAGAAAAGTATTGTAATGAACATGGATATATAAGTACATTTATTGTTTTATGACTTTCATTCCTTCAGATAGATGCCTAAGTGTGAGCCAAATGATGATAACTTATACATTTAATCTTACTCAGGAGGCTAAGATATGGAGGATCACAGTTCAAGGACAACCTGCCTAAGAAAGTTTGCTAGACTCCATCTTGAAAATGACCAGCATAAAGCAGAGCTGGAGGTGTGGCCCAGCATAAAGCAGAGCTGGAGGTGTGGCTCCAGTGGGAGAGCACCAGCCTAGCAAGTTCAAGGCTCTAAATTCAATACCTACTCCCACTAACAATATTCAATAAATAAAATACCCAATCATGATATGGTTGCAGCATACAGTACTATTTTTTTTTGAGGAAATCAATTTAGGCTTATTTACATAGTAGTTGCACTAATTTGCATTCCTACAAACAGGACTCTTTTCTCTTGGCATCCTCATATGCTCTGTGATGTTGTTTCTGCTCTAGCCATATTGGCTGGAGTGGGATGAAATCTCTGTCATTTTGATTTGCATTTCTTTATGGCCAGGGACGTTATGCATTTCTTTATGTATTTATTGGTCGTTTGTTCTTCTTACCCCAAGAATGATCTGTTCAGCACTTTTGCCCATTTTTGTTCTTGAAGAGTTCAGTGTTTTGAGTTTTATGTATATACTGTATATTCTGTATTATGTATATTCTTCGTCAGATGAATAATTGCTTTAGATTTTCTCCCATACAGTAGGTTGTCCCTTTAGCCTTTAGAGACATTGTTGTGTAAAAGCTTTTTAGTTTAATATAATTTTATTTGTCAATACTTGCCCTTATTTGTTGAGCTATTGAATTTCTAATCAGGAAGTCACTACTTATGCCAATGCATTCCAGTATTTTGACTACGACTAGTAGTTTCAAAGTTTCAGGTCTTACATTAAAATTCTTGATTCACTTTTAATTGACGTTAGGAGAGAGAGAGAAAGAGAGAGAGGAGGGGAGAGAGAGAGGGAAAGAGATCTGGTTTCAGTCTGCTGCATGAAGAAAGCTAGTTTTTCCAGCACCATTTCTTGAAAAGTCTGTCTTTTCTCTGATACAAGCTTTGAGATCCTTTGTCAGAAATCAGATTGTGGTAGCAGCATTTCTGGGCATTCTATTCAGTAATCTTCATGTCTATTTTGGGGCCAGTTGCTTGCTATTTTTGTTCCTATGGCTTTGTAATATAATTTGAAGTGAGGTATCATGATATCTTCAACTTTGTTTTAGTTTTGTTCAGGATTGCATTGGATATTTGCTATATTTGTAGTATTGATTTTTTTTCTGTTTCTGTGAGTAATGATATTGAGATTTTGGTAGGAATTTCATTATCTGCAAACATTGCTTTCCTTAATATAGCCATTTTCTTTATATTAATTCTGTATATTCAGCAACAAGGGATGCCTTTCTATCTTCTAGTGTCTTTTTAAAATTTCTTCTTCAATGTTTCATGCTTTTAAGTATAGAAATCTTTCACCTTTGTTAAATTTATTCATAGAAAAAATTGAAACTATTGGGAAATGGAATTATTCTCCTATTTTTCTGTTGATGTACAGAATAGTTATTGGTTTTTTAATGCTGACTTTATATTCTTTATATTACAAAAGAGGTGGAACTTTAAGGTGCTTTAAGTATAGAATCGTATCATCTGAAAATAACAATACTTTATTTCTTCCTTCCCTATTTGAATCCCTTTTGTTTCTTCTTGTGCATTGTTGCTCTGGCTAGGATTCCAGTGCTATTGTGAATAGAAATAAAGGGAATAGACTGAATGTCTTGTATTGTTCTTGACTTTAGAAAAAATTATTTCAGTTCTGCCTTCATTTACTATGACGTTGACAATATAGGCTTGTCAAATATAGCATTTATTATATTGAGGAACATTGCCTAAACTCATAGTTTCTCCAGAGCTTTTGTCATGAAAAGATGTTGAATTTTTGTCAAAGGATATTTCTGCCTGAATTAAGATGATAATAGGATTCCTTGAGTCTGTTCATATGTGATATTGCATTTATTGATGTAAGTTTGTTGATCCACTAACCTTGAGTATCTAGAATATAGCAATTTGGTCATAGGATATAATCTTTTTGATGTATTGCATTTGGCGTGCAACAATTTTTTTGGGAATTTCTACATCTATGTTCATCATAGAGATTGGTCTATAAATCTCTTTTTGTTGTATCCTGTCTAGTTTTAGAATAAGTGGAATACTGGCTTCATATGATGAGTTTGTGCCGCGGACCGGCTCTGTCGGGATGACAGAGGATACCTAGTGGAGGTAACTGGAACAGGTGGGGAGATGGCAAACACAACTCACACACAAGAGGAGTGAATGCTGAGTGCGATTTATTGCAGAGGATAACAAGCTTTTATAGCAAAAGTCTCCATGAGAAAGGGCAAAAGGTTACACAATCTTCCTGCAAGGCCTCATTCTTGGGTGGTCACCAGCTGGTCACCTGATCTTGTTTTTTGGATGAGGAGCTATGACGATAGGCACTTGTTTTCGGCTTTAGCTCTACTTTTAAGAAATACAATTGGTTTCGATGTTTATCATCTATTAACCATTAACCAGAGCATATGGGCAAGGTGCTGGACAGAAAGGAATGAACTCTAGTACTTTATTGTTACTTTTGTTTAGTTTTGTACTTCATGCGTTTCAAATCTTTTCTAAGCCATTGTGATCCTTTGTCATTCTTTAGAGGGTCCCCAATTTGTGGCCAAAATCATGATATTCAGTATACTTAGTTAAATCTGGCCATATATCAAATTTAAGTTCATAGTGTCTTTTCTGTAACCCTTTCACATAATCATTCACTCTTTTCCATAGTGGCCTTAACTGTCTCATAAGATCTTTCTTATTCCTTCTTTGATAGTAAGCACCAAGGAGGCCTAGATCTAGCAAGTCTCTCAGTAAATGAAAGAGAGTAATAGGAATTTCTTTCTCCTAAGTAGTTTTCCCAACGGTTGCCATCCTTATCATACACACCTGTAAAAGGCTATGGATCTGGGGGAAGTCTTTGGGGTCCTCTAGATAATGGAGGATCCCACCATTTTCCTCTGATAAGCCATTGCCACCTTTCATCTATCAACCTTTTAGGGATCTTTTTTAGCTTTTGGTCCAAATATCCCTCTGCATCTTTTTTATCTACAGGGTATCTATATGAGTCTATTGTATATGCTTTAAGATTAAAAGGAAGTCTCCAATAGCCATACATTCTTTTTGCTCTAGCCGTGCCTACAGCTTCTTGTAAATTTCTTACAAACAATTCCTTCTGCTGAAGTGACGTCATGAAACCCCCAATACTTTTATATTTACTTATGACTTGTCTAATACCCTCCTTAAGAGGGGTTTTTAGGGTAGCACTTAAGTCTGGTGAGTTAGTCATAATCTCAGGACACTCATCAGATGTTGGAATCATCAACACTTCCAAGAAAGAGCCTTGAATAAGGGAACGTTGAGCATGAGTAAGTAGAACAAGCAGCAAGAACAGTAAAAGATTAATAGGCACTCCTATACAGCGAAGAAAAGAAAAACAGAAACAGAAAGACATCTTTCCCAGGGGCTTGCCAGCCTTTCCAGGAGGTAGGCCTCTTTGAAGCCCCATTCTTTGAGGTAGACTTCAGTGAAGTCCCATTCTCAGAGATAGGCCTCTTTGAAGCCCCATTCTCTGAGGTAGACTTCGGTGAAGTCCCATTCTGAGAGGCAGGCCTCTTTGAAGCCCCATTCTCTGAGGGTAGACTTCGGTGAAGTCCCATTCTCAGAGGTAGGCTTCTGTGAAGCCCCATTCTCAGGTCTGAAAGCAGGTGTTCCATGCTAAGCAGACTCCACCGGAGTAGGCGTGGCAAGTTTAAAAGTATTTTTTCCCCTCTACTCATGGAAAATTTTGAGTATTTATGCTTGTTTTTCTTTAAAGGTCTGGTCAAATTCAGCACTGAATTATATGATCCTAGACGTTTTGTGGTCAGGAGAATTTTATTACTGCTTCATTCTCATTCCTTATAGATCTATTTAAGTGATTTATATTTTCTTGTTTGAATTTTGGTAGTTCAAGTACCTCTAGAAATGTGTGTCTTCCTTTGGGATTGTCCAGTTTACTTGAATATAAGCTTTCAAATATTCCCTCACTATCCTCATTATTTCTTTTCTTTATTATTTTTGGGTTTTTTTGGGTCCAGTCATGAGGCCTGAACTCTAGGCCTGGGCACTGTCCTTCAGCTCTTCAGCTCAAGGCTAGCGCCCCACCACTTGAGCCACAGTGCCACTTCCGGCTTTTTTCCTTTTGCTTATGTGGTGCTAAGGAATCAAACCCAGGGTCTCAGGTATGCAAGGCAAGACGCTCTACCACTGAGCCACCTTCCCAGCCCATTATGCTCATTATTTCATTGATGTGTGTGTTATCCCTTTTTGTTTTTTTTGTTCTTTTTTTATTGTGAAAATACTGTTGAGAGGGCTTACAATTACATGGGCAAGATAATGAGAGCATTTCTTTTTTCTTTCTTTTTTTTGGGGGGGGGCCGGTCATGGGGCCTGAACTCTGGGCCAGGGCGCTGTCCCTCAGCTCTTCAGCTCAAGGCTAATGCTCTACCACTTGAGCCACAGCGCAACTTCCAGATTTTTTCTTTTTGTTTATGTGGTGCTGAGGAATCAAATCCAGGGCCTCAGGCATGCAAGGCAAGTGCTCTACCACTGAGCCACCTTCCCAGCCCCAATGAGTACATTTCTTATCAAGCATCGTAACCTTCTCCTTTGTTTCCCCTTCCCATCCTTTCCCATCCTCCCCTCACCCCCCTCACCCAATCCTCCCCACTCTCCCCGCTCCCACCCACCAAAGTTGTAAAGTTCATTTTCAACATAACAACTTGTATGTCTCATTGTTGCAATGGGTCCTCCTGTATCCCTATTTAAATGATTTGTTTTTTCCCTTCCCCTCCACAAATTATAACAATATCAAATACAGTGAAAGCAGATATTATACCGTAGGGAAGGGACATACAAAACAACAAAGAAATCATCTTATAAATGTGTTAGAAACAATTGCATGAAAGAAAAAAATACATTTGAATACCTATCTTAGAGTTCATTTCGCTAACAGCAACCTATCTGATCTTTTCTGTTTGACTCAGACATACACTAGGAATTGAAAATAGAGAAAACCATGGGACCTATGTTTCTTTGGGTCTGGCTTACTTCACTTAATATAATTTTTTCCAAGTCTTTCTATTTCCTAACAAATGAGACAATGTCATTCTTTCTTATGGAGGCATAGTATTCCATTGTGTATACATACCACATTTTCTGGATCCATTCATCTACTGAGGGGCATAGGGTTGGTTCCATATCTTAGCTATGGTAAATAAGGCTGCAATAAACATAGTCGTGCTGGTAGATTTAGTGTGGTCTGGTTTGTGAGCATTTGGGTAAATGCCCAAAAGTAGGATTGCTGGGTCATAGGGGAGCTCTATGTGGAGTCTTTTGAGGAACGTGCATATTACTTTCCAAAGTGGTTGAACAAGTTTACACTCCCACCAACAATTTTATTCATTTGAGCCTGTTCCCGCCTTCCTTTAGTCAGCTTAGCTGAAGGTTTATGTATCGTTTTTTATCTTTTAAATCTCCAACTTCTTGAATAAATTGTTCTATTTTTATTCAAGTAGCCATGTGTGGGTGTGGTGGCATGTGTGCACACAATCGTACATGTGTGCACATGTACTAGTCCCAAAGGTTGAACTCAGGACCTGGGTGTTGTCCTTTACCTTTTTCATTCAAGGCTTGTGTTCTACCACTTGATCCACAGCTTCAATTCTGGCTTTTGGTGGTTAACTGGATATAAAAATCTCACAGATTTTCCTGCCTAGGCTGGCTTTGAACCATGATTCTCAGATCTCAGCCTCCTGAGTAGCTAAGATTACAGATGTGAGCTACAGGTACCCAGTTCATAGGCTTATATAAATTTCTTTAAGACATGAGAAAAAGAAAATTACCTCCCAAAGTTTTCAGTTCCTCACTTCCAGATCATGACCTTGGTTTGCATTTCTTTTATGTTTTTGGGTCCGGTCGTGGGCCTTTAACTCTGGGCCTGGGCGCTGTCCCTCAGTTCTTCAGCTCAAGGCTAGCACTCAACCACTTGAGCCACAGCACCACTTCAGGCGTTTTTCTTTTTGCTTATGTGGTGCTAAGGAATCGAACCCAGGGCCTTATGCATGCAAAGCAAGTGCTATACCACTGAGCTACCTTCATTTCTCATTGAGAATTGCATCAACAGGAAGAAAACTTCACAAGCTCTCATCACATCTCATCTGTCCACATCTGAGCTATGCACTCGGCCTCCTCTTCTGTGCATTCAGGAAATCTCCATGATCTTAGATAAATCCAGTCCTTCCACTCATGTATCAGATCCAATCCCCTCTTGCTTATTCAAGAACATTACTCTGCTCCCTCTCTTCTTCCTTTCCTGTACCATCAATTTTCTCTTGCTCAGTAGCATGAAACACCTCTCATCTCAAAAACCCTTTTAGAGTGTACTTCTCTTTTTAGAAAACCATCCCAATTCTCTGCTCACTTATATACTCTTCCTTATACACCTCACTTATACTCTTCCTTCTCAATGTATTATCTAATTCTTTTTAGACACTGTTCATAATTGATTTTTGCCCCAATGTTTTAGCAGAATTGGAAAGTCACCAATAAACTTCAAGTTGCTAATAGTTCTCATCTATTTCCCCTTCACCATCAGTTCACAGAGCCTATCACTTGGTTTCCAACACCACACATCTCTGGAAGCTCCTGCTTAATCACCTCAATTATTCTTTTTTTAATAATTTTTTATTGTGAAAATATTGTACAGAGGGGTTACAGTTACATGAGCCAGGTAATGAGTACATTTCTTATCAAGCATTGTTGCCTCCTCCTTTGTTTTTCCCCTACCATCCCTTCCCTCCCACATCTACAACTAAACTTCCCTGTAGCTGACCTTCACCTACATTATACTTCCCTTGTCCCCTTTATCTCATCCCCTAAATAATTGGAAATTTCTACTTATTAGTCTACAGACAGCTACCTTTTCTACTTAGACTCAGTTCCTTTTGACCTTATCCAACCTTTTGGCTCTTTGATACCACTACTAACCAGGTGACTTCCAAAATCTGTATCCTTAAATCCAATTTATGGGTCAGTCATCAATTCAACATCTCCACCCAGGTGCTCAGCCTAACATATCAATAGAACTCCAATTCTATAGCTCCAGTTCGTTTTCCTCAATAGAAGACTCCTCTAGGATTAGCAGCATAGGGAAACAAGATTTACCTTGACCTTTTTATGTCTCTTGCTCTATACTCTAAGCATCTGTTACAACATTTCATGATATATTTTCAAAATGAAAAATACAAATTAAGAAACAGGAATCAGACAAGAATAGTTGCCTAAACTAATGCTGCTGTTTATATATAGGAAAACAGGAAAAAATGAGCATAGGATAATGAAGTTTCTGGCAGTAAATTATCTGGAACATGGTGGCTAAATGGACTTATGAAGAAGTGGGAAAAGTCATAATGATTGCAGATTCTGACTTAAAAATCACCGTGGACACTGATGACATTGAGATAGGAAATATATGAAAGAATATAATTTTATGGAAAAGGAAATAAATAAGAGGTCTAATTTTAGTGTATTGCAAGCTCATGTCTACTAAATAGTAAGAAGCAAATGGAATAAATGTTCACATAATATAAATACAGATGATACGTTCATAAATGTGAAAGATAGCCTATAGTTGTGAGAAAATTAGTACTACAATATGGCCAATACACCTGAATTTTGAAGTGAATCAAATTAAGGAGCATCAAGTATAGATTGCCTTTATTTTCCACATTTGACAGAAGAAACACAAACAAACAATACAAACTAAAATCAGTGCATATCTTTCATATATTATCTTTATATAGCAGTGGGGAAAAGGCAGTGGCCAAGCTGGTGCAAGTGAAAATGTGAGGTGGTCATCATGAAGCTATAACCTTTGAAACCCTACCTGAGGTCCTCATGTTCTTGTGTAATCCAAATATTTACCTCAACCTGACACATATGAATTCCACCCATTCTAACCCTCATCCCTCAAAAATAACTTCCAAAGAAACCAGTATGCACTCAGGTTCTCTGTGATCAATAACATAAATGCCAGTGCATCTTTCTGACAACAGTCATTCTGGAAGCTTTAGAGCCATGGAAAACACAGGGAAACTGGGACAGAAGTGGATTTGCATCATATTTCATTACTCAAATTATGATTGTGATTGTGAAACCTTTACTACTGTGATTTACAATAATCCAAGAGAACATAGCTGGATTCTTAGATGGTAGGTGGAGAAAACAACTTCTGGCTGGAGACAAATCAGTTTTGCAGTTCTGTATTGTGTTAATTTGATAAGGACGTCACAATGAGAGAATATGTGTGGAATACTGCAATATCCTTATTACAGGTGCTTTTTCTAACAGTAAGATTTTGATTAGAATTTAGCAGCATACAGAGATCCCTATAGGGAATTGTCTTCATACAGAAACTTTCAGAAATCTGATTAACTGAAATTTACTGAAAGTGTATCTGTTGATCTCATGGAAAACAACAGAAAAATAAAAAACCTCTTCAACTTGGCCCCAATCTACATTGTTAGGACTAACTTTTTACTTACCTCATAGTCACATTTCAACTCATTTCTTCTCATTACACTGTTGTCTGGATTGGAGCTTTCAAGCATTGCTCTATTCTCTCCTGAGCTCTGTAAGATTAGGTTAAAACTCATACCCTTATGCACAAAGCTTTTAAGACTTCTACAGATTAAAACGATGCTGGATTCTTTGTCTTTAGAGAAAAAAGAGAAAAGGATATTCATTCAAAAGTGCCTAACAAATACTTGAAATATTATTATGATACTTGGTCTCATAATTTGTTTAGAAAATAGTTTATTTATGAACTTTTAGTCACTTTGAGCTTTAAAGGACTTAAGAACTCCCTCCTTTTTAGTAATTCACTGGAAAGACTTGAAGACCTGGGTAAAGCAGTGCCATTTATTGCAGTGAAAACTGAAGCAAAGGCATTAAAAACAAACCCGACAGCAAAGTCCATGAGCAAACTTTGAGTTATTCTCGACTAATATAGTAGAAGCAGACAGAAGTTAATTCCCCCAGCAACAGTATGAGACAAGGTTTGGTACCAACCAGAGAAACTCACAAGAGTGTTAACATCAGGGTTTTTACTGGGGGCTGCTCATGGAGGCATGAATCAGCTATGAGACTCAGTCCCTATAACCTCCTGTCTTCATTGAAGTAAACTTACATACTATGGTCAGCATCCTAGGATAACAAAAACATTCACACGTGTCATCCTTAGTATAAAGCCTCTGGTTTGTCCCAAATTCTCTGTACAAAGATAGAGCTTTCCAAAGCTCCCAGAGGCTATGAGCCAGGCCTTTGATATGGGCACATGGCTGCAGAGTAAAATCTTCATGGTACAACTTGTTTGGTGATATTAAATTGTTCTACCATATTTTATTGTCCTTTGGTGTCAGTGTAGAGTGAGGTTTACATATTTTATTAAAATATTACTTAATTTTAGAATTTTTGCATCATTATATATTATATGAATATGATAAATATGAAGTGTATGTCTCTCATTTATATACCATGGCTTTTGTTCAGAGTACTATAAAAACATCATTTCTTGGCTTAATTTTCCTCTGTTTTACAATGATATTTTTTGTAGCTATTTCACCTAAGAAAATGTAGTTGGAGCTATAGAATGACATTTTTCAAGAGAAAGTAGGGATATGAAATGTTCAGAGTGCCCATTTTCACTATAAAACCTGAAGAAATAAATCTGAAACCTAAATTCTTTCTTGAAGCCTAATGAGTTTTTCCATCAATTTTGAATAAGAGTTTATTGTTGTCTAATATTGAGTATGATAAAGAAAATATCCCAAATCCCATCCATTATAAGAATAATAATATTTTTTAATATTTAAGTTAATATTTTTAAAGCAAGGAAAGCTAAGAATAAACAGTTCTTAGGGATACAAATTTTCTTTGAATAACATCAGACCAGATTCAAAGTTCACAGTATCTAAGTTGAGACACAGGTAAGTGTCACGATAAGAGTAAGTGGCTGAGTATAAGGACTCATTCTGACAGGGACATCTGTAAGAAGACTACATTCCTGCACACATTCTGAAAGTGAGGTTGAGATCATTTGTTTTCATTCTTTGTAAAGGAATTTAATGTGTCACTTCCAGTCTAAGGCAGTAAGGGAAGTAGAATACATTTCTCAGGGTGTTCTGAATACCTAGTAGCCATTATGAAAGAATAAATCACAGTTTTCTATATTAAATCCACTGAGATTCACGTTTGCTACAACCTTGCTTAACGTAGCCTTGCTATTGTACCTTATAATTCCAGCTCTGTAGTTCACAATATAGTCAAAGGCAAGATACTTCAGCTCTTTGGCTTTTAGTATACTGAAATTAAAAAAAACATATAGTTCCCACTAGTTCTATAATATTACCTTCAATTGCAATTGGTTAACAGGAGCCACCTAGATCAAATTCCTAGATAATATCACTGACTATCTGTGATGTTAGCCTCCATATTTCTTCCTCATAAAATTTAGATATGAATGTCTGATATATAGCATCATTTCAAACAATTTTACACATAAAAGGACTTGATAATTCAATAACTCATAAATATATCCAGTATAAACCATTCATGTGAAAAACAAATTGGCAAACTACCAATTTGTTTCCTACAGATCCTTAATTTAAAAATAGTATTGTTGTGCTGGAAATGTGGCCTAGTGGTAGAGTGTTTATCTAGCATGTATGAAGCGCTGGGTTTGATTCCTCAGTAGCACATAAACAGAAAAAGCCAGAAGTAGTGCTGTGCCTCAGGTGGTATACTGCTAGCCTTGAGCAAAAGCAGCTCAGGGACAGTGCCCATACAGAGTTCAAGCCCAGGACTCGTGAAGGAGGAGAAGGAGGAGGATGAAGAGGAGGACAAGGAGGAGGAGGAGGACGAGGAAGAGGAGGAGGAGGAAGACGAGTAGTAGGAAGAGGAATATTATTAGCACCTTCCATATGGTTCCCTGGAATGATTTCAAATAAATATTAAACACTTAAAAATAGTATTGTTAACTGAAGTAAATACATACTTATATGTTGATTCTTAAAACCTTTTTTCTAATGAAGAAAAGATCGCAAATTTATCCCAACCATTATTGTCTTCTAGTCATGCTTGTGACACTGAAGAATGATAAACCACAGTTCTTGCTTATCAAAACACAAAGCAAAATTCAGAGTATTCTGCAACATTTGTGACTAAAATGATAAATATAAGTATCAAAAGATTATGTCTTCTTGACATGATTACTTTCAACTATGAGACAAATCCATTTTGAATTTCCTTCAGTCTATACTTTAAAGTGGCTAATTTTTATATAAAGAAGATATAATTCATATCTTTGAGGTAAATACATGAATGTTAACATACAAAGATTGCGTACAGATGCTTTAAATACAATTTCAATGTACCAGATAATGAGATAGTAAGCTATAGTATCCATCCTTGGCCTGTGGTAACCCTCTTTTTATGCCCAGTGTGTTTCACAGGCAAGAAGTGATGTTTCTTAGAATCCCTCATCTGCTGGACTTGAAAGGCAGAAGGTTGGCAGCCAGTACTCTGATGGAAGTAGGCACATCTTTAGGAGGCCAGCAGAGGCTCCTCTACAAACTCCTGAGTACCATCCACATTGAGATTCAATTGTACTTCAAGCAAAAGCTGTTTCCACATTGAGATGTTACTAATACGGGTAGAACATAAGATTTTTTTAGAGCTATTTTCAATAATAGATTAGACAATAATAAATAAATAAAAGCTCATTAAGATTGGCAAATTAGTAGTTTCAAACTTTTTTCTTAAAATCTATATCATCTATATTCAAGGACGTGGATTTGATTATAATTTAATTGCTTTTCAAAAATATATAATAGTCTATCCTGTATATCTTTCTCTTTAAGCCTATAGTTACATTTGAACTGTCATGAAATCTCCAAAACAGAGGTGGCTTAATAGAGTTGGCTTATGCCTATAAGCTTAGCTACTCAGGAGGCTCAGATTCAGAGGAACACTGTTCAAAGCCAGCCCAGGAGAAAAGTACTTGGGAATCTATCTCTGAAATAGACAGCAAAAAGCAGGACTGGAGACATGTTCAAGTAGTAAAATGCCAGCAAAGAAAACAAGCTAAGCAAGCACAAGACCTTGAGTTTTAACCATGGTATCAGCAATAAATATATAAATATTATGATATAATAAATACACTATAAATATAAATAAATATGAAATAAAAATAGATTTATATGGCATGTACCATTGCTCACATATTTTGTCAAAAGTCTCAGAGAAGCTGTATGCTCCTACCATGTGTAATTTCTCTGCACTGATGTTATAGCTCTAAATGCCCATGGATTCTTTTTTAAAAAGTAAATTTTCATAGTAGTTAGTGTATCAAAGCCCATCAAGTGGAAGACACAAAGCCAACAGACTCATAGTCCTAATATTGCTCAGTTTTCTTTTCTTTTGTATTATTTATATGCAAGATATCTAATTCTTGCTTATTCATTAACTATGAGCAAAAACTAAACTGGAAGGAAATCTACTGACATTTAGTTTGATATGAAACTGTTCATGAGAAGCTATGGTTGAGATATAACAATTTCTTTACAAAATATTTCCAGGTGGTATGAGATGTTGCTAAGAGAGATTTCTGAATTTGATAATGGGTCATGAATTTATTAATGATAAATTAAGTTGATCCCATTCAAGAGAGAATATATATCATTAAAGGATATTTACTAACATTAGTAAATATTACTTACTCTACTACTTTTACGTACGCTTACTCTATTTATTCTATTTACTAACATTAGTAAATGTGACTTACTCTATTACGTTTACTCCTATTTTGCATTTTGGGTGAGTATGCTTTGATTTTATAAGACAGGATATCATCCCCTAGCATAATGCATCCTTATTATATCACACTGAGAGAATAAGTTAAATTCAAAGAGGAAAGGTCACAAAAACTGCCCAGATTATATCAATTTGTCCCATCTCCCTTATGCCAGATAGTAAAGAGCACGTTTTTAAGTATCATGTGTAAGTTTTTTCTTTCCTTACTTTTTCCTTCCTTCCTTCCTTCCTTCCTTTCCTTTCCTTCTTCTTCTTTTTGTATGTGTGACTCATGGTGATTGAACTCAGGATCTGAGTACTGTCCCTGAGCTCTTTTGCTCAAGGCCAGTGATTTCTTTTCCTTTCTTTTCCTTTCCTTTCCTTTCCTTTCCTTTCCTTTCCTTTCCTTTCCTTTCCTTTCCTTTCCTTTCCTTTCCTTTCCTCTCCTCTCCTTTCCTTTCCTTTCCTTTCCTTTCCTTTCCTTTCCTTTCCTTTCCTTTCCTTTCCTTTCCTTTCCTTTCCTTTCCTTTCCTTCTTTCCTTTCCTTTCCTTCCCTTCCCTTCCCTTCCCTTCCCTTCCCCTTTTCCTTCCCACTTTCGTTCCCTCTCTCGTTCCTCTTTTCTTTCCTTTCCTTTTTTTGTGTGAGTCGTGGTGCTCGAACTCAGGGTCTGAGCACTGTCCCTGAGCTCTTTTGCTCAAGGCTAGTGCTCTACCACTTTGGGCCATGGAGCCACTTGTGATTTTCTAGAGTTTGATTAGTGGTAAGAGTCTCATGGACTTTTGTGTCCTGGCTGGCTTCAAACCATGATCCTCAGACCTCAGCTTCTTAAATAGCTAGGATTACAGGCATGAGCCACCAATGCTTGAACTGTTTTACCTATTAAAATTTGATGTGAGATACATTTACTAGGTTAAAGAATATGAGACAAACAAAATTCCTTAAAGTTTATCTGATTCTGTTCTTAAGTAATTACAAAATGAATTCAGATTTCAGAAAGGAAGAACTTGGCTGGATTTCAACCCACTGGATTTTGCCATCTGGGAAATAAAAGGTTTCCAATTCATTCGTTTCCATTGTAAGAGGATACTTCTAGGGAAGAGAAAAGATGACTAGTTAAATATCCTTATAAACAAATATTCTAAGGATAATATCCTTTAACCAAAAACCCAGGGTATTGCTAACAAGAAAGTTGTCATTCACAGCGGGGTATATCTGGCATAAGATTGTTTATTGTAAACATAACAGGAATCCAATCGTATAGATTCCCACATAGACATGCTTCATATAAGGTGTTATTTGTATGAAGTAATACCTGTTTGAAATGGATATATTTTATGGCCAAAGTATTAAAGCCTCTGTAAGTAACCTAATTAACATCTAATCATTAGAGACCTTGTATGTTAACCTAAACCCAGGATACATTGAGATTTAATTCTTAGGAATTGGCCCTTACTCTGTATTAGCAATTCTGTTACCTAGCTCTTGTCTGCCTTCTGTTTTCTGAAAACCTCCCTTAACAAGATTGTTGAGTATATCAGTTCTTTTTGTTTGTTTGATTGATTTTTTTTTGGTATGTTACAGCTTGAACTCTGAGCCAGCTTGCTGTTCCTGAGGTTTTTGCTCAAGGTTAATGTTCTACCACTTGAGTCACACCTCCTTTTCCAGGTCTTTGGTGCTTAATTTGAGATGAGTCTACGGAATTGCCTGCCCAGTCTGGCTTTGAACCTCAATCCTCAGATCTAAGCCTCCTGAGTAGCGAGGTTTCAGGCATGAGCCACCAGCCAGCTAACACCTGAATGTTTTATGACAATATTTGGCCAACATTTTGAATCTTGCTACAAGGCCAGGCATGGTCACTTTTGACTTCGTGTCCATTAAAAACTATGATTGATAACTCATAGAACCAACTCCTGGAATTTGTAGGCACTGTTTTTGTTGTCTCGTGTCAGAAAAATCCTCTAAAAGAAAAAAAAAAAACAGGAGAGGGGGTAACACTGTTCAACAAGAAATATACTCATTGCACTACTTATATAACTGCAACTCCTCTGTATAACACCTTTATAATAAAATTAAAATTTAAAAAATCCTCCAGTGCATGCTGCTGAGTGTATAAGTGCTGTGTCTGCAGTGACTGGCTTTATTCTCGCTTCACTATTAAGAATAATATCAGGTTTATCCCTCTTACTGTTCCCCTTTCCACCCAATCATACATAACAGAAATTGTATCTGAGCATTAATTTATATTTGTCCACAGAACAGACCTGTGCACAGAAAAAGAAAGAGAACCCACATAAGGCCTACAAATTGCTTATGATCACTAACCATCAGTCAAAGTATGAGGAACATCATATAATTTTAAATCTTCAAAAAATATATCCTCAAAATGGACCATTATTTAGTAATAAACACTGGCTTTATCCAAGGCTTTCCTTTCAGAAGAGGAGAGATACAGGGAAAGGATTTTCTGGATTCTAGCATAAACTTGCTCATAAGTCCATGGGAGTTCCTTGTGCATTCTCTAGTTCATTACTATACTCTTTTCTCCAGCAATTAAGGCAAAAGAAGGAAATCTTATCAACTGCATCATAGGAATTTAACAGAAATAAGCAATAATCTGTTTAGACTATAGAGAAAGATGGTGCACACCTCATAGAATCTAGGGAGAAAATGAGACAAAAAACACTTCATGTTAATATTTTTCCTACTTAATTTAAATTTTGTGTGAAGAGGTTTTCCCCTATTGTTGAAGACACATTGTCTTGTGTCTTCTTTTTATCATTTGTAAATACATATGAAAAAAATAATTTTGAACACATAATTTTCATTTGGTGGGTCCAAATTAGGTTACATAGATTTGACCCATCTTAAAAATTATTTACAATGATTTATAGTATAGTGATGTCAGTAATGGATCTTCACACTCTTACACAAACTTGATACATAGGACTCCAAGTGAGAAATTTAGTTTTGCCATTTAATCACTAGAGGGAAAGCAAACCAGGCAAAAATATACTTTAAAATAAACAGAAATGTGCTTATTATTAGTCAAATAAAAACATGTACTTTTTTGATATATCATGTAGAAAAAGCTTATAATGTTCTCAGTGGATGCCTCATGTCACAGGACAATTTCATTTTGACACTAGATGCTAATCCTCAGATAGATCTAGTTGTTTCAGTGCCTAGAATATACCCAACATCTTAAGAAATGTTTGTCAACAAACTTCAAATAGTATCTCTTCTGCCTGTGAAATCAGAAAGAAAAGAGGTGGAATAGAGCAGAAAGATAGGTAACAACTTACCTCTTCCAATTCCTACTTTTAAAAAAAATCCTGTAGCAATTATTACATAAAATTCAATTTTTTCAGTAAAAGTGTGTTGAAACTCACCACTTGTTCAGAGGTTAACAGAGCTGAAATGAGAGACCAGATCACTGCTATTTTGAAACACAACAGATTCAAAGGGAAATTTCTTCACAGAAAAACAAAGATACTGAAATCACCTAACAGAACTTAATTCAGAGCATTAGAAAGTTTTATTTAAGCTAATAAGTGGAGTAGAAATTATCCATACCTCACATTTGATAATGAACCAGAAATAGTATGAAATAAATCCAACTTATCCCAGTTATTTTGGCATATAATAGCTTTACGTTATATCTTTAATCTAAAGAAGATAAAGAGTTAACATATAGCTAGTGGCAAAAAGCTTGCCTAGCAAAGGCAATGTTAGAGGTGGTGGTCAAACAGACTTGTATACTTATTACTTGGGAGATTGAGGCAGAAGGATCATGCTTTTGAGGCTACCCTAGGTTATTCAGAAAGCTCTTACTAAATAAAAACTTGGAAAAATTATAAACTCTTTTTTGCTGTCCTTTTTAGGGGTGTAAGAATTTAGTTATTCTGAAACTTTGTGTATATTGTAGAACTACATAAATTGAACAAGTAAGGAAATGTATTTATAGTGGGAACAAAATTTCTCATTATAGATGGGCATTACAAATGGAATATTGATAGTAAAGGAAAAATTCTATGAAGTCTGGATTAGAATGTAAAGCTTAGTAGAAGTTTGAATGCATGGACATATTTTGTGTTTTCTAGCTTTCTTTACTAAAGAAAATTAATTAAACACATTATCAAGCACTCAATTCTTTTTTCCTTAGTACCTTTCCACACTAATAAGATCTAGAGTTCCTAGGAAAATAATATATATAAATATCTGGGGACACCACAAAAAAACATGGCAATTGATCAATTCTAAAAAAGTCCCATTTGGCCATATCTATGAAAATGTAAGTAGACAATAATCCATTGGATAGAATAAGAATCCAAGGCTACACATTGGTTCTTCCAAAAGTGCAATACACCAGTGATGATAGACAGACAGACAGACAGATAGATAGATAAATAGATAGATAGATAGATAGATAGCTATGTGGGTAGATGTATGGATAATTATATAAATTAGATAGTAAATAGATGTGAAGGAAAGGCTTCTTTTTACAGTAGAAGTGTGACACTGAATACATCAGAGAGAACAATGTAGTTAGAAATTTACCATTTTATATTTATAATAAATGCTAAGAGATAAGTCAGACAAAATTACTGGTTGCTAAGTGAAAAGCCTTTGGAGGAAAGGGACTGCTGGAAAGAGGATGGATCTTCTGTGATCTTGCCCCTGGTAAAATGCCTATGTGTGTGTGTGTGTGTGTGTGTGTGTGTGTGTGTGTGTGTGTGTGTGTGTGTGTGTGTGTGTGTGTGTGTGTGTGTGTGTGTGTGTGTGTGTGTGTGTGTGTGTGTGTATTTGTAGAATTTGAACTTCTGTTTCAAAACCCTCTATGAGAAAGACTGGAGATTTCCCTCATAGGTTGATGCAGGAGAAAGTGTGCCTGTCTTCATGCCACACCAGTGCATACTCAATGTAACATGTGGTGCATGACCATTGGTTCTGTTATACAATATAGGACCTAAGCCTTGCACCTGCTAGCGTTTCAAGGACTTACATAAGTGCTGGAAGCATAAAAATACTTTGAAATTAGTTTCGAAATATGAAACTGACTAAAGTCAAAGTCCAGAAATAACTAATGAAATATTTAAATTAGTTATGTCAACTTCATTCTTAGTATTTATAATCATTAATTTTATATGTAAAAAGCAATTTTTAAGCTAAGATTTACAGGGGTGAGCCACTAGTGCCCAACAGAACATACACCTTTAATAGTCAAAAACTTTGAGACACACAAGTTCCAAGCTAACCAGAACTTAACACTCCAACTCTTGGCTGCCTAATCCCTCTACAAAATCCCAATGTCTTCCCTCTGCTTTAGAGTTGGGGGTTGAAATACTCATAGTTTTATGTCTGTATATTTACTTGATATTTTCATGGGGGTCATTCCTCTCTATAATGTTATGATATAAAGTTTAATTACCAAAGCAATCAGAAGGGATACTTTCCACCAAACCCTTAAGCCCTATCACACTCTCAGTTTCCATATCTATGTGCAGTGTGTGTGTGTGTGTGTGTGTGTGTGTGTGTGTGTGTGTGTGTGTGTGTGTGTGTGTGTGTGTTCCCTGTTTTCCCAGTACTGGGGCTTGCTGAGTGCTTTCCCTTGCTTTTTTTCATTCAAGGCTGGCTCTCTGCTCTCTACCACTTAAACCACTCATCTACTTCTTGTTAATCAGAAATAATTTCACAGGCTTTCCTGTCTGGCTAAGCTCCAAATCAGGATCCTCAGATTTAGTCTCCTTAGTAGCTGTGATAGCAGGCACGAGCGCTTACATATATTTTATCTATTGTTCTAGTTCCCATTGCATATAAATCTTCCTCTTATACCCCTTCTCTTGTCCATTGTATAGAGATCTCTACTTTCATTATGTTTATCTTTCTTTTTTTTTAGAATTAATTGAGAAAATGTTTTGAAATCAGTTCTAAATTTTACACATTTTTTCTATTCCTTATGGTTATAATTATAGTCCTATTCCTTATGGCTATAATTATGGGATATAATTCTGTTAATTGTGTATCATTCTTATCTTTTATGAAGATTTAAAGAAAGTTATTTAGGCCCTAAAAAGCTTTGTTCAATGCATTGTTTGACATATTTCATGTATTTTTGAGCCAGTTATTTATTGAAAATTGAGTATCACATGCAGTTCTAGAGAACAAAGAGATTTATGTCGTAATTGAAGACATGAGTTTCTAGGTAACATTCATGTGAGTCTTAAAACCCTCATAAATGTGAGGCTTAAAATCCTCACATTGTAAGTAATTAACACATTCAATGTGAGTGTTTTGGATAAATTATTTAAGCCTTAGTTTTGTTAGCGCTAATTGGGAATAATGATACCAGCTTCATAGAATTGGAAACGGCTGAATATTCCTAACCTGAACATCTAAAGTCCAAAATACTTGAATCCAGAGCTTTCAGAGTATTGACACGACCTCACAAGAGGAAAATTCCCAATTGCCTCTGATGTAATTCAGCGAAAATGAAGGTACACACACACTCACACACACACACACACACACACACACACACTGTATATATATATATATATATATATATATATATATATATAATCACCTCAGAATATGTACATTGTATATGAAACAGTAAATTTCATATTTTTATTTCAATCTTGTCCTAAAAGATACATGCAAACACACACACATGTACAAATATTCCAAAATCCAATCACAGATCTGAAATCTAAAACACTTCTGATGCCTAACATTTCAAAGAAAGGATAGTTAATCTATATAATTGAAATAATAGAAATGAAACACTTGACCATTGAGTTGAAACCACTTATACAATAATAAAAAATGTTAATTAGAAATAAAATTAATTTAAAAATGAAACATTCAATTCACAATAAGCACTTAATGAACAGTAGTTACCTATATCATTAATGTCATCGTCATAATTAACATTTTCAGTGTATCTAAAATTTTTGAAAGTACTGCTCAAGTGGAACAGAGTATGTATATACCTAGTTCTGTAGCTCTATAACAGAGAGTTCTCACATACCAGAGGAATATCACTTCTTTTAATTTCATGACTATTGTTATACCCAACCCTTTAGAAGTACTCTGTATTCTTAGAACCAATCAATCAAGTTGAAATAATTTGTTTTTACAATCAGTTCAATTTCTTTCAAGTCTGTAATTTTCCAGAATACTTTTGTAACTTATCTATTGTGTTATCTTTGGAGACAGAGTGATTTCAAGTGAAGTATTACAATGGAATGACATTTTTATCATTATCTTTGTTTTAGTAGATAATAAATATAGTAGGCATAGATAGATTAATATTAGAAATTACTTAAAGTGCCTAACAAAAATTATATCAATCACTTCCTCTATTATGGCTAGAAATTTTGAGGAAAATGTACTATTGACTGAATACTCCTTAAAAGTTTCAGTTATGACAATGTATTGTTTTCTTCCTTTTTTATAGTCTATCCTTTATCTGACATCTTAGTGATCTTTTAAAAGGCAAATTTTTAAACCTATTTTATTTTATTTTTATTGTGAAAATACCCTACAGAGGAGTTACAATTACATAAGCAAGGTAATGAGTACATTTCTTATCAAGCATTGTTGCCTCCTCCTTTGTTTACCCTTCCCATCCCTTCCCATCTCCCCTTCTTCCCCGCACCTCCCCGTCTTCCTCCCCCCTCCCCCGCACCAAAGTTATAAAGTTCGTTTTTCGACATAACGTCTTGTACTTCTCATTGTTGCAATGGGTCAAACTGTATCCCTATTTAAACACTTTGCTTTTTCCCTTCCCTTCCCCAAATGATACCAACATCAAATACAGTGACAGGGGTTATACCGTGGGGGAGGGACATCCAAAGCAACAAAGAAATCATCTCATAAATATATTAGAAACAATAGCAAGTAAGAAAAAAAAACATTTGAGTCCCTATCTTGGGGTTCATTTCACCTAACATCAACTTATCTGACCGTTTCTACTTCTGAACCAGGTACCAGAGGCTCGTATCTATAATCACAGATGCTCAGAAGGCTGAGATTTGAGGACTGAGGTTAGAAGCCAGCTAGAGGGTAAAAAAGTCCAAAGTCTCATCTTCAATTAACTAGCAGAATGCCTTGAGGACAATACCTAGCCTCTGAATTCAAGCTCCAGGCCCAGTGCACACATGCTCTGCACATATGCGTACCTACGCATACACACACATGCACACACAGTGCAAATCTGACCGCATTTCCCTTGTTTACCTTTTTCTAAACTCTCATATAACAAAGCCCCCATGAGGTGTTTTCTACGATGCAATTCATCCGTATTCACCTCATGTCTCAACCAGATAGAACTATTTTCAGTTGTCAGAACATATGATATTTTACTCAGAATATCCTCCTTGCCTTGAAGGCCCTTTCACATTGTTTACTAAATTTCTCCGTGGATTGTAGGACTCAATTCTTTTCTTTTTGAATTATTTCTGTATATTTTATCAAATGAAATTGAGCTCACTGACTTGTTCCCACCTACCTGCTGTTATCCTTTATTGTATATACTTTGTATCTGTCCCATCAGCTGGAGTATTGGCTCTATGAATGCAAGGCAGAGATTTCTGCAGTGAGAGTGATTTCTCCTGTATCTTCTGATCTATACCTATATAGATTACACTTCTGGCTTGTCATACTTAATATGGCATGTCTAGGGGAAAAGATGTGGTACTTAAGGACATGTCCTTGAACTTTGCCAACCTCAGCATCCTATACTTTTTACTTTCTCATAAGCAAACTGGAGATGGTAATAAAATGAGTTTATTGCTTGACACTCAGAAAACAATATGATGTCATTATTATCCTTTGTCTGTACAATGTATTTTTTAAAATAAGATAATACATAGTCTCACTACATGAGCTATTTATTTTTAATAAAGGAATTAATGAAGATTATCAGAATAAACTAGTATAGCCAAAAGTAAATACATGGATAATATTTTTAAAGTGATCAGAAAAAGGTGGGCATTGTGGTATATATCTGTAAGTTCAGCACTTGAGAGGCAGAAGTGGGAATTCTGATAAAGAGTTCCAGGCCAACCTAAGCAACAGGGAGACCTTATCTCAAGAAAGAAAACAGTAATCACAAACCAAATGCATATTGAAAGCATGGTAGTCTATTCCTATATGGCATCCTCTATAGAAATGGTTCTCAAGATACGATCCCCATTCCAGCATCACATATGGGCATTGTTAGTAAAACCAGCCCTTAAAACTTACCCTAGAGTAGCTAAAACAGAAGTTCTGAAAGTGGATCTAGAGATCTGCTTTAATAAACACTCCAGATTTTTTCTAAACATACAAAGTCTTGAAAACAGTGCTATGCAGTGTGAGTATAAATAATCTACCAATAAATACACGAATATGGAAGGATCTCACAAATACAGTGTTGAATGAAAGAAACCAAACAAAAGAAAAACACATAGTACATAAATCTATTTACATATATCTCAAAAACAGTCAAAATTAATCAGAATTGTTAGAATCCAAGTAATTATTATTGGTCACTCTGGCTACATAATTTGAAGGGCCCAATAGAAAACTAAGAGGCAGATACTCTTGTTAAAATCTAGTCCTTTTAAGTATTTAGCATTCATCTCGGGTTCTAGGATTTCTACTCTGTCAGATTCCATTTTAGAATGGGTTGATTTTTAACATCAGACTTAGTTCTTCTGCAATGTCAATGTCTGGCTGTCACTCAAAATTTTCTTCAAATATTTTTATTCTCATTAAAATAATTCATGTGACATGGTTAAACTCTCATTGGTACTTCAAATCATAACAAGAAAGCATTCCTCTACTCTACCTCTCCCACCATGTCCACTTCCTGTATGACAGTTACCTTCAACTCTAAACATCACTGCTAATATTTTCTACTCTTCTTTGTATAGGATAGTATTAAAAAAAACTACTACTTCATTTTAATAAATATCTGTGCTATGTGTAGGACATTTGTTTTTGGTTGGTCGTGGGGCTAGAACTCTGGGATTGGGCGCTGTCCCTCAGCTCTTCAGCTCAAGGCAAGTACTCTACCGCTTGAGCCACAACTCCACTTCCGGTTTTCTAGTGGTTTATTGGCGATAAGAGTCTCCCGGACTTTCCTGCCGGGACTGGCTTTGAACTGTGATCCTCAGATATAATCCTCCTGAGTAGCTAGGATTACAGGTTTGAGCCACTGGCACCTAGCTTTGCTATGTTTAGAATATTATTGTCTTCTCAGAACTAGCACTGAAACTTCATCATCCAAGACCTATTAGAAAGAGGCATTGCCTTTAGGAGGTACTTGACAGGTAAGTAGATTACAAGTCCTTGTATGTGTTTGATGAAGAGAATTGTCCCCTCCTTGCCCTTAGATCTCCTATAGTGAAGATAGAGCACCCCTCTTAGAAGAGTGCAGTAACAAGATATCATCTTGGAAACAGAGAGCCTGGGTCCTAACCAAAAGAGACCTTGAGCTTGGATTTCCTAGCCTTCAGAAAAAATGCTATTATTTCATAAAAAGCAACAAAAAAGGCATTCAAAGTTCATAAATGATAGGATATTTTTATCAGTAGGGATTGTATTTTATTTCTAAGAACAAGTTCCTGCTGTGGTGTCATATCTAAACTCCTAGACTATAGTTCCAAATCTGGAAACCTAGCACTACGTTTATTTTCAATGAGTCCCTTGGTCCCTTCATTGCATTTATCAATGGTAACAACAGGAAAACTCTGGAACATTATGGGATAGATGGTGGAACTAGTTTTGTTGCATTTTTGAGGTAGGAGTCACATAAAAATGATTCAGAACAAGTCCACAAACAGTCATAAAGTCTTGAGAAATAACATTGTCTGCTTTTTTTCTTTTTTTTATACTGAGTTTGCTAAAGCTGACAACACTGCCTTGTATTTTTCAATTAACACTTACATGGAAGAAAACCTTGCAAGTGAAAATTTACAAAAAGCCTTCCCCCCAAATGGTTGAAATATTCTAATAGCAGCAGAGGAAGACTCTGAATCATAGAAGGCATCTGATCCTTGAGACAAGAAAAAAAAATTGGCAGACAGCTAAATAATATGACGAATCTTGTTTACCTTGAAACAGCAGAGAATGAAGTAATTTATCTAGAAATACATGAAGTACTTGCAGACCCAGTTTACTACTCTTATTAGAGACCATAATGTAATATACTACCATAAAAAATCTAATAGACATAGTCTTGTTATTCTAAGGCTAGACGTCTAGGACAAACAGAAGTTCCAAGAATCTGAAGCCTATTTAAAATGCAGTCCAAATGACAGCCATGTTCTATAGAAAGTGGGTTCAAAGCCAAAGGAGGAAGAGCACTGTGACTGTGAGCATCACAGGCAGGTAATGGAAGAGAATGCCAAAAGAAAATGCCAAAAAAAGCAGGAAGGTGAATACGTTTCGTTCATGGACTGTCTAATATGCAACAGGCTCAAACTTAATTTTGGAAGGCATAAACATCAATTGCTGGTTGCATTTGCAAGAATTCTGTCCCGGCAATCTGAGGATGACATTTTTTGTTGAAAGTGACATTCTTTCAGAAGAATAAACAGATGTTATAGACTATTAAGAATGTTAACAGATGTTATGGATGTTAAGGATTAAGAAGACAATGATCTCGTTTTCTTATTGTGAAAATACTGTACAGAGGGGTTACAATTACATGGGCAAGATAATGAGTACATTTCTTACTAAGCATTGTAGCTTCCTCCTTTGTTTCCCCTTCCTATCCCTTCACATCCTCTCCCCACCACCCCGGCACCTCCACCGAATTCACCGCTCCCTATACCCCCATCACCAAAGTTGTAAAGTTAATTTTTCGATATAATGACTTGTACATCTCATTGTTGCAATGGGTCAAACTGTATCTCTATTTAAACGATTTGTTTGTTCCCTTCCCTTCCACAAATTATACCAACATCAAATACAGTGAAAGCAGGGGTTATAGTATGGGGGAGTGACATACAAAGCAACAAAGAAATTATCTTACAAATATGTTAGAAACAATCACATGAAAGAAAAAAATTGAATATATATCTTAGGTTTCATTTCCCTAACATCAACATAACTGACCTTTTCTGCTTCACTCAGACATATACTAGTTATTGCAAATAAGGGAAACTATGGGACCTTTGTTTCTTTGTGCCTAGATTACTTCACTTAATGTAATTTTTTCCAAGTCTTTCCATTTCCTAACAAATGAGGCAATGTCATTCTTTCTGATGGAGGCAGAGAATTCAATTGTGTATATACATGGCATTTTCTTGATCCATTCAGCTACTGAGGGGCATCTGGGTTGGTTCCATATCTTAGCAATGGTAAATAATGCTGAAAAAAACATATTCGTGCTGATAGCTTTAGTGTGGTCTTGTTGGTGATCATTTGGGTAAATGCCCAAAAGTGGGACTGCTGGGTGATAGGGGAGCTCTATGTGGAGTCTTTTGAGGAATATCCATACTGCTTTCCAAAGTGGTTGAACAAGTTTACACTCCAATCAACAATGCAGTAAGGTTCCCATCTGTCCACATCCCCTCCAGTATCTGTTGTTATTAGAGTTCTTGGTTATAGACATTCTAACTGGGGCGCGGTGATATCTCAATGATGTTTTGATTTGCATTTCTTTTATGGCTAGGGAGGTTGAGCTTTTCTTCCTGTGTATATTGGAAATCCTCTTTCCTCTTCAGAGCAGTTTCTCTTTAAGTCTTCAGCCCACTTATTTACTAGGCAGTTGTTTCTTTGAAGATTTGTTGTTGGGGGATTTAATTTTTTGATTTCAAGCTATATTTTAGATATGAGACCCTTGTCCATTGTGTGGCTAGTGAAGGTCTTCTCCCAAACCGGGGGTTTCTATTGATCTTGCTAGCTATGACCTTTGCCATACAGAAGCTCTGCAATTTCCTACAACCCCATTTGTCTAATCTTTCTTTTATTTGTTGAGTTTCTGGGTCTCTATTAAGAAAATTTCTGCCTGTGCCAAGGAGACCTAGGGTTTGTCCTCTATTCCATCCAGAAATGTTTTCAGAGTGTCTGCTTTAACTCTGAGGTCTTTGATCCATTTGGAATTGATTCTCAGGCCGGGTGATATATAAGTATCTAGCTTTAGTTTTCTACAAGTAGTTAACCATTTTATTTCCAGCACCATTTACTGAAGTGGCTGTCTTTCTTCCATTCTATTTTTTTAGCTCCCTTATCGAAGATTAGATGGCTATAGGTCTGTAGGTTCATTTCTGGGTTTTCAATTCTATTCCATTGGTCCTGAGGTCTGTTCTTGTGCCAATACCAAGCTGTTTTTACTACTATGGCTTTGTAGTAGAGTTTGAAATTTGGTATTGATATTCCTCCAGCAGTGTTCTTTCCGTTGAGGAGCGTTTTTGCTATTCGGGGTCTTTTATTGTTCCATATGAATTTTTGGATTGCCTCTTCTATTTCCTTGAAGAGTGAGGTTGGAATTTTGATAGGTATTGCATTGAATTTGTAGATAGCCTTGGGAAGTATTGCCATTTTCATGATGTTGATCTTTCCAATCCAGGGGCATGGGAGTTTTTACCACTTTCTAGGTTCTGTTTTGATTTCCTTTTTCAGGTTTTTAAAGTTCTCATCATAGAGGTCCTTAATTTCTTTGGGTAAGTTAATTCCTAGGTAATTTATTTTTTGTGGGGCTATTACTAATGGAGTTGCATTCCTAATTTCAGCCACACTTTTCTCATTGTTGGCATACAGAAAAGCCATTGATTTTTGAGGGTTAGTTTTATACCCTGCTATTTTGCCAAACTTTTGAATAAGTTTCAGTAATTTGGTAGTGGAATCTGTGTGATTCTTTAAATACAAGATCATGTCACCTGCAAAAATGGAGAGTTTAACTTATTCTTTCTCTATTTAGATCCCATTTATATTTGCATCTTGTCTTATTGCTGTATCTAGGCATTCTAATAGTAGTTTGAAGAGACGTGGAGCGAGTGGAATTCCTTGTTTTGTTCCAGAGTTAAGACGAAATTGCTTTAGTTTCTCACCATTAAGTATAATGCTGGCTGTAGGTTTGTCATATACAGCCTTTACTGTATTGAGGAATGTTCCATGGATTCCTAATTTTTCCAGAACCTTCATCATAAAGGGGTGTTGGCTCTTGTCAAATGGTTTTTCTGCATCTATTGAGATAACGTTGTGGTTGTTATGCTTTCTCTTGTTTATGTGATGAATTATATTAATTGATGTGCCTATATTGAACCAGCTTTGCATCCCTGAAATTAATCTTGTTTCATAGTATGATTTTTTGGATGAATTGTTGAAGTCGATTGGCCAAAATATTGTTGAGAAGTTTTGCATCAATGTTCATCAAAGAAAACTGCCTATAGTTCTCTTTTTTTGATGAGTCCCTGCCTGGTATGGGGATGAGGGTATGATGGCATCATAGAATGAGTTTGGTAGTGAACTTTCTTTTTCAATTTTATTGAAGTGTTGGGGCAGTATTGGTGTGAGCTCTGCTTGGTGTGAATTCTGCTGAAAACCATCTGGTTATGGGTTTTTCTTAGCTGGGAAGTTTCTTATTGCTGTTTCTATTTCAGTGCTTGATATGGGCCTGTTAAGATGGTTTAACTCTTCTTGGCTTTCTTTTGGCATGTCAATATTCGCTAGAAAAAGGTCCATTTCTGTCCATTTGTCACACTTATTAGCATAAAGTTTTGAGAAGTATTCCCTTATAATATTCTGAATTTTGGTTGTTTCTGTGGTGATGTTTCTGGGTGTGTTCTCTTCTTTTTCTGATAAGATTTGATAAGGATCTGTAAATTTTGTTAATTTTTTCGAAGAACCACGTCTTTGTTATGTTGATCCTATATATGTTTTTTTTCTAATCCTAATTCATTTAATTCTGATTTAATTTTAATTATTTCTTTCCATCTACTGGGGTTTATCTTGGTGCTCTTTTTCAAGGAGGTTCAGATGTGTCATTAAACTGTTAGTTTCAGATCTCTCCAATTTGTTGATGTAGGAACTAAGAGCTATAAACTTGCCTCTGAGTACTGCCTTTGCTGTGTCCCATAGGTGCTGTTAATTTTTGTGTTCATTTTTGTTCAATATCTTGAACCTTTGAATTTCGTTTCTAATCTCTTCCATGACCCACTCGTGATTCAGCAGTGTGTTGTTCTGCCTCCATGTGTTACAGGATTTTGGTGGTTTTTGGTGTTGAGTTCTAATTTTATACCCTTGTGGTCTGAGAGAATCCAAGGTATAATTTCAAGGTTTCTGAATTTGGACCAGTTTTCTTTCTGACCCAAAAAGTGGTCTATTTTAGAAAATATTCCATATGTTGCTGAGACAAATGTGTATTTGGATGCTGCCTGAATGAAATATAAGGTAGATGTCTGTTAAATCTAGTTGAGATATGCAGTTGTTTAGATTTGTGGTTTCTCTGTTGAGTTTTTGCCGAGTTAATCTATCTAGTGGGGAGCGTGGTGTGTTAAAATCCCCAATTAATATCTTTGGATCTATGTGGGATTTGAGGGAAAGTAGTGGCTAACTATTGGTGCTCCGTTGTTCGGTGAATAGAGATTTAGAATTGTAATATCCTCCTGAAAGAGAGATCCATTAATTTGTATGTAGTGACATATTTTATCCCTTCTCAATAATTTTAATTTGAAGTCTATTTTATCTGATATTAGGATTGCAACTCCCGCCTGTTTATGGGGGCCGTTTCCTTGGTAAAATTTGTTCCAGCCTTTCACCTTGAAAATGTGTTTGTTTTCATGGGCAAGGTGTGACTCCTGAAGGCAGCTGATAGAAGAATCTTGATTTTTAATCCAACTAGACAGTCTAGGTCGCTTAATTGGAGAGTTAAGTCCTTCAACGTTGAGAGATAGGAATGAGAGGTATTTGGGAGTTTGTGCCATGTTATCCACCTTCTTGTGTGCTGCAGCAACTGGGTTCTTCCTATGATTCTTGGATTCTCAGTTTAGGGGCGATTTCTTGACCTTTATTGTGGAGTTGCTGGTTTTCTATGTGTAGGACATCATTAAGAATTTTTGTAGGACTGGTTTGTTGGATATATATTGTTTCAATTTTTCTTTGCTATGGAAGTTTTTTGTTTGACCTTTGGTTATGAAGGAGAGTTTAGCTGGATACAGTATTCTTGGTTGATTATTGTTTGTCTTTAGGCCATGGCATACATCATTCCAGGCTCTTCTTGCTTTAATTGTGTCTGCTGAGAAATCTCAGGTGATTCTGACTGATTTCTCTTTATATATGATTAATATTTTCTCCTTGACAGCTTTAAGGATCTTTTCCTTGGTCTGAATTGATCCTGTGTGGATTATACTGTGATGCGGGGATGTCCTATTCTGGTCTTGTCTATTTGGAGTTCTAAAAGCTAATTGTATCTGAATAGGCCTATTTTTTGCATGTTTGGGAAGTTCTCTGCTAAGATTTTGTTAAAAAAATTCCTAGACCATTAACTTCTGTCTCTAAGTGCTCCTCTACCCCCATTATTCTCAGATTAGGCCTTCTGATGGTGTCTGCCAAGTTTTGGATAGATCTATCATATTTCATGGATTTGTCTTGTACGGTTGTATGTTCTTTCTCTATAATATCTAGGCTGTCTTCAATCCCTGATATTCGATCTTCTGCATGGTCTAGCCTACTATCAAGACTTTCAACTTTGTTTTTATATTTTTTTTCCTTCTATTTGGTCTGCTTTGATGGCTTCAAATTCTTTGTTGGGGCTTTGTTTTACATCTTGTATGAACTTTACTTCCTTAATTTGGTGTTCAGTGTTTATTCTCAAATCACTTAATTGATTGGTTATGGTTTCCTTGACTCCCATTCCTTCTGTTGTTTTCCATTCAGCATTCTCTTTGTGGACTCCCTGACTTCTTTCAGCTTCTTTCAGACATTCATGGATTCCATGAATGTCTTTAGTGATCTTTGTGTATTCTCATCCTGCTCTCTCTATTCCTTTATTACTCTTTGATTAGCTTCCTCAGTTCATGCAATTCCTGTAGTTCTCTTTCAGTGTTCTGAGCATTTTCACAGCATTCCTGACTTTCTCTTTGTCTGTCCTCAGCAAGCTGATGCAATTCCTGTCTCTTTGACTGATCTCAGCCTGTTCACGCCATTCCTTTATTTCTCTTTGAGTGTTCTCAAGCTGCTCATGCAATTCCTGTATCAATCTTTGAGTAGCTTCCTCAAGCTCATGATATTCCAGTATTTATCTTTGGTTTGCCTCCTCTCTCCTTATCACGCTCACACTGAGTCTTTTGCAGGTTTTAATCTTTTCATTTACCATGTTTACCAGTAGTGTATGTAGAGCTTTATGGGAGCTCTCCTCTGGATTATTCATTGTCTCTTCTGTCCCCTGATTTTCATGAGTGGGACTTGAGATACCAGGACTTGACATTTTTCTTTTGTTTTTCCGTCTTCTTCTGCCCATTTGGGATGAAAGAAACACCAGTTTTGTGCTAGAATACTATCTTAATGCAAGCATCAACCAAAGTGTGTAGTTCAACAGTCAAAAGTCTGCAGATACAATCTAGTTCAACAGATATATTTATTCAACATCAAACAACTGTGTATTAATGGACTACGAACAGCAAAGAAGAATTTGGCAAACCAGAAATTATTAGGTTTAGGGTAAGATGTGGGTAAAAATAGGAATAGAGGGCTGTGGAAAGATAAAGGGAGTGTTGAATTAACTAAGTCCTACTCTCAAAGAGGGAAATAGATTGGATAGAATGATAGTAGAGAGAGAGAAAAGAAGAAGAAAAAGAAAAAAGAGAGAAGAAAAACAAGAATTATAATTAAAAAGTGAAACACTTTAAAATTCTGCAAAATTAGAAATGTAATATACCGAGAAGAACGGGGATAGGATGAGAAAGGTGGAGGGATAGGAAGAAGACCTGAAAACCTAAAAAATAAAAATGCTTAAAATAGTATATAGGTATAAAGAGGTAGTACTGCTATTAAGGAATTTAAGTCTAATCAACCACGGGTATATTTGAGGGTGAGCAGAACAGCAATTAAGTCACGCAAAAATGAACAAAAGAGAAGAGAATGTGAAAAGAATGAGAAAGAAAGAAAATAAAGGATCAAAACATTAGTAAACCTATATGAACAAAAACACCCACACACATATACCCCTAAAATAAAAATTATGAGGAAGAAAAAAGTTTAATAGAAAACAATTTTTTAAAGTTAAAAATTAAAAATTAAGAAAAGTTAAAAAAGTTTTTTTTTTTAAAAAAAGGTACAATAAAAGAGTTCTTTGATATTTTTGAGGGGCATGGGAAGATCCTGTATGTCCCTTGTGTCCATAACCAGTCTCTTGTTGGAGTCTCTGGTATGATTATGGTGTTTGATTTTCCTGTGAGTTGATTGGTTTCTTAAGTCAGTTTGTTTGGGTAAGCAGAAAATTGCTCTGCTTTATCCAAGATTTTGTGATCCTCCTCCTAGGGTAGTTCTCTGGGAGGAGATCTGCTTTGAGTATCACAAAAGAGGGAGATGGCTGTTTCCTCTATTTTGGAGATGCTTTGATGAGGCTAGGTTCTGGGTAGAGTTGAGGCCTTTCAGCAAACTGTAGCTTTTCCCTGAGGGGCTAGCTTCTGAGACACTCACAGAGCCCATCCTGGAGCCATTCTCATGCTTTATGTTTACTGAATTTCCATTGATTGTCAAGGCTGCTGTAGGAAGGGGCTGCCTCTGGCTCTATTTACCCAGTGAACAAAACCACTCCTGTATGGGTGGAGCTTTTTCTGCCTGGGCTGGGTGACTTTTCCCTGGGTGTTGCTGAGCCTGCCAAGTCAGGTTAGGTTCCTGTGACCTGCTAAATCAATCTTTTGTTTTCTTCCAAGTCCTGAGTTGGAGCTAGCTGCCCAGCCAGCCCTTTGTCAGTATCAAAGATGGAGATCTCTGGTAGTGGGGATGGGGAGGGTTGGCCTTCCCTCCTCTGCTCCCTGAGAAGGAGTGAGGATGTCATGCTTCTACTCACGCCAGAGTCTTGGTTCCTGGGTTGTCTCTCTTCTGAGATCTGCAGGATGAAGATGTCTTCTCCTTGTCAGTTCTTGCTGGTGTTGAGTAGAATCTGCATGCCCACTTCGTCTGGCACCTAGGTCCCAGACTCGCTGTGTTGCAAGTATGGTGGCTACAGACGCTGCCACCTCTGCCGTCACTGCAGCTGCGGCTTCTGGCATTTGCTCAGGTCTGTTTCCTTCCTTGGATTTTCCCTCTCTGGCCAAAGTCTCTGTACTGTAGTGGCACACTTGGTGTGATTCCTTGGCTTAAGACTGTTCACTGAACACTAAACCTGCTTTACATGCGAGAGCTTGTTTAGCCTCCAGCTTCTCCTCTGCCATCTACCCAGAACCACTGAAGACAATGATCTCTTTCTGAACAGATATCTCCTGGTTGATATATTATTGGGAAAAATAAATGAAATCTTCATATTCAATTTGTAGAATACCTGAAATTTCAAATGCACAGAACTTCAGACTGCAGTTATATAACAGAATTCTTTCAAAAAAAAAGATGTGACTAGCTATGTAAAAATAATTTTAAAATTAAAATTAATTAATTAAAATATGAACATTTAGTCCTGTAATCATTATCTTTATTGTCTCAGGAGATACATTGCTCTAGGGCATATCTCAATGACGTCTGTCTTAAGTAGTGTCCTGATCAGATTTATTCACCAAGAGGTATGTATTGCAAATACAATTGTTTCATTACGAAAATGATTATGTGAATGTACAGTACACAAACACACAACCTCCTCTATTTTAAACAGCAAATAATCAAATCAACTTATATCAGTCATGACAAATGTGAAGTGTCATGATTCCTTTTCAATATGCAAATGAAAGATACTAGAATTCTAAAAAGTTCATAAAATCCTGAACAAAGAAAGCATCTTAAAATAAACATAGTGTGTTTCAATTTTCATAGGATGGATTTTTTTCTTCTTTAGTAAAAAAAATAACATAAAGCTTTAAATTTCTGAATACTAATTTTGACAGGATTTTTAAATGCCAAGTATGTGCTAAATAATTCAAAAATTCACTAAGGTCTTTTTGTGCATCTAATGAAAATCTTATGAATCTTTTGAAAGTTTGGAAACAAATATTTTTCTGAGCATCTAACCATTGATTACAGATGTGAGTATTTCGTTATTTATTTAGTTAATTTTTTAATTTTAATTTTTGTCAGTCATGGGGCTTGAATTCTGGGCTTGGGATGCTGTCCCTCAGCTCTTCAGCTCAAGGAGAGTGCTCTACCACATGAGCCACAACGCCACTTCCAGTTTTCTAGTGGTTAATTGGAGATGAGTCTCATAGACTTTCCTGCCCGGGCTGGCTTTGAACTGTGATCCTCATTTGCTAGGATTACAGGCGTGAGCCACTGGCGCCCAGCAGATTTGAGTATTTCTATATAACATTGCAATTATAATTTAACATAACTGATTCTTTTAATACATCAAATCTTTGCACAGCAAAGGTCCCACAAATTCAATGACTTACAAAATGTGTTACGAAGTATACAATTAAATTTATTAAAACATATCAGCACCATGTGTTAACATTTTATGATTTTACACCAGACTAAGACCAGAGCTACACTATAAGACTTACTCTCTTCATCATGTTTGGACTTATTTTGACATCTTCCAAGGTTTGTGATAGTCTCACCACATCAGTAAAGGATACCAGTTTGTGGCAGATTGTTTATTGTTTAAACCAAATGACTTAATTTTCTTCTTTAAACTTGGATTCAATTCTAAACTTTAGCAATCCATATTTTTAAATGTTTCTCTTCTATGTAACTTGATGGCGCAACTTACCAAAAAGTGAAACTTTTAAGAATTATTATAACATTTTCCAGACAAAAGTATAGCGAAGTATAACATTTCTAACACCCATTCACTACCTGAAACCCCCATCAACATGTTTCCAAAATTATTTTATTTCTTCCTACTCTCTTTCTCCTTGAATATTTTAAAGCAATAGCAAAATCATGTTATTCCATGTTTTAACATTTCAAGATGTCTCTGACAAAGGAGTATTATCACAGCTACCCAAATTAGTGAGTCTTTGTTATATTTCAATTAGGAGCCCATTTCCAAATTATCATTACCATTGTTTTATTTCATTTTGTTTTGGGAAATAAGCATAAAAATCAATCTGCTGATATTTATTGGTCTTACTTTTTTGTTTGTTTGCTTATACTGGGATTTGAATCCAGGGTTTTTTAGTTGCTCGGCAGGTGATCTCCTACTTGAGACATGTCCCAAGCCCTTCTTTTGCCTTCGTTATTTTTTGGAGAGAGTCACCCATTTCCATTTTCTCTCGGGGCCTGCCTTGGACCATCATTTTCGTATCTATGCTTCTTGTATATCTGAGTTTATCTTGTATTGCTCCTATTTGTTGGTCTTTTAAGTTGTCTTAAAATCTCATGCTCTTTCTTTCACTCTCTTCCTTTATGTTTTTAGCTTATTATAGAAATTAGTCAATTATTTTCTTGAATATCTGCAAATGCACGTGGTTATTTCCTCCTATGGCAATTGACGTGTACTAAAGTATTTCCCATTGATTGGAAATGAGCACTAAATACTGAAGTGAATCAGATTCATTATTTGAAGGAGAAAGTGCTCTTAAGGATAAATAATAGGAGGTGCTATTGCTTTAGTAATATATTATGCCAGAAGTTACTGGTGCTAAGACCATCAGTGAATTCAAGGATTTGCCAATTTGATTCCTTTTATTGTAAAGCTCTACATCAAGATTTTAGCTAAAAGTTCTGGCATATATTGATCATCATTACTTAGTGTTTAAATATGACTTTTTTTTATCCTTCACAATTAACTAACTGGAATCTTTCTGTATTCTTTTATAATTTATTTCTTTATAGTTATCTGAAATAACATTTGTAAGTAAATATAGGATAATTGCTTAACTTTTTTAAAAGTTACTAATAGTTAAAATAATGAGTTGATGTTTTAACAATGACATACATATTTCAATGAGTTTGGTATGTGATTTTCATTTTTGTTCCTCTGCCTCCTTTTAAGTACCAACAGAAGCAACTTATATTACATTGCAATTTTATTCTTTTTAGTTTTACTTTATTTTCCTTTTGTGCACTTTTATTATTATTATAAAGTGATGTATGGAGATGTTACAGTTAAGTCAGCTAAACATGTTTTGAACAATATCATTACCTTCTGATTTTCTGGTGGTTGGCCAGAGATCAGAGTCCTACCCTGGCTGACTTCAAACCTGAGATCTCAACCTCCTGAATAGCTAGGATTATAGGCATGAGCCACTGGCACCTAGATTTTTGCATCCTATTTTTGACATAACCTCATTAGTTTTTGTTTCTTGCTTTCTGATACAAAAATACATCAGATGTTCATACTGAAAGAATACTTCCTGTCCTACACAAAGAACCAACCATTTTCCCAAGGAGCTCTGGTTCCATTTAGGAGCACATTTTTATATGACAATTTGGAATTCTTCATGTTCATTGCATCTGATTTGTCATACTCCCATGCCTTAAAAACAGCTGCATTTTTCCTTAGAGGGGAAAATAGCAATCATGAATTCTGTCTAATATTTCTAACTTAAGTTTAAATACACAAGGTTTTTACTTCAACATCTTTGAATTTCTCTCCTCAGCTTTCTCCTCTTCTTTCATCTCTGTCTCTGAAAATATTTCTTACTAATAGTATTAAAACATTTATTTGCCTTTTATGTATCCAGAATAACATCACAAATATTACAAACATGCTACAAAAGTGACCACAATTCAAAATATCTTCGTGCTTCAGGGTCTACAACTAAAATGATGCATTCCACAGTCAGTTACACTAATCATTTTATCTGCATAGTTATGTTGTAAGTTGTACTTTTAAATGATGACAAGGTTAACCATAATCCATTGTTCATCTTAAGATATCGACCTGTATTGTTAATATTGTTACACTTCTATATGTTTATTATTATTTTTTAATATTATTAAGATCTTCTAGAGTTGTCTCCAAGGTGGTAGAGAAAAACTGAGTTATCATCATTAATCCCTTCCTGGGTCATTTGAGTCCTTTTTCATCCTGAACACAACCTGTCATCCTTCGTTATGATGTGCAATTGCTGATGCTCAATTCTCCTGAAATGTTGTGACCACCTGGTGTAAACACTAGGCTTTGGTGTAATTTTGGTTTAAGTGCTATTTTTACTGAGACCATCTTAGTATTTTCATATGTTCGGATAAAAATAAGTAACCATATATACTTCCTAAATGGGCAGCATTATACTGAAATCAATTAATATTCTACAGTAATTTTTTCCTTCTTTCTACTCTATCTTACTCTTCTATCCCCCTCCTTAGACATGAACTCCTTCTCAATCCTAGTTTTGAAAGAGCAGAGATAAAGGATCGAAGATGAAAGATAGAAGATAAAGGATAGAGATCAAAACAAGCAGAAATCCAGTTGCTACTATAGTGACAGAGATGAGAATATAATGTTTTTCACTGATTAATACTGATTTCATTTCCCAAGTTAAAATTTTTCATGGCAAGCCTTGCCTTTGTTATAAAACATCGTTACTTTGACAAGATTTTCTCCTACATTGACAAAAGTTGTTAATGAATACCTTATGGTGACAAGGTAACAATACTGACAGAGGCTATATCTTTGATCAAAAGGACTGAATTTTTCTAAGAATACCTTTCCTCTCATCTAACAATTATTAGACACTTACATGTCAAGCACTGGGCTTAGAGCTAAGAGTACAAAAGTAAGAAAGCTGACGGTAAATAATTTAGATATTTTCCTGTCAGAAATTTGGACAATTAAAAAGGGCATGTTCTGATATTTATAATTCTATAAAGGTCATAAAAGAAGGTATCTTGGGTATTGAAAATTGATTCTTATTCAGGACAGGGAAATGAATGTATCTTTGCAATGTTAAGGAACATTCTTACTTTGCCTCATCTTTTTATAAACCTCATTTACTCTAGAAGAAATATAATGCCACCTGACAAACTAAATTCCCAATCAAAAAAGCAGTATATGACTCCAATTAGCATTTTAAATATAAAATTCTTTCAAAAGTTTTCTCTCTACTTGAGAATTTTGTGAATGGTTTTCAGAAATAGATGAGAAATATGTTTGAGAGTGTGTAATTTGCAGGACCACTATATGTTTTAGAGTATATTTGTGTGGATTAATTTCACCTATTTCTCCTCACTTGTTTGTAATCAGTATGGAAATTTCCAGGAACTGAGAACTTGAAAAGCCATAAACATTCACTTTCCCACTCTAGATTTCTACTCAACATTGCTGATTCAATGTCTAGTAGAAATGATTACCACTGTTACCTGCTAAATGCAGACAAAGCTTTTGGGCTTTTAGGTCATGATCCTTTGGAGATAATATAAACAGATTAGAGAATAATTTGCTCCTTTTTCCCTCCTGGTAATAGACATATGCAACCCAAAATTTCTTCATATTCCCTTGTTTTTCTTTTGTAGCAAAAACTCTTGCTATGAAATCTAAACATCTTAAATTTTGGCATATGCAATATTGAATTGTTAACTACAAGCACCATATTGTAAACCAATCTCCAGAACATACTTATCCAACATAAAGTTTTTTTCTTACTGGGCACCAGTGGCTCATGCCTGTAATATTTGCTACTCAGGAGGCTGAGATCTAAAGATCTTCGTACGAAGTGAGCCCTGGCAAGAAAGCCCATAGAACTCATCTCTAATTACGTACTAAGAAATTTGGAATTGGAGATGTGGCTCAAATGGTAGAGCATTAAACTTGAGCAAAATAGCATCCAGGCCTTGAGTTAAAGTCCCAGGATAGTCACAAGAAAAAAAATCCCAATCATTATTCTCATCAAGCAACATTCCACTTTCCCCTTCCCCTCAGTTGTTAGAAACCACCACTATGTTCCCTATCTCTGTAGGTTTGATCATTATAGATACCTCAAAGAAGCCAAATCTCGTAGGCATTCTTCTGTGACTGGCTTATTTCACTTAACATAAAGTCCTCCAGTTCACACCTTTTGGGGAACGTAGCAGAACTTATTTTTTTATTGTAAAGATACTCTACAGAGGGGCTATGGTTACATGAATAAGGTAATGAATACATTTCCTATGGAGCATTGTTACTTATTCTTTGTTTTTCCCCTACTATTCCTTCCTTCCCCATCTCCCAAACTCCTCCCTCTCCCCGACACCGAAGTTGTACAGAGTTGTAAAGTTCATTTTCAACAAAGTGTCTTGTACATCTCATTGTTACAATGGGTCAAACTGTATCCTTGTTTCAGCACTTTGTTATTTCCCTTCCACTCCCCACATTAGAAGATGAAGAGCACTGAAATCAAATAGAGTTTCAACAGGGGTTATACCATGATGGGAAGAACATACAAAAAATCACCTAGTAAATTAAAAACAACAGTGAGAAAGAAAAAACCACTTTTGTCCCCATCTTGGGGTTAATTTCACTTAGGGTCATCTTCTATGGCCACATGTGCATAGCTTTTGACCTTTTCTGTAGCAGAATTTTTTAAGGCTCATTTATATCCCTTTGTATGTACATACTGTACTTTCTGCATTCATCTATTGGGGAATGCTTGGTTTGGTTCATTATATTGGCTATTGTGAATAATTTTGCAAAAAATATGAAATATTTATGTCTATTTGGGATCCTGATTTTATTTTATTTATTTATGTATTTATTTATTTATTTATTTTTATTGTGAAAATACTGTACAGAGGGTTACAATTACATGGGAAAGATAATGAGTACATTTCTTTTCTTTTCTTTTCTTTTGGGGGGGAGTCCAGTCAAGCTCAAGGCTAGCACTCTACCACTTGAACCAGAGCACCACTTCCATTTTTTTTCTTTTTGCTTATGTGGTGCTGAGGAATCGAACCCAGGGCCTCATGCTTGGAAGGTAAGCGCTCTACCACTGAGCCACCTTCCCAGCCCATGAGTACATTTCTTATCAAGCATTTTAGCCTCTTGTAGCCTCCTCCTTTGTTTCCCCTTCCCATCCCTTCACATCCTACCCCTTCCCTCGCACCCAATCCTCCTCCCAATCCCCCCCCCGCACCAAGTTTGTAAAGTTCGTTTTAGACATAACGATTTGTACATCTCATTGTTGCAATGGGTCCACCTGTATCCCTATTTAAACAATTTGTTTTCCCCTTCCCCTACACAAATTATACCGACATCAAGTACAGTGAAAGCAGGGTTATACTGTAGTGGAGGGACATACATAGCAACAAAGAAATAATCTTATAAATGTGTTAGAAAAAATCGCATGAAAGAAAAAAAAAACATTTGAATACATATCTTAGTGTTCATTTCCCTAACATCACCTTATCTGACCTTTTCTGCTTGACTCAGACATATACTAGATATTGCAAATAAGGGAAACCAGGGGACCTATGTTTCTTTGGGCCGGCCTTACTTCTCTTAATATAATTTGTTCCAATCTTTCCATTTCCTAACAAATGGGGCAATGCCATTCTTTCTGATGGAGGCAGAGAATTCCATTGTGTATATATACCACATTTTCTTGAACCATTCATCTACTGAGGGGCATCTGGGTTGGTTCTATATCTTAGCTATAGTAAATAATGCTGCAATAAACATAGTCGTGCTGGTAGCTTTAGTGTGGTGTTGTTCATAAACATTTGGGTAAATGCCCAAAGTGGGATTGCTGGGTCATAGGGGAGTTCTCTGTGGAGTCTTTTGAGGAATCTCCATACTGCTTTACAAAGTGGTTGAACAAGTTTACACTCCCACCAACAATGACTTAAGGTTCCCTTCTGTCTACATCCCCTCCAGCATCTGTTATTATTAGACTTCTTGATTTTAGCCATTCTAACTGTAGTGTGGTGGTATCTCAATGTTGTTTTGATTTGCATTCCTTTTGGGGGGGGGGTCTGGTCATGGGGCCTGAACTCTGAGCCTGGGCGCTGTCCCTCAGCTCTTCAGCTCAAGGCTTGCGTTCTACCACTTGAGCCACAGCACTACCTCCGGCTTTTTATTTTCTTTTTGCTTATGTGGTGCTGAGGAATCGAACTCCGGGCCTCATTCATGCAAGGCAAGCGCTCTACCACTGAGCAACCTTCCCAGCTCCTGCATTTCTTTATGGCTAGGGAGGTTAAGCATTTCTTCATGTGTCTATTGGCCATCCTTCTTTCCTCTTCAGAGAAGTTTCTCTTTAAGTCTTTAGCCCACTTGTTTCTTTAAGATTTGTTGTTGGGGGATTTAATTTTTTTGAGTTCAAGGTATGTTTTAGATATGAGACCATTGACCAATGTATGGCTAGTGAAGATTCTCCCAATACGTCGGTATTCTATTGATCTTGCTAGCTATGTCCTTTGCCATGGAGAAGCTCTGCAATTTCATGCAATCCCATTTGTCCAACGTTTCTTTGATTTGTTGTGTTTCTGGATCTCTATTAAAAAAGTTTCGGCCTGTGCAACGGAGACCTAGGGTTTATTTCTACTCCATCCAGTAATGTTTTCAGAGTGTCTGCTTTGACTCCAAGGTCTTTGATGGGATCCTGATTTTAATATATTAGATATATATCCAAATGTAGAATTACTAATCATATAGAAGTTTTATTTTTAGTTTTATGAGGCATCTTCATACTGGTTTCCATAGTTATTGCACTATTTTGAATTACCCTCAAGAGAGCACAAAGGTTCTGAGATCTAGGTTCTGAATTCTCTATCTGATTGACAATAGTTGTTTTTACTCCTCTTATCTGTTTTCTTATCTTTTTTTATAATAGCCATCTTAACAGCAATAATATCTTAAGATAATTTTACTTGCCTTCCCTGATAATGATGGCGAACATACTCTCAAAGACTAATGATGATGATTTGTATGACTTCTTTGGATAAACATCTGTTTAAACTGACATTAAAAATAGTTCACACATATAGATTGCTTCTTTTTATTTCTCATACAGGGAATATTTAAAGCAGAATAATTTGAGACTCAGGAGAGTCATAAAAGTTTACATTGCCTTCCTGGACTCTGAAATGGGGGAAATACTACCAATTTTGCATAAAAATCCCTTGAGTTTTTCTTTGTTCCCAAAATAGTAAGTGAAAAGAATTTCAACAGCATGTTGGTAAGAGCTATGAGTCAATTATGAATGGTATACATAATGGATAATAGCTTTTCCTGAAAACCCATGTAATGGTCATGGACAATATTAGCACAAAGCAAGTGAAAACTTTTGGATACTGTAAATCATTCGGAGCAAAGCCTCAGTGATGTTCTCATTTATTTATTTTATTTTTCTTAGGTTTCTATGGGAAACTTTACCAAAAGAGAATATTTTGTTTTATTTTAAAATAGAATGTTAACCATTTGTTTATTTATGCAAACCAAAAATGTTTGATAGATTTCTGAACCCTGAATAAAATATAATTTCATCATTATTCATCTCCTAAAAAAGTCAAAATCACTAGAGACAACATTCCAAAATCTTTTGCAAATGTGCATTTGAGAAGAAAATTATTTCTCATCTCTCAAATAAAAAGGCTTAAATTATTTATTTTAGAAGTGAAATCCCAGGCAATACACATCTTAAGGCATTTAATATTTCACAAAGTCTGGCTAAATTTTTAATTCAACTAAGTTTTATTTTCATATGTTTCATGGTTTTTCTTAAAAGAGAATATTTAAAAACATACAAAACACAAAAACATGCATAGACTTATCAGGTAGCCACTGACTCATGTCTCATGCTTGTAATTGTAACTATTCAAGAGGCTGAGATCTGAGGATCACAATTTGAAGACAGCCAGGACAGAGAAGACTTTATCTCCAGCTAACTAGGAGAAGTTATATTTGGAACTTCTAGAGCACCAGTCTTGAGCAATAAGCCTATGGGGTAGTACCCTGGCCTTGAGTTCAAGTCCCAGTGCCCAGTGACAACAGCGCGCACGCACGTACACACACACACACACACACAAACACACACACACACACACAGATCATCTATGAATCATCCACCTATAAAAAACAATTAGTTTTCCAGAAAACAGCTTTTATTTCTATTTCATTTATGCAAATCTTTGTTGCCCATTCCTATTCCTATGATAATTTGTTTTCCATATATCCCATATTCCTCTTCAGAGAACTACAATGAACTACAGTTCGTCTTTATGGCTATATACACTTGTTTATTTCAACTTATTAAATATATTTGCAACAATAGTGGCTGCCTTTAGTTAAATATTTTATCCTCACTGTTAACCCGACCATCTTGCTCCACGAGGCCCATCTGTCTTTCTTTCATCATTTTATTTGATAGGAAATGGCTGTAGCCACTTTTTCACTCATTTGTTTTTATCATATCACGTCATTTTAGTTTGCTTTCTTGGCAGGCGGGTCTTGTCTGGACCAATTCTGTAGTCAGACTTCCAGCTACCATGGCAGTGCTTCATGAGCTGTACCTCTGAATAATGTAAATTGTCACCATCTTTTGTAACCTCACAGCATATAATAATAAAGAATCAAATTACAATATAACCTCCTCCTCTATGTTCTGCAATATATAGCCGCGAAATTGTTTCTAATTCTTTCTTTTCATAAAATTTAAAGACAACATGTCATCAGGCAGAGCTAACTATTGTTCCCATAGCTAAGAATATGTTCTTCAAATTAGATTGAAAATTGAGAAAATGGATTTCCTTTTTCACTTGGATAATTGACTTTTTAAAGACATAACTAGTTCTAAAAGTTGTAGGCTTAAAACCTAAAATGGGAGATTGAAATTCTTTATACAATCATTTTATTATGAGCACCCAACAGCCCAATAGCTTACCTTGCAGTATATGAAAAAGCTGAACCTTCAAAATAAATTATTGTTTTGTAATACCACACTTTCATCATTTGAAATTCTTTACTTCAAAATGGTTCTAGAAAACCAGTTGCCTGTAAATTTAAGATATTCCTGTATACACATCGGCCACTCTAACTAGGATGATAAAGGATGACAAATTTTAAGCCTATTTTATTTGGAAGCATTGTTAATTGAAGGCACTGAGAAACAATGACAATTACCAAGCAACAAATTAGCATAACTCTTTTAGATCTAGATGTTACTTTATAAAGCAAAGGTCATACATTTGTTCAAAACCTGAAAAGAACCAATCATTTTTTTCTCTTTTCTTCCTTTTCCTTTGCTTGAGACATTTAAATCTACAGTGCTATCAAATGAAAATCTTGCTTCTGGCTTCTCCTCAGGAAAACAAAACCAAACGAAACAAAAGAACAACACCCAGAAGATCTGGCAGGTCATATTTCCATGGGCAACAAGCAGCTTGGGATTGAGTAGCTGAGTCTTTCGGGTAAATTATGATCTGTGCCGTACTGCACAACAACCCAAACAAATCCAATCCCTGAAATTACCTTATCATTGGGTTTAGGGTCTACTCTAAATTCACATGTTGTCTCACTAAGATCCTTTATTGACTACATTTGCAAAGAGCCTATGTTTAAATGAGATCATACTCCCAGGTACGCAAAGGTAATAGAAGGGTCAGACTTTGTACCTATTTTTGAAGGTCACAATTTAAACCATTAAATATTTATTTATCTTTTTGACAGATTAAAGTAAATCTGTATCCTATTTGTGTTTTAACTATTTAAGCTTATTTTCTAATTTAAAAGCAAGTACTGAATAAACTCTGACTGTAACTGTGAAGTTTTACTTTGATTCTGAATCTAGGATCAGTGCTGGATTATCAACAGTTGAAGCCAATAAGCCACCTGTTAACCATAGAGTAAACTGCACTGAAGGAAGTCTTACCATCTAAGCCACATATTTTAGTTCTGAAATGACAGAGTAACTGTTATTTTTCTATCTTGGCCAATGTTTTTGAAGAGGAGTTTCATAGTATAATAGTCAGCTGGAAGGCGAATGCATCTTTGACTTTACAAAAATCCGTGACAAAGTACTTAGAAATATAAAAGGGCTTAACATTTGATTAGCTTAAAATAGCCCATTATGGGACTACTTACAGCACAAAATTTGGCAAATGCTGCAAATCAAGGTCCTTCCTCCCCAGAGTCACCACTAACTTCAGGTTATCAAATAATCTGTTGGTAGTTTGGAAATTTCAGAGAAAAGGTAATTAAAAACTTAATTTTTCTCACATACATTTCATTAATGTAAAATGCAAGAGCAGTTATTATAGTCCCCAAACTAGTACTTCCTATTATTATTCCTTAAGTGATCCTTAAGATCACTGAAGATAGGTACAAATTTAAAAAGATGAATTGATCTCAGAGAATAAATTTTTAAATCATTTGCCAGAGACTGGACTTGTTATCACAATGTTATTGACTACAGAAATAATGACCCAATTTCAGAAATTATTCATACATTTCTGATGAACATTGCAATAGAAATATCACTATTCATCAAACATATAAACAATATTCCAGTGTAAAGTTTGAAATTCAATGTGCATAGGTTTATTTGCAAGCAAAAATAAAACAAACAGAATTAGATTTCCAACGCCTGTAATTCTAGCTACTCAGGAGGATGAGATCTGAGGATCATGGTTTGAAGCCAGCCTGAACAAGAAAGTTGGTGTGATTGTTATTTCCAATTAGTCACCAAAACCCTGGAGTGGAGCTATCAAGTGATAGAGCAGTAGCCTTGAGTACAAAAGTTCAGGGATAGTGTTCAGGCCCTGAGTTCAAGCCCAGAACCAATACATACACACACACACACACACACACACACACACACACACACACACACACACACACACACACACACACACACACAAAACCCATAGTCTGGGAATGTGGCTTAGTGGTAGAGTGCTTGCATGAAGTTCTGGGTTCAATTCCTCAATGAAGGCCAGAAGTGTTGCTGTGGCTCAAGTGGTACAGTGTTATCCTTGAGTAATAGAAGCTCAGGGACATTGCACAGGACTTGAGTTCAAGAGTTAGGAGTTGCAAAAAACAATCCACAATTAGAAATATTTACAAAATAGATTATTGAGCAAGAGATATAGAAAAATCTATCCCTTTGTGTGGGTTTGCTCCTGGAGAGGACCTAGCACCACAAAGCTCTTCCATTTTCAAAAAATGCATATCTGGCAAACTAACTACAGTTTAGCAGAATAAGTTCAAAATAATGATTCTATCATAAAGTTGATTAACTGAATCAATATAAGGATACAGGCCTGCCTGGTATCATTCCCCATTGCACCTTTCACAGGAAAAAATGTAGAGGTTTGGTTGTCACTGAGATGCTTGTTAAATTTGCTACAAAGTTAACAAGTACCATGCTCACAGGGAAACACAAAAATCTCCATTATGTAATGACACTATTAAATGGAATTTATATTACAATCCCATGACAGAGCAATGGCTGTGGCATGTTCACAACGTGTGCTGGGATCAGGGTTGATGTGTGTCTGTATTGAAAGGTGTATCATTAGACATGTAGAGAAATCACACCCAAAGGCCTTCTCTGTGGAAGTGCTGTCAATTATCATCCTGATTTTTTTTATCTTAACTCAGTATTGAAGGAAATGATTGAGATTGAAAAGATGGTTTATATCTTATTATATCTGCCAGGTACTGGATTTAGGGAAGTAAGGATAGGTGACTGATGAAGCAGATAAAATGTCTTGTTTTTATGTTGGACCATGTGGAAGTAAACATAGAAACCAAACAAGAGCTTCTACCCTAAGTGAATCACAATTTCTTATAGTTCAACTTGTTATTTTAGAAGAGAGTAAGTAGTGTGGAGAAAATGAAGACAGTGTGAGCAGAGAGACAGAAATTGGGGTTAGAGAAGTGTCTAGGGACAGGGTAGTAGGAGGTAAGGGAAGATTTCTCTGGGACGATTGCTTAGGTGCTGTGGAGGAAAATTTGTATAGAACAGAGTACTGCTACCTGTTCCAAGGGCAGGTGATCACAGAGGTTTTGAAAAGTTAAAAATATTTGTTATAGGAGGGTGCCAGCGGCTCAGGCCTGTATTCTAAGCTGCTCAGGAAGCTGCGATCTGAGGATCACAGTTCAAAGTGAGCCTAGGTAGGCAAATCCAAGAGACTCTTATCTCCAATTAACCCACAAGAAGTCAGAAGTGGAGCTGTGGTTCAAGTGGGAGATCACCAGATTTGAGAGAAGAATCCAAGCAAGAGTGCAAGGCTCTGAGTTCAAGTCTGAAAGCTAGCAAAAATGTTGTCATAAATTCAAAATGCCAAATAGATGGCTTATGAATATAAGCATCAAAGATACGTCCATTAACTTTGATAGATGAAACCCATTGTTACAGGGTCCAGGAATATACTCCTGGTTCCATAGGTCCACTCTAAGCATATATTTTCTTCTTTTTTATGTTGTTTTATTATAAAAATAGAATACAGAGGGACAGTTACATGAGTAAGGTAATGAATACATTTCCTATCGAACATTGTTTCCTCCTCCTTTGTTTTTCCTCTACCATACCTTCCCTCCCCACCTCCCCAGCTCCTTCCTTCCCCCTCCCAAGTTGAGTACACATTTTCTTTAGCTTTATATAGGAGGAAAAGGCAGTGGCAGGAGAGAACTGCATATTTTTTTTGTTTTTGTAGTTTGGTTTTTTGTTCTACTCTTAGGTCTTGAACTCAGGGCCTGGATGTACTCCTTTAGCTTTTATAGTCAAGCTAGCACTCTACCACTTGTGCCACAGCTCCACTTTGGGCTTTTCAGGGCTACCTAATTGGAGATACATATCACTGACTTTCCTGCCTTGGCTGGCTTTGAATCAGGATCTTCAGATCTCAGCCTGCTGAGTAGCTAGGATTACAGGTGTGAGACACCAGCATCCAATAACAAATGCATAATTTTAAAATCCCAGTCACACACGTGTTCATGTGGTGAGAGTTGGAAGGCAGTTCTCATAGAGAGCCAGGCAGTTCATCATCTCAGGATTTCTCAGCTGGAACCTGGATACAGTAAGTCATTGGTCTGGTAGGTGGATATAAAGTGGAAGCTGAGATGCCAAGCTTTTATACTGCTTTTGGTTAATCTCTGAGCCCAAATGATAGTGCCCCTCAGTCAAAGGGCCTTCGAACCTGTTACAATATTATGCTCAAAATGGCACAAAATATTAAGATTGGGGAACTCCAGGTTTCTTCTTGGTAGACGAAGTGAGACAAGTATTTGACTTGCTAAGGTTTTGGATAATCTACAATGCTTATTAGAGAATCTCAGAAATTGGACTTTATTTTAAGCAAAATGCAAATCCTACAAACAGAATATGGTTTATACTTTCAAAATTGATTATTACATAAAAATAGATTGGAAAGTAATTGGACGTATCTCCCAATTGAAGCTTTCAGAGTTTGCAGTGTGTGCTAAATTATCTAGACCAGTGGAAAATTGCTTTATAATGCTGGGTCCATATATAGTCTAAAAGTCTGAAACAATAGGACAGAGTAAAAAAATAATCACTGCCCTTTCTAAGACCTAAAATTACAACAGAGGAAATAAAAACAAAGCTATGGAACCCATAGCAAATGCTATAGAATTCAAAGTGAAATAGAAATCCAGGTATGGAATTATAAATGCATCCTATCTCACAGAAGTGCCACAGAGAGGAGTACACTGCACTAAGGCACAAACACCAAATTCTGGTTTGAGCCCCCGGTCTGCCATTTAAACCGCCTCATAGAATTGAACAATTTATTTTGCATCAATTTCTTTCTGGAAAATTTGTAGTTACACCAACCTCAAAGCATAATGTAACTATCACACAGGTTAATAATACATGGAAAAAGAACTAGAATAGCAGCTAGTATAAAAAGGGATAAATAAGTAATAAGATTTCACAGTCTTTGTGATAACTTGATAGACTTGAAGTCATTAAAAATACATTAAGATGGACAGGTTCTGGTTCTCACACCTGTATTCCTAGCTATTCAATTTTTTTCAATTGATTCAGACTTATCCTGCTTGATTTCTTCTTGTGTAAGTTTTGACAGATATTTTGGAAGAAATTGGTCTATTACATTTAGATTATCAAATTTGTGGCATAGGTTTGTTCACAATATTCCTTTGTTATCTTTATTATACTTTAACATCATTGAAATTATCAGATATCTCTTTTATTTCTCATATTGTTAATTTATCTAATCCTCATCTTAAGTAGTATCTTACTGATTTTCTTGATCTTTTCAAAGAATTACTTTTGAATTTATCATTGCAGGTTTCGGTGTATGGATTTTCTACAAGTTTCATTTATTTTTTCTGGGTGGTGGTAGTGGTATTAGAGATTGAACTCAGGAATTTTTCTAGTTAACTAAAATAGAAACTTGGTTTAATAACTTGAGGTCTACCTCCTACTGTATGCATTCAGTGCTAGAAGTTTCTTTCAAAGCACTGCTTCTGATGCATTTCACAGTTTGAGATATATTTGTTCGTTTCTTTGTTTAGGTGACACTGGAGTTTGACTCAGGCCCTCACATTTGCTAGTCAGGTGTCATACTGCTGATCCATATCTCCAGTCTTTTTAGCATTGGTTATATACTTCTGAGATGTGTCTCACCTCCTTCCCATATGGATTTTCATCATTGCTGAGATGACTGGTGTATACCATCTTCATTCCATTAAATGAAGTTTTGAAGACTTTTGTTTTCCACCCTGGCTGGCCTGGAACATCAATCTGCCTAGTCTCAGCCTTTCACATAGCTAAGACAACAGATATGTACCCTGGACACCTAGCAGTGTTTAATCTTTAAGTATCTTTCTATTATTAATTTATATTATGGATTTCAAGTTTAATTCTATTTGGTGCAAGAGCAGGTATTATATTATTTCTATTGTTTTCATTTATCTTCTTACCTGGAATTTTCTCTGTCTCAATGAAAGCTCATGTGTGACCTTTTTTTTTTTCATGTGTGAACTTGAATACAATCCCTTCTAATGTAGATGTCAATTATATTTATCTGACTGATGAAGGATAATTTCATGGGTTCAGAATTCCAGGTTGGTGATTTTTGTTTTTAGTAGAGTTTAAGTATTTCACTTCATATTCTTACTTGTTTGGCTTCTAAAAATGAAATTCTTGTCTTTGTTCATCCATAGAAAAATATATTATAATCTCTCTGTACAGTATTTTCACAATAAAAAAGTAAAAAAAGGAAAAACATATTATATAATCTATATCATGATTGGACTCTCTTACATGTATAAATTGATTATATATTTTAAATTATAGCTGTACGTATTATATGCGTATATAATATAAAGTTATAAATCTTGAGCCCCTTCTAATACTCAAAAACTTTCCTTTAGCAGTATTCTTTTTTATTTTTTATATTTTTGATGCTCCCCTCACCCCATAACAGTATTCTTTTAGTTTGTTTTTCTGTGTGCCGGAATTGAGACTTGAACTCGGGGCCTTGGATTCTCTCTCTATTTATTTGAGATTTGAGGCTAGCATGCTACCATTTGAGTCATACCTCTGGCTATTTGCTGGTTAATTGGAGATAAGATTTTCTGGTATTTTTCTGCCCAGTCTGACTTCTTTGACCTGCCATCCTAGGATCTCAGCCTCTTGAGTAGCTATAATTACAGGTATGAACCACTAGCAGTGTTACAATGTAGAAAATAGAAGCAGGTCCAGGGCAGTAGTCAGTAGTCAGCTGACTAACTTTGAGAATTCCATTTTCAGAGTTTAGGAATGCTTCCCATTTTCTTATTCTTATATTGAGCTATCAGTTCTTACTTTCATAAATGCACTTTAAGCAGATTTTGCAGGAGTAAGCTTCATTTTAAGATTCATATAGCTTATAAGTAGTGTAATGACTTTGTCCCCAGGGAAAATAAGGTATTTCAGACTCATTGTCATAGGAACCTCGTAATCCTCTAGAAAGTTCTGCTCTCATGGGGTCAAGGAAGGTTTCCCTCTGATTGTCATAGACATCAGGAAAGTGTCCAGGGACTTGTCATCACCTGTACTACAGTTCTGCAAGATGCTTAGACCTTTTGGCTATTTTTAATTTATAACCATGAACTATTACAGCATGCCACATATACCTGTTTTGTGAGGATTTTTTTCTTCTTTTAGGGGCCTTTATTGTTGTTTGCAGAATTCATTCTGGTAACTTGCTGTTACCAGAGTTTCTCCTGAAAGTGTAGCTCATACCTGACATTAATTTGGGGAAAGTTCTGTCATTATTATTTCAAATACTTTTTCTATTTCTTTTCCTTTACTCCTTATGATATTCCCATCATCCATATGTAACGTCTTTTGCAGTTATCCCATATTCCTTTGGTATCTTTTTTTTCATTCTTTGAAATGAAAAGGTATTTTACTATTTTAGGTTATACTATAAATATTTTGTAAAATGATAATTGTTTATTAATATATTTTATAAAAAATAATTCATACTTTCATACAATATAATTGACTATATTTTCATTCTTCCATATTTTCAGTTTTGAATTGTCTTGTTTGTGAAATCCTCTCTCTGAAGTTTTTTCTAGGTGAGTTCTATATTCTCAGATCCTTTTATTTTTTTCCTGTCCAGAGACTAACCTTAAATCATTTTCAACTTACTTAGACACTCATTAACCTGTGTGTCTAACAATTATGTTGCTTTCATCAATTTTAGGTGTATATATATCAATCAGCAAGAGAACCAAAATATTCTCTCAATCTATGTGATGAATTCCTCTTCATTAACAAATGATTAAACAATTAAACAGCTTTGCTCAATGTTTCTATTAAAAATGTGCTATAAAAATTATTGCTACAGTACAATCACTATCAGTAAATAAATTATTCAATATGTGATTATCAGAGACTTCTGTAAAGTCAAACTAAATGAATTCCAACTCACATTCTCCTTAGTTAATCTCAAAATAGTCCTAGCCACTCTAGAAAGTATGACAGACCTGAAGTGGAACAGACTAGAAGGCGAAGAAATGAATACAAGAACCCACAGCTATCTGATAAAATGTATGGTGGAAAAAGACAGCCTCTTCAACAAATGGTGCTGGGAAAACCAAATGTCCATATATATGACCTCTCTCACACCTTAAATTAATATCAATTCAGAGTGGATCAAAAAACCTCAATATAAGATTTAAAACTTTACTACAGGAAAGAGTAAACATTAGAATGTATTGACATAGGCAGAAACTCCCTAAATATAACTCCAGGAACTTAGAAAATAAAAAAGAGACTTGGCAAATAGGATTGTATCAAGCTAAAAAGCTTCTGCACAGCAAAGGACATGGTTATTTACCTAAAAATACAACCTGTAGAAGACCTCTAGCCAAAAAAGAAATGCAAATCAAAACAGAATCAAGATTCCATCTCATTCTAGACATAATGGCCATCATCAAGAATACAAACAGCAACAAATGCTGACAAGAATGGAGTAGGAGGGGAGAAGGAACCTTAATTGGTGGAAATATAAATTAGTACAACTTTGAACAACAGTTTAACAAAAGAATACTAAGGAGCTCAAATATGAGTGAGAGGGATGGGAAATAAGGAGAAGTGAGTAGACAAATTGAGGGATGAATGGTGGGCAAATATAGTCATAATATTCAATTTGCACATGTGGAAATGGAACTCAGACATATTAGAAAATAGGCAAGGAAATGGATAGGTGGAGGGGAGAATGATGCAAGCATTAACTGATCAAAATGCACTGTACATGTAAAGGGACACATTTAGTTGAAACTCCTACAACTATCTAAAAATAATTAAGAAGGGAAGAAAGCATGCCAAATGACACAGGAGATATTGGGTTAGAAAGATATACTAGTTCTATCCATTTGAATTTATATGTCTCAAAATGTATCAAAATTTTTGACTGGGTGACCACAGCTTGTTCCTCTTCCAGGATCTTGAAGGGCTCCCAAGAGGATAAGCTTAAACTTCATTAGCTTCATACAAACCTATCTCTGCAGATTTTTACTTGACCCTCAAAATTATCTATTAGCTTAGTGTTTTCAGAAGCCTGGGCAGCTCTGGGAAAATGATTAGTGAATTAATGAAAGTGGTCAAATTTTAATCAACACAATGAGCAGGAAGTCCATCAGAGGTGTGGTAAAAATAATGTACAGAGGGGATTTTTAATACACTAAATCAAGCAGTATTATAGTGTCAATAGTGTGTTAAGTCCTGTGGGTTCTAAAACAGAATTCCTGGCTTCCTCTTCTAAAATATCCTCTGATCTTTCCCATGACTCAATTTCCTCATCTGGAAAATAAAATAGTATATATAATTCTAGTGACTTTTCGTGTGTTAACTATAGGTATTAGTTAACACATCATTTTTGTGAGAAGTAAAATTATTAATACCTGTAAAGCTTAAAATTTCATGCCAAGTGTTGTAGTGTGTGTGTGTGTGTGTGTGTGTGTGTGTGTGTGTGTGTGTGTGTGTGGGTGGGTGGGTGGGTGGGTGTGTGTGGGCGCGGTAAAATTGGGCTTGTTCACATGCTTGCTTGGTTTTTACTCAAGAATGGTGCTCTGCCACTTGAGCCATACCTTGCCTTCTAAGAGTTTCAATACAGAGTAAATATTTTAAAGGGTAACTATCTTTATTTTCAAACAGAACATTCCTTCCTTTGCACAAATATTTTAAGGAAAACAAAAATAAACTATAATTCTTAAAATTAAAATGAAATTGATACTTGGAGTGAATTAAGTGATCCATAAACTAAAGATAAAAAACTTGATAAGAGCTGGTGTATGGACAAAGTGGTAGAATGCCACCCTGAGTTCAAACCTCAGTCAAACAAAAAAATGAGTTAATTTTACATTGAACACGGTGGCATATATATAATCCTAGCTATTCTGGAGGTGGAGATAGGGAAGATTGCATTTTTTAATTGTGAAAGTACCATATAGAGAGGTTACAATTACATGAGCAAAGTAATGTACATTTCTTATCAAGCATTGTTGCTTGCTTCTTTGTTCCCATCCCTTCCCCCATATGCGCCCCCCCACCAAAGTTGTAAAGTTCGTTTTTTGACATAACGTCTTGCACATCTCATTGTTGCAATGGATCCACCTGTATCCTTATTTAAACAATTTGTTTATTCCCTTCCCCTCCACAAATTATACCAACATCAACTACAGTGAAAACAGTGGTTATAATGTGGGGGAGGGACATACATAGCAAGAAAGAAATCATCTTATAAATATGTTAGAAATAATCACAAGAAAGGGGCAGGGAAAGTGGCTCAGTGGTAGATCACTTGCTTGCATGCATGAGGCCCTAGGTTCAATTCCCCAGCACCACATAAACAAAAAGAAAAAAAGCCAGAAATGGTGCTGTGGTTCAAGTGATAGAGCGCTAACCTTGAGCTGAAGAGCTGAGGGACAGTACCAAGACCCAGAGTTCAGGCCCCACAACCAGACCCCCCCCTCAAAAAAAGAAAAAAATCACAAGAAAGAAAAAAAAACATGAGTCCTTATCTTAGGGTTCATTTTGCCTAACATCAACTTATCTGACCGTTTCTGCTTGTCTCAGACATATACTAGTTATTGCAAATAAGGGAAACCATGGGACCTATGTTTCTTTGGGCCTGACTTACTTCACTTAATATAATTTGTACCAATCTTTCCATTTCCTAACAAATGGGGCAATGCCATTCTTTCTGATTTCATTCTGTATATATACCACATTTTCTTGATCCATTCATCTATGAAGGGGTATTTGGGTTGGTTCCATATCTTAGCTATGGTAAATAATGCTGCAATAAACGTAGTCGTGCTGGTAGCTTTAGTGTGGCCTTGTTTGTGATCATTTGGGTAAACGCCCAAAAGTGGTATTGCTGGGTCATAGGGGAGCTCTATATGGAGTCTTCTGAGGAACCTCCATACTACTTTTCAAAGTAGCTGATATGGAATAATAAAATACCCCGAATAGCAAACACGATCCTTAACAGAAAAAATAGTGCTGGAGGAATATCAATACCAAATTTCAAACTTTACTACAAAGCCATAGTAATGATACCAGCTTGGTACTGGCACAAGAACAGACTTCAGTACTAATGGGATAGAATTGAGAACCCAGAAATGAACACACAGACCTATAGCCATCTAATCTTCGATAAGGGAGCTAAAAAAAATAGAATGGAAGAAAGAAAGCCTCTTCAGTAAATGGTGCTGGCAAAATTCGTTAATCACTTGTAGAAAACTAAAGCTAGATCCTTATATATCACCCTGTACCAGAATCAACTCCAAATGGATCAAAGACCTAGGTGTCAAAGCAGACACCCTGAAAACATTACAAGATAAAATAGGAGAAACCCTAGGTCTCCTTGGCACAGGCAGAAATTTTTGTAAAAGAGATCCAGAAACACAGCAAATCAAAGAAAGGTTGGACAATTGGGAGTGCATGAAATTGCAGAATTTCTGCAAGACAAAGGTCATAGCTGGCAAGATCAATAGGAAGCCCACTGATTGGGAGAAGATCTTCACTAGCCATACAACGGACAAGTGTCTCATATCTACAATATACCTGGAACTCAATTAAATCCCCCAACAACAAATCCTCAAAGAAACAACTGCCCAATAAATAAGTGGGCTAAAGAATGAAAGAGAAATTTCTCTGAAGAGGAAAGAAGGATGGCCAATGAAGAAATAAATGCTCAACCTCCCTAGCCATAAAAGAAATACAAATCAAAACAACATTGAGATTCCACCTCACCCCAGTTAGATTGGCTATAATTAAGAACTCTATTAACAACAGATGCTGAATGGGATGTGGACAGAAGGGAACCTTACTGCATTGTTGGTCGGAGTATAAACTTGCTCAACCACTTTGGAAAGTAGTATAGAAGATTGCATTTTGAAGCCAACTTGGGTAAAATGTGAGTTTCCAGATCAACCAACAAGCAGGGATAATGGTACACATTATAATTTGAGCTATGAAGGATGAGTATGTAGAGGATTGTGATCCGAGGCTGGCCCCTGGCAACAACAGAAATGGATACCTAAACCTACATGCTCAACGTTATATTTTGCAAAATGTGGAAGAGAAGCCCTTTAAGGCATATGTGTGTGTGTGTTCTATCTGAATGTCAAGGGTTGAAGTGTTGAAGTAGCATGGAAAATAAAAACATGGACCTCTTCTTGTTGAACTGAGGAGCATAACGTAAATTCTTTTTTTTTTTGTCGGTCGTGGGGCTTGAACTCTGGGCCTGGGCGTTGTCCCTTAGCTCTTCAGATCAAGGCGAGCGCTCTACCACTTGAGCTACAGCGCCACTTCCTAACGTAAATTCTTCTATGAACTCAGGAATGCAGCTCGGCTGAATCCCAGCATTGAGATTTTGCAATAACAGACTTTCATCAATTTTTCCTGCTACTGGAAAAAAGATACTAAACGAAATATTAGTGCTTAACTCTCAAACACCTCTCTTTCTCATCCACTTCAGAGTTTACATGATGGAGAATGATCAAGTTTTCCTGGGGGGACAATGCTCACCAATATGGGGCAGGATTTATCAGGCATGTGCTCACTAATATCTGAGAAAGCAAGATTGGAATAAAGGGGATATTTGGGGGTTTTCTCTTGGGTGGTATTTTTTGTTTGGTTTCGTTTGGTATTTGCTAATCCTGGGGCATGAACTCAGGACTAGGGTCCTGTACTTGAACATTTCTGCTCAAGGCTAGTACTTTACCACTTAAGCCACAGCCCTATTTCTGGCTTTCTTTGGTGGTTAATTGGAGATAAATTTCTCAGGAAGTTTTCTTCCTGGCCTTTCAACTGCAATCCTCAGATCTCATCCTCAGCTAAGATAACATGTATGAGCCACCAGCAACCAGCTGGAATACTTGGATTTTCTTGCTTTTTTTGATCCTGTGGGGCAAGCCAGACAAAATATAACATTTTCTTTTACCAAATAAGAAAGAGAAACTTTTAAATCCAACTGTATGTGATCTGTTAGAATGAAGAGTTTTAAATTTTATAAAAACTTCATATTTTCATTGTGCTAATACACAGAATCTTCAAAATCCAGAAAATATTCATTCTGATTATTATTATTATTTTGTTGTCTCAAAAAGAAATTGAGGCATTCCTAAATGGTCGTGTTATTCTTTCCCATATTTTCTTCTAAAAGGTCTTTGATGTGCCTCTAAATGTTACTGGTTTCTGCAAGATAAAAGAAATTCCCTAGTACCACTTGAAATATAATGCTCTCCGTTAGAGTTTATGAGAAATTTCTACCTTCCGCATAAATTATCACTTCATTTAACTCTGTTAGTGTAACTTTTGTCTCTCTTAGGAGCCACAGATTTGCTAAACATTAGTCAAAGAAATAATAGAAGCCATTCTTATAGGAAATGATCAGTTAAAACAATACTTTTGTTTATGAGTATGTGTGTTGTGATTTGGAGTTTTTTCATAGAAGTCGTGGGGATGGAGCACAGGGTCTTGTGCACACTTCGCAAGAACACTACCACTGAGCTGCATCCCTAGCCCCTTGTGTGTGGTTTTGAAATCATGATGTCACAAGCCTGTAATAGAAATCAGTATAGCAATTCTGGGATTTGCCATGCATTTATGGAAACGCTGAGGAAAGATGAATTTTTAAAAGTTCCTGGATGTGGTTTTCATATCCTAACATTAGGGAAACATTGAGAAAGAACAAATATTAGTAGGTTTCTTGAGTGCTGAGAACAACCATTATCATTTGGGTTTTTTTTTTGTTCTTTTGTGCTACTACTGGGGCTTGAGCCCAAGTCCCTTAGCCCTTTTCACACAAGGCTGGCTCTCTACCATGTGAGTCACAGCCACAATTCTAGTTTATTTTGTATATAATTGGAGATAAAAGTCCTGACTGGATTAGCTGCAAACTGTAATCCTCAGGTCACAGCCTCCTGAGTAGCTAGGATTACAAGCATGAGCCACTCATGTTGAGCTGTCATTTTGGTTTTTATCAGCCCATGAAACACATCTTTAATACTAATTTTCATGTTTTGACATTTTAAACTGTGGTGAATTATAAATAACCAAATTTCCAATATATAAGTGTTTAAGTTACATTGCTCATATTCATAGTGTTGTGCAACCATCACCAGTATTTAAATTTTTTATTGCTTCAAACAGAAACTGTAGAGCACATGGGCAGCAAAGATGGCGCTGGGAGGGAGTAGAGTGGGCAGAGCCCAATTGACCTTCTGATCAGTTCCTAACCAGTCCGTGAAGGCTTAGGTGCATGATAGGGTATGACCTTGACAGTGATTGGTTCCTCTTCCTCCCTTGCCTTTTTGTCTTTAAAAAGGGCTGCTCTCTTTTAATAAATGAGTTTTCTACCTGCTGGATTTGGCTCCCTCCTGTGTCTGATTGTCTCCCGGGCTGAGGGAGGCTGGGGAACGGGCGAGCGCCGCACTTACCTTTCCTCAGACCCCGTCCGTCTTTCGTGGGACGGACAAAGACCCGACAGAAACTGTATCATCATTAATCAATAAATTGTCACTCATCTCTTCCTCCATCTAACTGTGGACAATCTCTAATCTGCTATCAGTTTCTGTTGTCTATTCTAGATATTTCTTATAAGTACAATCATACATGAGCTATGCTTTTGTGTCTGGTTTGAAATACTTAGTTTTATAATGTTTTTCAAGGTTGGTGCAGTCCATGTTACAGCATGGACAGAGTGTCATTTATTTCTTGTGGCACATTAATTTCCATACTATGAGATGCCATATTTTGTTTATTCATTCATCTATAAATGAACATTCGGAAGGTTTCTCTCCAGTATTTATAAATAAGGCTACAATGAACACTGGCATCCATGTAAGTTCTATTGTCCATTGTTTGTTTGTATCTTTACAAATAGAATTGTTGAGTCATATTGTAATTCTATGTTAGATTCTTTGAAGATTCACCAACTTTTTTTCTATGTGGTTGTAACATTATACATTCTCATTACCTTAGCTGTGCCAAAAGAGTTCAACTCCTCCTCTTTTTTTCCTAGTCCTGGGGCTTGAACTCAGGGTCTGGGCACTCTTCCTGAGCTTCTTTTTCTCTACCACTTGAGCAACACCATCAGTTCCAGCTCTCTCAGTTTATGTGGTACTGAGGAATTGAACCCAGGGCTTCATGCATGCTAGGCAAGCACTCTACAACTAAGCCACATTCCCAGACCATTTTCTGTATTTTTTTAAGTCACAGTCATTGTAGAAGGCATGAAGCAGTATCTTCCTGTGATTTGATGGCATTTTCCTAGCAACTTTGGGGTTGCTTAGTGGTGCTTTATCTCTCTGCTTTGAAGAAATGTTTGTTGAAGTTCCACAACTATTTTAAAGTGAATTTCCTTTTGTGTTACTTGATTGAGGAGTTCTTCATATATTCTCTGAGGTTAAAATCTATAATATATAGTTATTTTCTCACATTATTTAGGTTTTTTTTTTAACTTTCTTGGTAATGAAACTTGGTCTGTTTAAGAATAGTATCTAATTTTTTTCTTTGGATAAAAAGGGATACAAAAGTTCTTAAAATAATAATAACAGCCATAATTAAAAATGCCATGGGTTTTTCTCTCAGAGGTTCATTGTTCTTAGTGTATAATAGATTAATTAACCTCTTTTCTTGTGTGTGTACATGAAAGCTGCTTTTAGTTAGGACCTCTAGAATTTTTCAGAGGTTAAAAATGATAAAATTTGATAAAACTAAGTATTTATTTCACTTATATCACAACTTTCTCTCCTCAACCTGAGTAATTATTTATACTATACTATTGGAGTTAGCTAATATTAATTAGAGGAAGGACTTTTTATCAAAGGAAGGGATTGCATAAGTTGTGGGAATACATGATGTATTGAGGAATACTTACAGGCTTCTGATATATTTTAGAAAAAAATTAAATTTAAGAGAATCTTCATCAGGCTGGGAAGTTGGCTCAGGGGTAGAGTGCTTGCCTGGCATGCCTGAGGCCCTAGGTTCAATTCCTCAGCATCACATAAGCAAAAAGAAAAAAGCCAGAAGTGGCATTGTGGCTCAAGTAGTAGAACGCTAGCCTTGAGCTGAAGAGCTGAGGGACAGTGCCCAGGCCGAGTTCAGGCCCCACAACCAGACCCCCCCCCCACAAAAAAAGAGTATCTTCATCATAGAATCTACAGAAGTTAAATGAGTCGTGAACAAAGTTGAAGTTTGCCCAAACGCACAGAGTACAGAGATGAGACCAAAGTGGGTAAGTACTACCTGGATCTCCTTACTGTGAAATATCCTCCACATATTAATGGGATAAATGGAATTTTTCCCAAGCACACACAATTCATACCCTCAAGATAGAAGCGATTCCATTCAAGTATAGGCTTTGGAGGAATTTAACATTCAACAATAATTTTAAGAGATTCTTGATTATAGTAGACAAAAAGGATTATATTGACCTTTCAGTCTCAAAGCTTTATCCCTATTAGAAAATCTTCAAAAAATGATTTTGTGACTTTGGAGAAAATAATTAACTATATATTAGGAAAATAAGTTCATAAAATGAAGAGTTGATGCGGAGTTATGAAAGACTTCATACTATTTTTCAAAGTCTCTTGGAATCAAAATCTCTTCTCAGTGTATTGAGAAAGTAGAAATGTATCTAGTGTTAGAATCATGGATACCTAAAACATTGAGTCATCCCAAAATTCATTGTATCCCTGAAAAGTACATAGAGTTCTAGTATCTTAATGGCACTCTCATGTGGAACCCAACTATTTGTCTTGGCATTTAAAACTGGGGAAGTGTTTTCCAGGGAATGAACCTTTAAAATATTCTTTTCTAAATAAAACAAAGGAAAAATCTTTCTTAAATAATTCTTTAAAAGGATTATCAGCTGCAGAGATCTGACCTTATGGGTATCCGGGATGTGCAGGTACAGCAATGCCTTTGTGGAAGGGCTCTGGGAATATGGAGCCACACTGAGCTCCTGGCTAGAATATGCTACCAACTACAGGCAGAGCCCTGTGCAGTTAGGTGACCTATTGAAGTCCTCATTTATTTCTTTGTCATTGAAGGCAACTTTTTTTTGGGGGGGGGCGTCCGGTCGTGGGGCCCTTCTGGGCCTGGGCACTGTCCCTCAGCTCTTCAGCTCAAGGCTAGCGCTCTACCACTTGAGCCACAGCGCCACTTTCGGCTTTTTTCCTTTTGCTTATGTGGTGCTGAGGAATCGAACTCAGGGCCTCAGGCATGCAAGGCAAGCGCTCTACCACCGAGCCACCTTCCCAGCCCATTGAAGGCAACTTTGAGATAGTGGTACAGGCCCTGGAATCAGCAGGTATGGCTGCTCTGCAAATGCACTGCCCCTCATTCAGGGAAGACAGCTTGAGCCCTGGGTAGCTTCTGCAGGTGTTAGGCCTAGCCAGGACAGGTTAGCTGTGCAAGCTGGAAGTTGCCCACAATGTGCGGCTACATGCTGGCATGTGCAGCAGTTGTTAGCCCAGGTGGGATTCCCTCGTCTGACTTCACTCATCCTCCCCATTAAGGCCTTTGACACACCCTTCACTTCTGTCCCAACTTCTAAGCATGAAGACTGCCTCCTTGGCTCCATCTCCTGAGAGCTCAGTCACATGACTTACCTGATAGAGCTGAGTGTGGCCCTCTCCATGCTGACAGGGAAGATCCAGATTCTCCTAGGGTGAATCTCAGATACTGAAAGGAGGAGGGATGGGTCAAGCACTCTGGTCATTGGCTTCACAGGCTGTAGGGGCACTGAGTGATAGGTAGAAGAACAGCTTATTCACAAAGCCCCAAGCTCAATGCTCTCTGGAGCTGCACATAAGAGAGCACAAAAGAGAAATAAAGAAGTTGGAGGACCAGGAGTGATCCAGAATAGTGAGGGACCTCAGGGGACTGCTTCTAGTTAGAAAGAGACAATGTGTAAGGTAGGCATCAAAACCAGGCTTGCAATCCCAACACTCAGAAGCCTGAGGAAGAAGGAAAGTGAGTTCAAGTCCAGCATGGATAACATGGGGAGACTGCCTCAAAAAACAAGGTCTGGAGGTGTAGCTCAAATATTAGAGTACCAGCCAGTGAGCAAAAGCATCAGATACTGAGTTTGAATGGTGTCTTGGTCTTCAAAATAAGAAAAGAAAGAGAGAAAGAGATAGACAAAGAGAGAGAGAGAGAGAGAGAGAGAGAGAGAGAGAGAGAGAGAGAGAGAGAGAGAGAGGAGAGAGAAGAAAGAAAGAAAGAAAGAAAGAAAGAAAGAAAGAAAGAAAGAAAGAAAGAAAGAAAGAAAGAAAGAAAGAAAGATAGAAAAAAAGAAAGAAAAAAGAAAGAAAGAAAAAAAAAGAAAGAAAAAAGAAAGAAAGAAAAATGAGGGCTAAAATGTGCCTTGATGCTACAGTGTTTGACCAGCACATGAAAAACCCTGGCTGTAATCCCTAGCATAGATAGGAGGAAGAGTGGGGGAAAGCAAGAAGAGCAGGACAGAGAGGGAAAGGGGGAGGGGGAAGGGAGAGGGAGAGGTCTCTGTGAAAAGAACATGCTAACTAATGGGTCTAGAATGTTGCTTTATAAGGCAAAGCTAACTATAGTGACTCCTGTAGCTGTCTATTGTGGTGCAAAAAAGTTCCCAACACTGTGTGACTGGCATTATCTCAGGTCAGGTACAGAAATCTGGCTCAGCTGGGTGACATGAGGTTGTTGTCAGCTGACTGTGGGACTGCAGTGTCACCCTGGCCTTTCTGAGCAGATATTAACCCAAGATCATTCATGGGAATTGGGGGAATGCCTGGCCTCCTCCATAAGCAGGATTATCATAAGGTCTTAGCTAATAGTTTCACCCATTTGCAGTTATGATATCAAGAGGGGCATGCACAGACAGTGAGGGACTCAGTCAGAGACAGGGCCCAGCTGCCCCTTTGCTGATGCTTGCTGCCAACACTATCTAAATCAGAATTATTGGATTGTGGATATGGTGCCTCAGTTGGGGATGTCTGGCTTTCCCTTCCTGGCTCTATAGTAATGGATTCTTCTATTGTTAGAGTAATGGCTCTTTTTTCTTACTAATGCCTCATTTCCTCTGTAGCAAGCTCTCAGAGTGGATGTTCTCTCCAGGATCATGTACATAACTCCTTTCATATGAAAATGGTTGTTGATAAAATCTGCCATTTAGGTGAGATGAAGACAAAGGTTTCGTTGGTTCAGGTTAATTCTGAACCACACAGCAAGCCCAGCAGCTGTAGACTGTCTGAAAGCAAGGGAGCCAGCCTGCATCCCAGTGAACCATATTTATGGACACAGACATTTGCATTTCATGTAGCATCATGTGTCACAAACTATTTTCATAGACTGCATGCAGTCAGGTAAGAACAAGACTTGCCCTGCAAGGTGTAGTCTTTGTTCTCTGTGACAGACAAGCAGATGGATTGCTCACATCCATTGTTGCTCACATGGAACTCCCCTGATTAGTGCTGATTATTCCATGTTCTACAGCCCGTTCAGGACATGATTGAGAATGCTGGACCTGGCCAATTGTGCTCTGAACCATGTGGACATGAACTTCTTGGCAGACTGTATCCATGCTGCCCAGCTGGATGTGTTGCACCTCAGTAGACACAATCTGCTTCATTTATATCCCTCTACTTTCCTCAAGCTCCGGCAACAGGTTGCCCAGATAGTGCGGGTGTGGACCCCAGTGGAGTGTGCTATTACCCATAGCTATGTGGTCATGATGATCCTGGGCCTGTGTTCCTGCCTCTATCTCTAGGAGCTCAAGTTCCTTGCTAACCTGCTGTGAGCCTGCACCCTCAAGCGCCTCTTCTCTGCACTGTGTAAACTCCCTGAACTTCATTACATGGAGTTCCTGTTGCCTAAGAAATACTACCTGGAGAGTACCAGGATGAGCTGGCCATGTCCACATATGATCAGTAGAAATATGCTTGATTGCAGAAGAGCTGCATGCCATGCTACTATGGGCCAAGCAGGAAGACATCCCCACCTCCCACCACTTTTCTGGAGTTTTCACCCAATAGTTAATGAGACCAGCCATGAGCTTGGTGCTTTCTTGTTTCAAACTTTCAAAACTGCTTTACAAAACTTTCCCAGGGGCTGGGAAGGTGGCTCAGTGGTAGAGCGCTTGCCTTGCATGCTCGAGGGCCTGGGTTTGATTCCTCAGCACCACATAAACAAAAAGAAAACCCCGGAAGGGGCGCTGTGGCTTAAGTGGTAGAGTGCTAGCCTTGAGCTGAAGAGCTGAGGGACAGTGCCCAGGCCCAGAGTTCAGGCCCCACGACTGGACCCAAAAAAAAAAAAAAAAAAGAAAACTTTCCCAGAACATTAAAACAAGTAGAGTAGGCCCTTGAATTGTGCTAAGGAAATGTCTTGCATTTCAACCAGCCCTGTTGCCCAGAGATCAATCCCTATATCAGATCCTAAGGCTAAGATGTAAGCAACTGTAGTTTCAATGAAAAACCTTTGTTAGAGAAAGCTGTAGATACACATGACAGACAATGTAGGAAGAAAACATGCCTTCTAAATGTGACATCGGAAGCCCTGGGGTTCAATTCTTTTTCCTTTTTTGTGCCAGTCCTGGGGCTTGAACTCAGGGCCTTTGCACTGCCCCTGAACTTCTTTTACTCAAGGCTAGCACTGTACCACTTGAGCCACAGCACCACTTCTGGTGTTTTCTGCTTATGTGTTGCTGAGGAATCGAACCCATGAATTCATGCATGCTAGGGAAGCATTCTATCACTGAGCCATATTCCCAGCCTCCTGGGATTCAATTATAGGACTAGGTGAAGCTGTTACAGCAGAGGTCCAGGCATTGTGGTAGAGTGTTCAATTGGACCTAGGGCAGCATGTGCTGGAAGCAGTAACAGGGAAAATTCAGATCACTTGTCACAGAATACAAATAAAAGGTAATGGGTACATTTCTTATCAAGCATTGTTGCCTCCCACTTTGTTTCCTCTTACCATCCCTAATAAGAAATGTACTCATTACCTTGCTCATGTACTCATGTAATTGTAACTTCTCTGTAAGGTATTTTCACAAATGCGTGTGTGTGTGTGTGTGTGTGTGTGTGTGTGTGTGTGTGTGTGTGTGTGTGTGTAAATACAAATAAAAGAAGATCTCATAGAAAAACAAGCAAGAGAAAAAGACTGAAAATGAAAAGTAAAATGGAAAGGGAACCCGACTTTTGGGCCTAGCAGAAACTCAGCAGATCTGGTAGGAATTGTTCTGCATGGTGTGGCAATATTTCCTGGAGAATGTTTGCAGGGAATAGAAGCAGGGCTGGTTTTTGGTTGTTACCAGTGGCTTTGTGCTTGTTTTGCTCTGCATCCAGCTCAGTGAAAGCCTGATTTGAGGGTATCTCATGAGTAAGAGATGCTCCAGTATTTCTTAATAAAATTCATATTCCATTTTCTGCTGAGCAGCTAGATTCATTTGACCACCAGCCTCTACCACTCCCAAGCCTCGTCCTTTGGTTCTACTAATCAGAGCCAGCCCTAGCTCTGGGAACAGGCATTAGAACTCTATTCTGTTACAGTAACATTCTTACCTGCCAGTGGCAGTCAACAGAGAGACCCAGTTCTCCTTTAGAGATGCCAGAGACCTTCTGCAGCTAGCTGAATCACAACTAGCTACCAACACTTTTCTGTTCAAGAGTTCCGATGACTCTAACAGAAGTCACATACTGGGGACTCTTTTCATTGCTCTCACTAAAACGCCACAGCACTGTATAACCTGATGTCCCCACATTCTGCTGCAGGAAAGGTAACAGGCTGGAATCTGTGCAATTTGGCTTGAAAAATTTGTTACAGTGAGTGAAAGATTGATTCCTGCCTAATTCCTCCAGCTCAAGCAAGACACCAGGTACAAGAAAACAAGCGTGGCCACATGCCTGTCAGCAGGCAGGTTCCAATCAGTGCCTGGCCAAGGATATAACACTTGGTCCCCAGGGGACAATAGCCCTTCATCCAGTGTAGAACATTCAACTTGTGGGCCTGGTCAAGGAAGTCTCCTTGTGGCCTAAGAGAGCATAAGCCACTTTTTATTTTCTGCTTCTTTGTGAAAACAAGCCCTATATAAGTCCATCCAAAATATTGTCCCTCAAACAACCTCCAAACCTGAAAGGTCTATGCACCTTGCTGGCAATAAACAGTCCCCACCTGTTGATCATTGAGTCTGGCCTATTCCTTTTCTGTTTTCCTCCATTTTCTTAACAGTGAGAATGCTGAAACAGGAATGTGGGTTCAGGAGACAATCATTCCCAGGTTGCCAATGGATGTTCATGGCTACTTCTAGATTTTAGGTCTGATCCTACTCTATTCTTACTTTGAGATTAACTGAGATATCCTTAAAACAAATTCCCCTCATTAGTGTCTAAGACAACTTAATCACTGTTATTTCAATTCTTACAGGGTCTGAGAATGAGTCCATCAAATCGGGCTTAGAGATTAAAGAAGTTTGTTAGGTGTTACAGAAGTTGTCCTGCCAGGGACACAGTGTAGACTTGGGAGCTAACACTATGACCCTAAACATGAACACAGCCTAGGCTAATGAAGGCAAAAAACACAAGCAGGTACAAGCTGCAAAGTTCTATTAGTATGATAACATCAACTTTTTTTTCCAAACAAGGGACTTTTACAATGGCAATTTCCTGTTATTTCATTCCTCAGTTTCAAGCAAGAGATTATTGCATTCCTCAGTTCCCCATAAGAGGTTAATATTCTGACTCAGTGTCATTGCTTGGTCTTGGGGTCTTTAATCCTAAGAGATCCTTACATTCCCCTTTCTTTTTGTAACTGAGTCAAATTCTTGACTCTTTTTCCTGACTCAGGAGGCTGTACTGGGCCTGAAGGGCCATCAGCTTGACAGTCCCAATTATTTTTTCTATAAGTGATATCAAAGACTTAACCACACAGGAACCAGTAATAACAAGTAGAAGAAATAGTATAATTGCTGGTGGCTAGGGATACTAGCCACCAGGCCAAAAGGCTTTGAACCCATACTAGATCTAGTTTAGCAGATGGATGCTGGTGGAGTCCTTCACACAGTTTACCTACAACCTTTATGTTTTCTTCTCCAGCCGTGATTCATTTACACAGTATCAGCACTCTTCCCTTAGAAAAACATAGGTTCCCTCTTTGGAAGCTGTGAGAAGGTCTAGTGCCGTATGATTCTGCAAGGCCACCCCCGCTAGAGAGTTCAGTTGTCTTTGTATGCATGCCAGAGACACTGAAGAGGCATGAGTATCCTCATCTACCCTCTCCTCAAATTCTTGAGCAAGTTTTAAACTATGTCTTACAGCACCTCCAGCAAAAGCTGCTCCTCCAACAGAGGTAACCAGACTCACCCCTAACATTATAGGAATAAAATCTGTCCTCTTGGTTAAGAGGTGGCATAACAATCTCTGAAAATTTTCACTTTTGGTATAAAGATTTAATTGGGGAACTGCTGTTATCAAAATCCAAGAGGCCAAGGTTGGATTAATGTATGACCATAGGCTTCCATTGCACCAGAACATAGTAGGAGAAGGGGTGTGACATCAAGATACCTGAAGCAGTTTGTCATATTCCACAAGTTGAGTTGGTTGGTAAAATTAAATTGCTACAATCAGGGACATTACAATAGCAGAAGTAAGAAAACTGTCCCCTTGTCTCTGATTTTAAACTGCCAGTGGTAGTTAACATCATTTAGAGCACAGAAGCATAAATGAAAAATTATGATGAGATAAGTCTTAGCTTGAGAGGCTTTTCAGGGTCCATCCATTTGTCTCTTCTGGTAGCAGGGCCACCTTAAGTGGTGAAGCGTGGATCCAGGACCAGATCCCATTCACCTTGACAGTGGTTGGAGCTGTTAGGATAGCAGTATAAGGTCCTTTCCACTGAGGATAGTTAGTTTTTTTTATGTCATATGACCCACACAGTGTCTCATGATCAGTAATTAGGTCCAACTACAGGGGCTGCCTGCAGGAGTGCCTGAAATTGGGAATGGAGTTCCTGTTGAACAGTCTGCAGTGCCTGTAAAGACTGGAGCAGTCATCTATGTCAACATTGCAGTTTTTAAGCGAGGATACAAGAAGGATGGTCTGACAAACATCATTTCACAGGGCATAAACCCTTTGGAATAGACAATGCAATGGGAGCGCAAAAGGGCAAAGGGAAGGAGTCATTCAGTCATGGTAAATTTAAGAGAATCCCCTCTCACAACGAGTCTACCTGGCTGCTCTAATTAGCTAAACCAGCATCTAGATTGAAGTGGGTATATCCTTCCTCCCTACCATACAGATAAACATAAAGAATAGTTCCACATCAATTCACCCATCATGACTCTATGTATATGAAAGCTAGTTTAATTTCATACCAACTTACTCATAAGCTTCATTTTTAAGACATACTCCTACCATTTGTTACATACTTAAACTTTCTGGGGTTTGTCTTCTTCCCCTTTTCACTGTGACAAACATTTTAAGACAATCCTTATTTTTATATCTTTTTTTTTTAATCCAGATGAGATTTTTTTTCAATTCCTTTCTAAGGCTTTCTTTACTACACTTTCTTTCCCTGAGTTTCTTTGTGGCTTTTGGGCCCATTTTGCTTCTTTGGCTTGAGGAACCAGGTTATCAGAACTGCCTCAAGGCATCCCTTGGGTGGAGAATTTTGTTAAATTTTTAATTCTAATAGCAGGGGTGAGTTTCATTCCTCCTACTACCTCCATTGATAAAGATCTCTCCTTTATAGCTATTGTTGGAAGCGGCCTTTTACCACACCCAAACCAAGCAAGGATTTGATTGTAGAGTGGATTTCTAGTTTCCTAATCCTTGAAGTGCCTGAGGCAAGCCAGTGATATCATCCTTGCCCTCAATATCTACTGTGGGAATAGAGAGAGTTACTGGATATCACTGAAATAATATACCACAGACTCAGTTTCAGCAGATCCAAAGCAGCTTTCCACTGGGAAGCAGTCAGAGGTGATGGAGTCAGGCAGGAGTCCAGTCCACTGTCACTATGGTCAACATGGTCAGGATGACAACATAGATTTCCTTCCAGATGACTATAAGGCCGTCCTTGAACTTTATCCAGAAGGGTGGGTAGAAGCAGCAGCAGGGTCCCACACCGACTCAAAAGGGTTATCACACATTTTTCTGGGCTGCAAATTTCTACTAAGACTGGTTAAGGATATGTGGCATAGGCTTGATAGGCGGGTGTCCAGCTGGTTTTTAAGGCAACATTTGAGGCAGTGGCCCAGGACAATTGACCAGGGTGACAACTTTTATTAACTAGATAGTTCTTTTAATAAGGCTTGTAACCATTTCCAAAATGTGCAGTCTCCACACTTACACACTGTTAGAACTATGTCCCATGCCTCTTCCTTTTCAGGTAAGGAAAAAATGATTTCTGACCCCTTTTTGTGGCCATCAGTACTTTAATACAAGAACACATACACAAAGACGTTAGAGAGGGATATGATACAATTCAAATAACATCTGGAGCTTGAAAATATTGTGCAAATGTGAATGTCTTAGAATCAGTAAATGAGAGTGGTTATATAAGATGTTAATAGTATGTTCATAATAAAAAAGCAGTGAAGAAGTATGTGGGAACTCTCACTACTCTTTGCAACTCTTCTTTGAGTTTAAAATAATTTCAAAACAAGAAGGCTTTCAAGACAAGATATGGCTTAAGTATATCCATCCCATATTTTTTGGTTTTGTTTTTGAGAAAAGTGTTAAATCTTTGAAGAGGAAGCATTCACCCAAAGGGAGACAAAACATTCAAATCCAACTTTGACTCCCTAACCTGTGGCATATATCTCTGAATTTTTTATTTCCCTATAACTTCTCAAAGTACAAGATAGTTCTCAATTTGACACTTCGAGATTTGACTCATGGAGGTCGTTGGCACCAAAGGTGAGCAAGTAAGAAGCAACATTAGCCAGGCACCAGTGGTTCACACCTGTAAACCTAGCTACTGAGGAGGCTGATCTGAGGATCACGATTCAAAACCAACATGGGCAGGAAACTCCCTGCAATTCTTTTTTATTTTGGCGTGGGGGTCGGGTGGTGGGGCCTGAACTCTGGGCCTGGGTGCTGTCCCTCAGCTCTTCAGCTCAAGGCTAGCACTCTACCACTTGAGCCACAGCGCCACTTCTGGCTTTTTTTTTCTGCTTATGTGGTGCTGAAGAATCGAACCCAGTGCCTCAAGCATGCAAGGAGAGCTCTCTACCACTGAGCCACCTTCCCAGCCCTCCCTGTGATTCTTATCTCCAAATAATCACCAGAAAACCAAATAGAGTTCTCGACCTCAGCTGAAGAGCACAAGGACAATGCCCAATCCCAAAGTTCAAGCCCTACTACCACCAAAAAAAAAAAAAAAAGAGAAACAACATTAAAGCTGTTTGTTTTTTGGGCTTTGTGTATAAGCTACACATCCCTCAATTGTGAAATCATACAGTTTGGCTTTCCTTACCATGCCTTTTTCTCATAATATTCTGCATAATCTCCACTTATTTATGATGCATTAGGCTGTGCAGCAATAAATAAGCCCCATGATGAAAGTACCTCATTCTGTTCACAGCTTTGTACCCAGTATTCAGGACAACACTTGATATTCACTGAAAAGAAAAGAGACCATTATAATAAGAGATAATGCCTCGATAAAAGACATAAGGTCTGGGGATATCAACTTCCCACCCCCGCCTCTACCTCGAGAGCCCTCAAACAAGCCCAGATGAGCTGGTTTCTAAGATGATGTCCAGGTCCCATAGGCACTTTGGGCAGGTGACGTCTCTCCTGGGGACAGAGCAGCCAAAGCTTTTGCAAAACTATTGCTGGAAACTTATTTTGGAACTCTTGTGACAAAAGAACACTGAGAATTGCTTTGATGTGCTGATGTTTTCATCAATTTCTTGGTACTTCAAAGACAAAATAGTCGAGAAGCCAGCAGCAACAGCTAGCTCTGCTCAAAGCTTCAGGGTAATCCGTTTGTATGACTCTTCTAGCTCCACTAGGATTAAGGTGCACTCCCATCCATAGATGGTGAATTTGCCAACACAATGCTACAAATGACCAGACTTCATTTCTTTAGACAGCCTAAGTAGTTTGTGTGTAAGTAATAGGTAGCTACCTCTTGCTGTCCCCTCCAATGTCCCTGGGAACATCAGCTTTTGATGTTACATTGGCAATATAGGAATTGTATACATGACCAAGGGTGGAGCCACAAAGAGGCACTCCAGCCCAGGAATGCTAGCTAGTAAATGGAGAGGCCTCATGGAGGGAAGACCATATTCCAAGCAATTTCCAATCTATGACTCTTTCTCTAAGCTCTTTTGGGAGGTCTTCTTTTTCACTGTTGTCTTTTTCATTCATTCCATATTAGCTGCAGCTCTGAGTGCCCAGTCAAAATCCTGGCAGATGGGATTGGGCAGAAACCTGAGTTACTGCCCAAAGAGGTATTATGTCTCATTCTCCCTGGAGACAGAATGCATCTTCCAAGAAAGCTTGCTCAGCCTTTTGGAGAGGAGCACACATGAGCTGAATCCTGACAACAGGAGGAAGAAAACTTCAGAGGAGGTTTCAGGAGCCAGGGGGCAGAAAAGTCTTTTTTGTTTGTTTGATTTATTATTAGTAAGTTTTATTGTGAAAACATTGTACAGAGGGGTTACAATTACATGAACAAGGTAATGAGTACATTTCTTATTAAGCATTGTTGCCTCCTTTTTTTCCCCTTACCATCCCTACCAGCCCAACACCCTCCCCCCCCCCGCTGAAAAGTCTTTACATTACAAGGGACAGTCACTTCCATAGGAAGTGTCTAAAGACTAGAAGTACCCTGTGGACAGTGTCAGCTGGCAAAGGCAGACTCAACCATCAGTTGATTTCATTCAGGCATAACATCCCAGTACTTGTAATATTCAGTTGTTGAAACTCAGGGGTTTGAGGACAACACAGGACTTACATCCAAGTTCACTGTAGAAAAAGCAACTGAAATGTGCTCGTTCCTAAGGTTGTAAACAAGTAGCCTTATTCAAACACCAAACAATAAAACCAGATTACATTATGTGTTTTCATGCGTATTTGTGTACATGCACAACAGACCTGGGCCTGTACATGGTCCCTGAACTTTATTACTTAATGCTAGCGTGTTCTGTCACTTGAACCACAGCTCAACTTCTAGTAGTTAAGTGAAGGTAAGGTTCTCGTGGGCTTCACTCTTACTAAGCTGACTTTGACCCACAATCCTCAGATCTCAGACTCCTGAGTTGCTAGGAATACAGGCTTGAGCTATTGGAATCCAGGGGTTCTTTAAATGCCAGGAATGGGATGGATAGATGACTAGTTCCAAGGTAATGATGAGATTATGCATGTCTGGGTAGAAGGTGAGAAAAGGGAGAAAGGATATAAAAAGATTGGAGCTAGAACATGGCAGGGAGATGCCTCATGTGGTGAAGGCTTCGGTAGGGTCTAGTGGGATGAAATCACAGGCTTTGAGACTGTCAGTTTTGGCTGCCTCCATCTTGAAACCATGGACAGAATGGGTAAGCTTTCTATGGCTAGAAGCCCTTTGGGTGATGACACAAACCATAGGAGGTGTATGAAGATAAGAAGTCACCCAGGGGTGGCTCACATTTGTAATCCTAGCTACTTGGAAGGATGAGATCTGAGGATTGTGTTTCAAAGCCACCCTGGGCAGGAAAGTCCATAGCCTCTTATATTTAATTAACCAGCAAAAAATTGGAAGCAGAAGTGTGGCTAAAATGGGAGGCTGACAACCTTGAACAAAAACAGCTAAGGAAGAGCATGAGGCTTTCTGTTCAAACTCCAGTACTGGCACACAAAATAGAGCATAGATAGACAGACAGACAGACAGACAGATAGATAGATAGATAGATAGATAGATAGATAGATAGATAGATAGATAGATAGATAGATAGATAGATAGATAGATAGATAGATAGATAGATAGATAGATAGATAGATAGATAGATAGATAGATAGACAGATAGACAGATAGACAGATAGACAGATAGACAGATAGACAGATAGACAGATAGATAGATAGATAGATAGATAGATAGATAGATAGATAGATAGATAGATAGATAGATAGATAGATAGATAGATAGATAGATAGATAGATAGATAGATAGATAGATAGATAGATAGATAGATAATGGACTAATGGACTAATGGACTTCAGGTACTGTAAGGAATATCCTATCTCAAGTTGGGAGACATGGACTGGAGATTGGGGTGGTCAGTCTTCAGTGTGCAACCATAAAGCTTCCCTATCTGATAGAAACCTGGTGGGAAGAAAAAGCCATGCCAGTGTGTCAGGGTGATGTCAGGGCCAGCTCTAAAGCAAGAAGGCTATCAGAATCTGTGTTCTGCCTATGAAGAAGAGAACTCATTGCTCTAGAAAGTGAGGGAATTGATACCTAAATTACCCATCTTGAATAGAAATGGAAGTGGAGTTGTTTTTACGATAACTTAATATTATGTCTAAGAGCTATTTCTGTACATACTACCTCCTAAATAAAAGCAGGTTTATTGACAAAAATACCAGTTACGTATGATTATACATTTCAATAAAACAATTGTAGTACTTAATACTTTAGGGAATATACTACAGTATTTGTTCTGAAAATGTTTATTCCCTATTTTTACCTGATACATAATGTACTATGTGCTACCACATGTTGTTCAGATGCATGTATAACATGGCATATTTTTTTAAATCAGAGTAATTCTAGTGTGAGTTAGTGCAAAGTAGTCAATCAGAACATGTGGTCTATAGAACTGGCAGATGGCATGATCAGCTGCTAAACCAAAGCTAGCTGACATGGATATGGGCGAAGAGGGCTACAGAAGAATAAAGAGTATGCTCAAAATGTTGAGTACATAAGGATGGGGCAATAAATCTTTGAAGTCATAACATTACAAGAAACAGAAAGGATAGCCACCAATCAGAAAGCCATCTTCAAGGTCTACAATTCTCCCTATTTAACCCAAGACCAATCTCTGTAATGAGGAAAATGGCCAAGATGGCTGACCTGGGCCGAATTGCCCTTTTCTCTGTGGTGTGTCTATAATATGTGCTCTTTGTTATTTTTCTCTTCTACTAAACCCTTCGATCATCTTTACATATGTTTTCTTCTTACCTGAATTCTCCTTATGCTGGATGCAAGGACCCAGGTTGGATAGCTGCCTTATAATTTGTGGTAACATGTAATGGATTCAATTAAGTATGTTTTATTCTGATTTAGGCTCAATGAATGGACACAATTCTATCTGTCTGTCTGATCTGTTCAAATACAACATTTATAGTGAACACAATAAAAATTCTGTCTTCAAGCCTTAAATATTTGTCATTACCTATCTGTCACCCTTGTATGTGAAGGTACACCTGAACCTCTTCTTCCTAAGTGTACTTTATACAAACATTTGGGACTACATAATTTCTTGAGCATGGTCTGGTTAGATGAAGACAGCTATTTGTTTTTAGACAGTATCTCAATATGTTGCTTAGGTGAGCCCTGAACTAGAGTTCAAGTGAGCTTCTGGCTTTAGGTTCCAGAATAGCTAGAACTATAGACATATGAGACAAGCAGAGATGGTCAGAAAAGATGATGCTAGGCGAAATGAACCCCAAGATAACTCTATTATTTTTAACACTTTGTTTTTGTTTTGCTTCCTGTGTCAAGAATACCTTTTCCTTTCAATAGGCATGTAGTATTTTAAGAATTGCTTTCCAGTTAGTTGAATACATGCAGTAATAATTTTATCACCTAGGTTATTTTTCCAGACCTTGCCTAGGACGGACATATGGTGCTGAGGCATGCTTGCCCAGAATATCTTCCTCTCTCTGTGACTTATTTTGAGGAATATTCAGATGTATTTAGCTGGGTCAAAGATGAGGCATATTTCATTACTTAATGTACTTTGTCAAGCTGTCCACAAAACATTTAATTAATTTGCTCTCCCAACAATAGATTCTAATTTCTTGCTTTCTCTGCAAATCTCACAGTATTTAAAAAAAGAAAAAAGAAAAAATTTCTGCCAGGTGCTGGTGGCCCACGACTGTAATACTTGTTACTCAGGAGGCTGAAATCTGAGAATTGTGGTTCAAATCCAGCCCTGGCAGGAAAGTCTGTGAGACTCTTATCTCCAATTAACCACCAGAAAACTGGAAGTGGAAATTTGGCTCAATGTGGTAGGGCTCTAGTCTTGAGCAAAAAAGCCCAGGGACAGTGCCTGGACCCTAAGTTCAAACTCTATGATCAACAAAAACAACAATTCTAATAGACACAGAGAACTCTTCTGATATTTGCTAAAAGCATATTTCTTTGTCCCCTTGCTTATATGTTATACCTCAGAAAGTAAGACAACTGAGAATTAAGGAATTTAAAATTAAAAGAGAACTCCACCTTCTAGGATTTCTATCTTGCCCCATTAGCAACACTGCTCCACCAGAGCCTTGCGTTACAAGAGAGATAGTATATACAAAGAAACTTGCATGAAATAAGGAAGGCAGAAGGAGGCTGTCCTCTGCTGCCATACCAGCACCCCAGGCATTGATTCCTGGTAAGCAGAGACACATCAGTGTGGAAGATAGTTGACTTTGAGTATTTTATTCTCTAGATAGAACTGGAGTATAGGGAAGTGGGCACTGAGCATGGAGCTAGTTAGCTGGCAGGCAGGAAAAGAGAATTTTATTTCAAGGTCAGAAAAGACAAATGAAGTGTAGGTTCACAGCTGGAGTCATAGATCCAAGTGCCAGCATTGCTGCTTACCAAGGAACTCAGGCTCATATCCCTGAGCCTCAGTTTATTTAAAGAGTGTTGAGTACAGTGTACTGTATCATCCTTGGCATTTGGGTGAATTGTAAAGGGAAACATGCAGGTAGGCAGAATTCAGGAGGCACATCAACTCAGTGAATGATTTTATTTCACAAATCAAGTGAGGCTTAAATTGAGGGCTTCCACATGTGTGCACCTCCTCTTCTAAGATCCCTAACAAGGGGCTAGGACAACTCTGTGTCTCTGTGGCCCTTTCGATCCCCTATGTTTTTCCTTTCAGTGTCTTTTCCAAGACAAGCTCTAGTGCATTAAGCAGCCTTTAATGTAGGCAAAAGAAACACTGAGAGCTATTCCCAATGCTTAGACAAGAATCTCCCACTGGCATTACTGATGATCTTGTCTAATGTAAAATCTCACCTATCCCCTAGGGTCATTAAGGCCAGCAATGGACACAGCTAAGTCCATCACTGTGTTGCCTGTATTTTCCATGCCACATATTAGTGAGATACCCCTTCTATTGTTCAGCTATCTTGGGGAGGGCAGAGATAGCTATGCCAGCAACAAAGAAAGGTACTTTCTGCTTTATTAAGCTGGCACAGGGAGGAGCTTCTCTGTGGAACAAGTGGCCAAGGATGCTGTTTGCTTCTATGGCAACCCAACATGCAGCCAGCATTCAGGGTTAGCTCTGTCCACCACATTTAACAGAACTGAAAAACGTGGCAGAATTTCTGTTATTTCTGAAAGACCAGGTTACACTTTAATCACTGGTTGTAATAGCTAATCTGAGAGGGTGATCTATCCCACTGCCCAGGGGCCTTGAAAAATTAGCTCAACTTCAAGGGTTACCCACAATGATTTCCATGGTGTCAAGTGAGTACAACATCAGCAGAGTGGGAAACAAATAAAAATAGATGCATTTGGGGCTATTCCAGTTTCCCATCCAGGAAACACGAATTCAAACAATCTTGAAAATACATTCTTAAAATATGGCTGCAGAATTTTAGCTCAAAAACACGAAGGAGAGATGGGAATTCCATTGCTTATTTGTCAGGACTTTTGATTGGGGCTGGCAAAAGGTGAACTGTTTTGTAAGACGTTGGTTGGGGTGAAGCCCCTGTCTCTGAGCAGGTTAGGAGAATGGCTTTACAGCCCAGAAGGATAGCAGAGGTTGGCAAAAATTTTTTCAGGGGACTGTAGTAAGGGCAGGGCTGGTCTACATCCCAGTTCAGCTGCAAATATGTCTGAAATCTGACCTGCTGCTTCCATTTTTAGTGTCTCAAAGCAATGCTTGACATTCTTCCTCGATAAATTGCCAATTTCTTCTGAAGCTCTCATATTCATTCTAATTGCCTGTTATTCCCACCATAATATAAATAAGATAAATAAGCCATGTTTGCTGCAATTGCAATTTGTTGAAATTCTTATCTCTTTCTAAAAATTCCTGTATAGTTTTGATGGCTAAATGGTTATCTAGAAATATCTGCACAGTATCAACTTTGATAATTCAGGATTTTTTCTCTTCCTTTTCACTTTTGTTTCCCCTGAAGATTGAATCAAAGCCTGTGCATGCTACGTAGGTGCTATAGTATTTGAGTTATGTCCACAACCCCTTTTGTTTATACTTGGGGGTTATATAGTTCTGCTAATCTACTAGGGCTGGACTTGAACAAGAAATCTTCCTACTTTGGCCTCCAAAGAAGACAGTATTATACCTATATACCAGAACACATAGCAATTTTTTATTATTGTTTTTTATTGTGAAAATACCACACAGAGGGATTACAATTACATGGGCAAGGAAATGAGTACATTTCTTATCAAGCATTGTTGCTCCTCCTTTGTTTCCCCTTCCCATACCTTCCCATTTCCTCCTCCCTCCCCCCCTCCCCGCTAAAGTGGCAAAGTTTCTTTTTTTTTGCCCCATGACCGACAAAAATAAAAAATAATGAAACACATAGAAAATTTTTCTAGCTAAAATCTCCACAGGATCTATTTGTATATGAAAGAATTTTCCACAATTATTTGAAACTCATTAAAAAAAAGAGAATGTACCAAAAAAACGAAAAAATCACATAGTACATTAAAAGTGCAACAACAGGATGGGATGGTGGCTCAGTAGTAGAGTACTTGCCTCTATTTATTGCAATCATGTGGCCCTGGGTTCAATTCTTCAGCAACATCTAAACAGAAAAAGCCAGATGTGATGCTATGATTCAAGTAGTAGAACATTAGCCTTGAGCTGAAGAGCTGAGGGACAGGCCCCAGCCCAGAGTTCAGGCCTCATGACCACCCGCCCCCTGCCAAAAATAAAAAATAAAAACAAGTAAATTTTTTGTATTTTCTTCCCACTATGATATATCCCCTGTTGTCACTGTATTTGATTTTGGTACTCTGGTATTTTATATACATTTATCTGAATAAGGAAAAGGAAGGGGAACAACAGAAAGGTGAGAAAAGATGACAGAGCAGCAATATACACAGAATAATATGTCGGAAATGATTGTACAACTTGGGGGGAAGGTGTAAGAGGGGAGGGAAATTATGAGAAAAATGAGGGAAGTGGTAACATGTTTGAGAAGAAATGCACATTCTACTTTACTTAGGTAAATGTAACCCCTCTGTACATCATCTTGAAAATAAAAAAAAATATGAGTAAACATATGAATGATTAAGTGCTTGCAGCTGCACTAGTTCAAAAGACAGTTACCTTGATGGAATGCCATATGCATTAAATAATTGATGGTGATGTAATTAGCAAAGCAGATCTGTAGAAGGTGCATTTCTCCAATGTTTCAATTAGAGAAGATGGAAAAAGTTTCAAAGTAGATCACTGGACAACATCATTAATGTACTAAATTGCATGTAAATGCACATTTAAAAATATCTAAGTTGGCAATAGTAGATCTACTATGTGATCTTGTCCATATTTATTGCAATCATTAAGAAAGCTGTAGGTCCACCAATGATGAATGGGTAAAAGAATAACACAATCCCTACGTATGTGTGTGTGTGTGTGTGTGTGTGTGTGTGTGAGTATACACATTTTTGGTTATGGGGCTTGTACTCTGGGCCTGGGCGCTGTCAGTTAGCTCTTCAGCTCAAGGCTAACACTGTACTTGAATCACAGTGCCAGTTCTGGTTTATCTTGTGGTTTATTCGAGATAAGAGTCTCATGGAGATGGAATTCCGGGAAGATGGAGGAGCAGAAGCTGGAGTCTAAACAAGCTCTTGCATAGAAAGCAGTTTTAGAGTTCCAGTGAACAGTCCTAAGCCAGAGAATCACACCAAGTGTGCCATCACAGAAAAGAGAGTCAGGCCAGAGAGAGAAAATCCAGGCTAGGAGACAGATCTGAGCTCTTGCTAGCAGCTGCGGCGGCGGCGGCCGCGGCGGCAGCGGTGGTGGCAGCGACTGCAGGGGCCATACCTGAACCACAGAGAGTCTGGGATGAAGGAGCCAGATGCAGCGGGCAAGTGGATTCTACTCAACACCAGCAAGAACCGACAAGGAGCGGACATCTTCATCCTGCAGTTCAGAGAACCAGAGATGACCCAGGAACCAAGACTCGGCGGGAGTAGAAGCCTGACATCCTCACTCCTTCCCAGGGAGCACAGGAAGGAAGGCCACCCCTCCCACCCCCCCAGTACCGGAGATCTCCATCTTGGATACCGACAAAGCTCGTTGGAGCTGCTAGCCCCAACTCAAGCCTTGGAATAAAACAAGTCATTTAGCAGGTCAAAAGAACTTAACGACGGCATGACCTGCCAGACTCAGCTCCACCCAGGGAAAAGTCACCCAGCTCAGGCGCCAGCCCTAGCAGTGGCTTTCTTCACTGGGTAATCAGAGCCAGAAGCTGCCCCTCCCTTCAGCAGCCTCGACAATCAATTGAAATTCAGTAAACAGAAACCCTGAGAATGGCTCCAGAGTGGGTGCTGTGAATTTCTCACAAACTAGCCAGCGTGAAAAGCTACTGTTTGTTGAAAGGCCTCAACTCTACCCAGAACCTAGCTTCATCACTGCAACTCCCTCTTTTGTGATTCTCAAAGTAGATCTGCCTCCCATTGAACTAGCCTTGGAGGAGGATCGCAAAATCCTGGGTAAAGCAGAGCATGTTTCTGCCTGTTAGAAAAAACTGACTTAAGAAACCAACCAAGACACAGGACCACAAGCAGACCAGAGACTCCAACAAGAGGCTGGTTACATACACAAGGGAGATACTGGATTTTTCCCACCCCTCCCCCAAAAATCAAAGAACTTTCTTCCTCCTCCTCCTCCTCCTCCTCCTCTTCTTCTTCTTCTTCTTCTTCTTCTTCTTCTTCTTCTTCTTCTTCTTCTTCTTCTTCTTCTTCTTCTTCTTCTTCTTCTTCTTCTTCTTCTTCTTCTTCTTCTTCTTCTTCTTCTTCTCCTCCTCCTTCTCCTTCTTCTTCTTCTACTTCTTCTTCTTTTGGTACCTTATATAAATTTTATTTTTTCTTTTCTAAAACTTTTTTTAATCTTTAATTTTTGCGTTTTTTAAAAAAAATTGTTTTCCAGTAACTTTTTATTCCTCTTAAATTTTTATTTTAGGGATACATGAGTGTGCGTTTTTCTTTCTTTTTTTGTTTTCTTTCTCTTTTTTTCTTTTTTAATTATCTTTTTGTTTTTTGTTTAGCTCTACTGGACTGCTGATCTTTTTTTCTTCCTTTCTTGTCCTTTTCACCATTTCCTCTCTTTTGTTCTTCTTTATGTGACTTAATTGTTGTCCTGCACATCCTCAGATAAACTCTTAGTTGACTATTAGACAATATCCCCCATTGTGTACACACTTAATCCACAAATTTATTACTCAATTCAAAACCTCTGAGGCTTAAATTCCTTAATAGCAGTACTACCTCTTTATACCTATATAATATTTTAAGCATTTTTATTTTTATTTTTATTTTTTTGGTTGGTTGTGGGCCTGAACTCTGGGCTTGGGCGCTGTCCCTTAACTCTTCAGCTCAAAGCAAGTGCTCTACCACTTGAGTCACAGCACCATTTCCGGCTTTTTTTTTATATGTGGTGCTGAGGAATCGAAACCAGAGCCTCATGCATGCAAGGCAAGCACTCTACCACTGAGCCACCATCCCAGCCCCTTAAGCATTTTTATTTTTAAGTTTTTCACATCTCCTTTATATCCATCCCCTTCTCTCAATATATTCACGTTCTTCTCTAAATAGATTGTTTTTGTTCTGCATAATATTATTAATTTTTACTTTTATATTTTTTCTATTCTCTTTCTTTTCCCTTTCCATTTCTTCTTTTTTATCTCTCTACTTTCATCCTACACAACCTATTTCCTGCTTTGAGATTAGGACTTAGTTAACTCTCACTGTGCCTTCCCACATCAATCTATTACTTTTTTTAACCACATCTCTCCCTAACCCTAATAATTTCTGGTTGTGAAAATTCTTCTTCGCGGTACGTAGCCCATTAACATATAGTTGTTTGATGTGGAATAGATGTATCTGTTGAACTAGATTGTATCTGTAGACTATTGTGTGTGCAAATTCAGACTTTGGTTGATGCTTGCCTTAAGATAGTGTACTAGCACAACACTGGAGCTCTTTTCATCTCAAACGGGCAGAGTAAGCTGGAAAAACACAAGAAAAATGGCAAACCCGGGTATCTCAATTCCCACTCTTGATAACCAGGGGTAGGAACAAATAATGAATAATCCAGAGGAGAGTTCCCAAATAGCTCTACAAACACTGCTGGCAAAAATGATAAATGAAAAGATTGAAAACATAAAAAGGACTCTGTATGAGCGTGATAGGGAGAGAGAGGAGGCAATCCAAAAGTTTATACAGGAATATCATAAGCGCGAGGAAGCTACTCAAAAATTGATACAGGATTTGAGTGAGCAGCATGAGAATACACAAAGAGAAAGGCAGGAATGGCATGAGCAGGCTGAGAATACTCAAAGAGAACTACAGGAATCCCACAAAAGGGAGGAAGCTAGCAAAGAGTAATACAGGAATTGAGAGAGCAGGATGAGAATACACAAAGATCACTAAAGGAATTCATGGAATACATTAACAAAGAGCTGAAGGAAGTCAGGAAGACCAAAAAGGCAATGATGAATGGAACCTAACAGAAGGAATGGGAGTCCAAGGAAACCATAACTAATCAACTAAGTGATTTGAGAATAAACACTGAACATCAAATTAAGGAAGTAAAGAAGTTCATACAAGATCTAAAACAAAGCTTCAACAAAGAATTTGAAGCCATCAAAGCGACCAATTAGAAGGAAAAGAGATAAAAAACAAAGTAGAAAGTCTGGACAGCAGGTTAGACCATGAAGAAGATCGAATCTCAGGGTTTGAAGACAGCCTAGATATTATAGAGAAAGAACATACTACCATCCAAGACAAGTCCAAGAAATATGATAGATCTGTCCAACACTTGGAAGAAACCATCAGAAGACCTAATCTAAGGATAATGGGCATAGAGGAGCACCTAGAAACAGAAGTTAATGTTCTAGGAAATTTGTTTAACAGGATTCTAGCAGAGAACTTCCCAAACATTCAAAAAGATAGACCTATTCAGATACAAGAAACTTTTAGAACCCCAAATAGACAAGAAGAATATAGAACATCCCACTATCACATTATAATCCAAACAGGATCAACTCAGACCAAGGAAAAGGTCCTTAAAGCTGTCAAGGAGAAAAGAATAATCACCTATAAAGGGCAACCAATTAGAATCACCTCAGATTTCTCAGCAGAGACAAGCACAGCAAGAAGAGCCTGGAATGACGTATGCCATGCCATAAAAACAAACAACTATCAACCAAGAATACTGTACCCAGCTTAACTCTCCTTCATAACTGATGGCCAAATAAAAACCTTCCATAACAAAGAAAAATTGAAACAATACATCTCCATCAAACCAGCCCTACAAAAGATTCTTAAAGAGGTCCTACACATAGAAAACCAACAAGACCACAACAAAGGCCAAGAAACTGCACCCAAACTGAGAATCCAAGAACCTTAGGAAGAAACTAGTTTTCGCAGCACCCAAGAAGGTGGATAACATGGCAGGAAATACCAAATACTCCTCAGTTCTATCTAATAATGTTAACGGACTTAAATCTCCAAGTAAGCGACATAGACTGTCTACTTGGATTAAAAAACAAGATCCTTCTATCTGCTGCCTGCAGGAGTCACATCTTGCCCGTAAAAACGAACACATTTTCAATGTTAAAGACTGGAACAAAATCTACCATGAAAACAGACCCCATAAATAGGCGGGAGTTGCAATCCTAATATCAGATAAAATAGACTTCAAATTAAAATTCATGAGAAAAGATAAAGAAGGTCGCTACATACTAATTAAGGGATCCCTCCTTCAGGAGGATATTACAATTCTAAATATCTATTTACCAAACAATGGAGCACCCAAATGTATCAAAGAAACACTATTCTCCCACAAAACCCACATAGATCAAAAGACATTAATGGTTGGGGATTTTAACACACCACTCTCCCCACTAGTTAGATCAACTCGGCAAACACTCAACAGAGAAACCGCAGATCTAAACAGTTGCATAGGTCAATTAGATTTAATAGACATCAACCGCACATTTCACCCAGCACCATCAGAATACACGTTTTTCTCAGCAGCCCATGGAACATTTTCTAAAATAGACCACATTTTAGGCCACAAGGCAAACTCAGAAACATTGAAGTTATACCATGCATTCTCTCTGACCACAAGGGAATAAAATTAGAACTCAACACCAAAAGCCACCAAAGAAATTCTGGTAACACATAAGGCTGAAAAACACACTGCTGAATCACGAGTGGAATATGGAAGACATTAGAAAGGAAATTCAAATGTTTATGCTATTCAACAAAAATGAACACACAAATTAACAGCTCCTCTGGGATAAACCAAAGGCAGTACTCAGAGGCAAGTGTATAGCTCTGACCTCCTACATAAACAAATTTGAGAGATCTGAAACCAATAATTTAATGACACATCTAAACCTCCTTGAAAAAGAGCAGCAAGATAAACCCCAATGCAGTAGTGGGAAAGAAATAATTAAAATTATATCAGAATTAAATTAATTAGAATCCAAAAAGTATAGAAAGAATCAACAAAACAAAGAGTTGGTTCTTCGAAACAATTAGCAAAATTGACAGACCCTTAGCAAATCTTATCAGAAAAAGAAGAGAATACACCCAAATTAATAAACTCAGAGATGAGAATGGAAACATCACCATAGAAACAACCAAGATTCAGAACATTATAAGGGAATACTTCTCAAAACTTTATGCTAATAAGTTTGAGAACTTGACAGAAATGGACCTTTTCCTAGCAAATACTGACATGCCAAAACTAAACCAAGATGAGTTAAACCATCTTAACAGGTCCATATCAAGCATGGAAATAGAAACAGCAATAAGAGTCTTCCTGCTAAGAAAAGTCCAGGACCAGATGGTTTTACAGTGGAATTTTACAAGGCCTTCAAAACACACCTCACACCAATACTCTTCCAACTCTTCAATGAATTTGAAATAGGAAAGTTCACTACCGAACACATTCTATGAAGCCATCATAACCCTCATCCCAAAACCAGGCAGGGACTCATCAAAGAAAGAGAACTATAGACCCATTACTTTGATGAACATTGATGCAAAATTTTTCAACAAAATTTTGGACAATCGACCTCAACAATTCATCCAAAAATCATACACCGCGATCAAACAGGATTCATTTCAGGGATGCAAAGCTGGTTCAATATACGCAAATCAATTAATATTATTTATCACATAAATAGGAGCAAGTATAAGAACCACATGGTTATCTCAATAGATGTAGAAAAAGCATTCGACAAGATCCATCACCACTTTATGATGAACGTTCTGGAAAAATTAGGAATCCATGGAACATTCCTCAATACAACAAAGGCTGAATATGACAAACTTACAGCCAGCATTATATTTAATGGTGAAAAACTAAAGCCATTTCCTCTTAACTCAGGAACAAGACAAGGATGTCCACTCTCTCCACTTCTCTTCGATCTAGTATTGGAATGCCTAGCTACAGCAATGACACAAAATGCAAACATAAAAGGGATCCAAATAGTGAAAGAAGAAATAAAACTCTCCCTCTTTGCAGATGACATGATCTTGTATTTAAAGAATCCCATAGACTCCACTCCCAAATTACTCAAGCTGATTCAAAACTTTCGCAAGGTAGAAGGGTATAAAATTAACCCCCCAAAATCAAGGGCTTTTCTGTATGCCAACAATGAGAAAACTGTGGCTGAAATTAGGAAAGTAACTCCATTTGTAATAGCCCCACAAAAAATAAAATACCTAGGAATTAACTTAACCAAAGAGGTGAAGGACCTCTATGATGAAAACTTTAAAATCTTGAAAAAGGAAATCAAAACAGAACTTCAAAAATAGCAAAACCTCCCATGCTCCTGGATTGGGAAGATTAAGATCGTGAAAATGGCAATACTTCCCAAGGCTATCTATAAATTCAACGTGATACCTATCAAAATTCCAAACTCATTCTTCAAGGAAATAGAAGAGGCAATCCAAAAATTCATGTGAAACAATAAAAGACCCCGAATACCAAAAACGCTCCTCAACGGAAAGAACACTGCTGGAGGAATATCAATACCAAATTTCAAACTACTATAAAGCCATAGTAATCAAAACAGCTTGGTATTGGCATAAGAACAGACCTCAGGACTAATGGAATAGAATTGAAAACCCAGAAATGATCCCAGAGACCTATAGCTATCTAATCTTCGATAAGGGAGCTAAAACAATAGAATGGAAGAAAGACAGCCTCTTCAGTAAATGGTGCTGGCAAAATTGGTTAACTACTTGTAGAAAACTAAAGCTAGATCCTTATCTATCACCCTCCACCGGAATAAATTCCAAATGGATCAAAGACCTCGAAGTCAAAGCAGACACTCTGAAGACATTAAAGGATGGAATAGGAGAAACCCTAGGTCTCCTTGGCTCAGGCTGAAATTCTCTTAATAGAGACCCGGAAACACAACAAATCAAAGAAAGGTTGGACAAATGGGTTTGCATGACTTGCTGAGCTTCTGCATGGCAAAGGTCATAGCTAGCAAGATCACTACAAAGCCCACGGATTGGGAGAAGATCTTCACTAGCCATACAACAGGTAAGGGTCTCATATCTAAAATATACTTGGAACTCAAAAAATTAAATCCCCCAACAACAAATCCTCAAAGAAACAACTGCTCAATAAATAAGTGGGCTAAAGACTTGAAGAGAAATTTCTCTGAAGAAGAAAGGAGTATGGCCAATAGACACATGAAGAAATGTTCAACCTCCCTAGCCATAAAAGAAATGCAAATCCAAACAACATTGAGATACCACCTCACTCCAGTTAGATTGGCAAAAATCAAGAACTCTAACAACAACAGATGCTGGAGGGGATGTGGACAGAAGGGAACCTTACTTCATTGTTGGTGGGAATGTAAACTTGTTCAACTACTTTGGAAAGCAGTATGGAGGTTCCTCAAAAGACTCCACATAGAGCTCCCCTATGACCCAGCAATCCCACTTTTGGGTATTTACCCAAATGTTTACAAACAAGACCACACTAACACTACCAGCACAACTATGTTTATTTCAGCATTATTTACCACAGCTAAGATATGGCACCAACCCAGATGTCCCTCAGTAGATGAATGGATCAAGAAAATGTGGTATATATACACAATGGAATTCTATGCCTCCATCAGAAAGAATGACATTTCCCCATTTGTTAGGAAATGGAAAGGCTTGGAAAAAATTATATTAAGTGAAGTAAGCCAGGCCCAAAGAAACATAGGTCCCATGGTTTCCCTTATTTGCAATATCTAGTATAGGTATGAGTCAAGCGGAAAAGGTCAGATAATGTGATGTTAGATAAATGAACCCTTAGATATGTATTTTAATGTTTTTTTTCTTCCATGCATTTGTTTCTAATGCATTTATAAGATTATTTCCTTGTTGATTTGTATTTCCTTCCCCCACAGTATAATCCCTGCTTCCACTATATTTGATGTCGGTATAACTTGTGGAGGAATTGGGGAAAATCAAGTCGTTTAAGGATTCAGGTGGACCTGTTGCAACAATGAGAAGTACAAATTGTCATGTAGCAAAGGAGCTTTACAACGTTGGTGCGGGGGGGGGGGCGGGAGAGGGGGAGGATTGGGTCGGGTGGCGGGGGGGGGGGGGAGGAGGCTGGGAAGGGATGTGAAGGGTAAACAAAGGAGGAGGCTGCAATGCTTGATTAGAAATGTACGCATTATCCCGCCACTGTAATTGTAACCCCTCTGTACAGTATGTTCACAAAAGAAATGAAAGAAAAATTAAAAAAAAAAAGTCTCATTGACTTTCCTGCCTGGATTGGCTTTGATCCTCAGATATCAGCCTCCTTAGTAGCTAGAATTACAGGCATGAGCCACCAATGCCTAGCATACAAAAATATATTTGTTAATATCTAAAAATTATAGTTCAAATATTTTATCATAAGTATGAACTTAACCATGGTTATTTTTTGATAATGAGGTTCCATTTCGTATTGTCACTACATGTGCAACATGGACTGGTCAGGCAGAGGAGTCTGTGATATTCTTATCTCCAATTAAACACAGAGAAGTTGAAGTGGAACAGTGGTTCAAGGAGCAGAGTACTAGCCTTGTGCAATAAAAACCTCAGGGACAGCACCCAGGCCCTGTCTAAACCACAGAATTGGCACACACAGCAAACTCTCTCCCAATTTTTGTTTCAGCTGAGTTGAATAACTCGTATTGTAATAGCCAAAATTCATCTTTGCCCTTTTAATTTTGTCAGGTGAACTTTTCCATTGACCCTCTAATAAACTGAGTCATCTAAGGAGACCCACAAAGACTCACTTGTTGCCTGCTAATTCATTTAAGTACCACCGTTGTGAGTAATCAAATCTCTACAACTTTATACAACTTTGTATTAAAACTTAAAAACACAAACCTTTAGTGTTTCTCAGGCCTTTTGCCTCTGTGCAGCTCCCTTGTCTCCTTTTATGTCTGCTAGTCCTGAGGCTTGAATTCTGAGTCCCTAAACTGCTTTGATAAAAGCCTAATGCCCTACAACTTGAGCCACAGCCCCACTTCTGCCATTTTTCGGCTCTTAATTGCAGATAAAAGTCTCATAGGCTGTCCTGATAGGGCTAGTTTTATCTATGATTCTCAGATTTCACTCTTCTGAGTAGCAAAGATTACAGGTGCGAACCACCAGTACCAAGCTTATATGTCACTTTGATATACAAAATTTAAGTCAATTAAATCCCCGAAGTTGTAGGGATTTTTAATGACAGCAACAAAATTAATGCACATGCTATAATTAGAATATGCAATCAAAGCTTTTAAGGAGAATAATGATTTGTTCTAATTCTGCATACAAATGAACATGTTAAGATCTCTATAATAAAAGCTTTCAGGATACTGATGATATATTCATAAATCCCAGCTACTCAGGAGACTAAGATCTGAGAATCATATGTATAGCCAGTCTGGGTAGGAAAGTCTGTAATACTCTTAACTCGAATGAACCATCAACAAACCAGAGGTGGAGCCATGTCTGAAGCAGTAGGGCACAAATCTTGAGCAAAAATGCATGAGGACATTGTCTAGGCCCTGAATTCAAGCCCAGGAAAGGCACAAAAATTAAAGTTAATTAATTACAACTTGAACCCAGATATTTTGTAGACTTTTTTATTGTGAAAATACTATACAGAGGGGGTACAATTAGATGGGCAAGATAATGAGTACAGTTCTTATCAAGCATTGTAGTCTCCCCCTTTGTTTCCCCTTCCCATTCCTTCCCATCCTCTCCACACCCCGCCACCTAATCCTCCTCCCCCATCACAGTTGTAAAGTTCGTTTTCGACATAACGAGTTGTACATCTCATTGTTGCAATGAGTCCAACTGTATCCTTATTTAAATGATTTAAGACACACAAATGCTTGAACTATATGGGCCTACATTGCTGACTGTCTTTCTAATAAAGACTGAAATAATAGTTTATTATTCTACTGTTATTCAATTATGCATGTTAACTTAATAATGGATATCTGCTGCCTGCTGGCTGTGTGTGGACAGGATGTTAGCTATGTTTGACAATATGGACATAGTTTTGCCAGCTTTGGATGTCACATGTTTGTGAAGGGACAGATAACAAATTAAAGAGTGATAAACATGTTTTTCCATCACTCATATCTCTTCAAAAATCAGCCTTTATCATCCTTAGAATATTTTTTTAAATTTCTACTAAAGCAGTCCTCAACACAGTTCCTGCAAATCCAATCTACATTTAATCTACATTTCCCCAAAATCATTTGGATAGGCTCACTCTTACCCTTCTTCTCTAATTAGCTTATCTGGGGCAAAGGAAAAGGACAGCCAACAATTTGGGTTTGCATTAGCCAATAATCTCAGCTACTTAGGAAGCAAGGCCAACTCATAAAAAATATTATCAAGATCCTATCTCAGGATCAAACCCACCTGTAAATCCAATAACTCAGAAAGCTAGATGACACGATAATGGTTTGAGGCTTGCCTTGGGGTTGTAAACATAGAACCTTATAGGAAAAATAACTAAAGTTTAAAAGGCATGGCTCAAATTGCTAGAGTGACTACCTACAATGTGTAAAACCCTTCATTCAAACCTCAGAACTACCAAAAAATATTAAAAGACAAAAAACCGGACAGTTCTGACAATTCCTCAGTGCTGATGATGTAGGTTTGAGCCATACTCTGAGAATCACTGTTCTAATTAAAAGCAATTAACCTCCAAAAATAACAGATTTACCTATTTTTATCATTGTGGTAAACACACTCAAGGGCAGCTTTGTCCTTTGATGAATCTGGGAAGATTCCAGAGAGTCTGCCACATTGTGGTGGAAGCATGTGTTAAGAAAAAGCTACTCAGCTCATGGACCAAATAGGAAGCAAACAGAGCACGAGGATAAATGAGAGGAACAGGCCAGGAAAGGATATCACTTTTAAAACCCCAGGTCTTTCAACTAGGTCTTTTAACCTTCAAAGATTCCATCGCTTCCAAAAGTCTATCAAATTAGGAACTTAACAATGGATTTACTTACTGATGAGGACAGAGCACTCAAATGCAATTACTTCACTGAAACTGCATCTCTGAACATTAATCGCTACAATGGATGACTATCCTTTTTGGAGACATTCCAGGTCCGAACCATAATGAATATGATTTTAATGAGTAGCATTAAAAATTGGAAAAATTATGTAAGTATATCCTAATTTCTATTTAAACAATATTAACTAATACACCTTAGAATCCTAACGACCACCTCTCTACTCCTATCCTCACCAAGTTTTTAATCTCCTGTTACCTGGGGAAAAATTTCAAGCCCCAACTTTTTCCTTGTATGTCTATCAAACAATGAGATTTGTCCCACCATCAGAGATCTGGTTACTGATATCACTGAATGCCAAAGGAAATGAGTCAGAAAACCACAGATACTGCCATTGAAAAGAAGAGGGGGGACCATGAATGCACAAAAAAGAAATTTAAGGCTTAAAAATAGTTTAGAGGTCATGCACTCATTTCTCCCGCCTGTAACCCTAGGTACTAAGTCTGAGATCTAAAGATAAGAGATTGAAAGCCAGTGTTAGGAAGAAAGTTTATGAGACTCTTATTTCCAAGTAAGCACTGAAAAGGTGAATAAGCTACATCACAGTAAAAGGTCCTGAGTTCAAGACCACATAACAGCAAACACAAAACAAAGTGATTTAATTGGAGGACAGAGGGCTGTGCATATGTGGGACTTGCCAGGGGAAGAGAGGATCTTCTCAGAGAGCCTGTCCTTTGCTCAGGGTTGGGAGAGATCTCCTGAGAAGTAGTTTCTAGCATACCTACAAGTTAATCTCTGGCATACAGTGCTAGCATCCTGCTTACCTGTGTGTGTGTGTGTGTGTGTGTGTGTGTGTGTGCGTGTGTCCCACTATTAGGTCTTGAAAAATGGATCTCTCATTCTTACTGGGGTTCTTTGTTTTATTTTGTTTTGGCTTGTGGCTGGTGCTATGCCATATAGTTATGCCTCTAGTATCATTATTTTTGCTAATTATTTGGAGATAACAGTCTTGAAAACTTGTCAGCCTATGCTGACTTTGAACGTTGGTCCTCAGATGTCAGCTTCCTGAATAGCTAGAATTGTATCCATGAGACAATAGTGCCTCGCATAAAATGTATGTTTAAATATGTGCTCATTGTCTTCTGAGGCTGAGTAATATAAAAATGAATATGACATCATCTTTTCCTTCACTAACCTAAGAAACTATTCTTGTTTGACTGTGCTTTCATAAACGTGACTTTTCACTCCCAGTCTGCTATGCTGAAATTTTCCTTTTATTTATACATTTTTATTTATTTATTTTTATTGTCAAGATGATGTACAGTTTAGTGTTACATAAGGTAATAAATACATTTCTTGACAAACTTGTTACCCCATCCCTCAATTTTCTCCTGCTTTCTCTACCCCCATCACCCAGCCCCAAGTTGTACAGATCATTTCCAACATATTGTTTTGTTTATATTGTTGTTGTATTGGTTCCCCCCTTGACCTTTGTCTCTTCATTGTGTTACCAAACGTTTCTTTTAAAAATGCTATTTAGAGTAAAAGATCACTAAGCATGGAATTTTCTGCACTTCATCTGGTCATGTGATTGTTCATTACTAATTCCTGTTGGCAGCGAGGGCTGGTGGTGAGGGTGCCTGGGTACACAGGGTCAGAGAAGCTTCAGAAATTCCTGCCTGGATTTGACCAGAGCTAGCGCTACCGGTGGCCACTGTCCAAAGGCAGAAGCCACATTCTCAAGCAGAACTCATGAGGGAAGGAGATCATTAAAAACACTGGCATAGCTGGGTGCCAGTCGTTCATGGCTGCAATCTTAACTACTCAAGAGGCTGAATCTGAGGATCATGGTTCAAAACCAGCCTAGGCAGAAAAGTCCATGAGACTCTTTTTTGTTGTTGTTGTTCCGTCATGGGACTTGAACTCTGGGCCTGGGCGCTATCCCTCAGCTCTTCAGCTCAAGGTGAGCACTCTACTGCTTAAGCCACAGCACCACTTCTGGTTTTCTAGTGGTTTATTGGAGATAAGAGTCTCACGGACTTTCCTGCCTGGGCTGGCTTTGAACCGCGTTCCACAGATCTCAGCATCCTGAGTAGCTAGGATTACAAGCATGAGCCACCGGTGCCCGGTCCGTGAGACTCTTTTTTTTTATTTTATTTGTGAACATACTGTACAGAGGGGTTACAATTACATGGGCAGGATAATGCATACATTTCTTACCAAGCATTGCAGCCTCCTCCTTTGTTTACCTTTCACATCCCTTCCCAGCCTCCCCCCTCTCCCCCCACTCAATCCTTCCCCCCCCCACGACGTTGTAAAGCTCGTTTTTGACATGACAACTTGCACTTCTCATTGTTGCAACAGGTCCACCTGAATCCTTAAACGACTTTTTTCCCCCATCTCCTCCACAAGTTATACTGACATCAAATATAGTGATAGCAGGGGTTATATTGTGGGGGAGGGACATAGAAAGCAACAAAGAAATAATCTTATAAATGCATTAGAAACACATGCATGAAAGAAAAAACATTAAAATACATATCTAAGGGTTCATTTTTCTAACATCACATTATCTGACCTTTTCAGCTTGACTCATACATATACTAGATATTGCAAATAAGGGAAACCATGGGTTTACAGGCATGAGCCACTGGTGCCCGGTCCGTGAGAATCTTTTCTCCAATAAACCACCAGAAAACCAGAAGTGGCGCTATGGCTCAAGTGGTAGAGCATTTGCCTTGAGCTGAAGACCTGAGGGACAGTGCCTAGCGTCAGACTTCAAGCCCCATGACCAACAAAAGCAAACAAACAAAACAAAAAACCACTGGCAGAGTCCCAATTGTTCATTTAGTCCACGTAGCTTCTCCCACTCTGTGAGTGTGTGAGTGTGTGTGTGTGTGCGTGTATATGTGTGTGATGGCCCTAGGGCTTGAATTTTTGGCCTTATACTCTCTCTTCACTTTTGTGCTCAAGGCTAGGGCTCTGTCACATGAGATACACTTGAGGTTTTTTGTTGATTAACTGGAGACAAAAGTGTCAGTTTTTGGCTATGGCTGGCTTCAAACCTCAAACCTCAGATCTTGTCCTCCTGAATAGCTCAGATTTCAGACGAGCCACCCTTTCCAACATCTTTTTATTTTATTTTTTACTTTTTTTACTATGAGAATTCCATACAGAGGAGTTACAATTACATGGGCAAGATAACGAGTACATTCCTTATCAAGCATTGTTGACTCCTCCTTTCCCCTTCCCATCCCTTCCCATACTCCTCCCCTCCCCCCAACCGATCCTCCCCCAAGTTGTTAAGTTCGTTTTTCGACATAACAACTTGTACATCTCATTGGTGCAATGGGTCCACCTGTATCCCTAGTTAAACGATTTGTTTTTTCACTTCTCCTCCACAAATTATCCCAACATCAAAAACAGTGAAAGTATGGGTTATACTGTGGTGGAGGGACATACAAAGCAACATAGAAATAATCTTGTAAATATGATAGAAACAATTGCATGAAAGGAAAAAAAACCAAAAAAACATCTGAATACGTACCTTGGGGTTCATTCCCCTAACATCAACTTATCTGAACTTTTCTGGTTGACTCAGACATATACTAGTTATTGCAAATAAGGGAAACCATGGGACCTATGATTCTTTGGGCCTGGCTTACTTCACTTAATATATTTTTTTTCCATGTCTTTCCAATTCCTAACAAATGGGGCAATTCCATTCTTTCTGATGGAGGCATAGAATTCTATTGTGTATATATACCACATTTTCTTGATCCATTCATCTACCAAGGGGCATCTGGGTTGGTTCCGTATCTTAGCAATGGTAAATAATGCTGCGGTAAACATAGTTGTGCTGGGAGCTTTAGGGTGTTGTTGATTGTGAACATTTGGGTAAATGCCCAAAAGTGGGATTGCAGCTCTATGTGGAGTATTTTGAGCAACCTCCAGACTGCTTTCCAAAGTTGTTGAACAAGTTTACACTCCCACCAACAATGTAGTAAGGTTCCCTTCTGTCCACATCCCCTCCAGCATCTGTTGTAATTAGACTTCTTGATTATAGACATTCTAACTGGTGTGAGGTGGTATATCAATATTTTTTTGGTTTGCATTACTTTTATGGCTAGAGAGGTTTAGCATGTGTCTATTGGCCATTCTTCTTTCCTATTCAGAGAATTTTCCCTTTACGTCTTTAGCCCACTTATTTATTGGGGAGTTGTTTCTTTGAAGATTTGTTGTTGGGGGATTTAATTTATTGAGTTCCAGGTATATTTCAGATATAAGACCCTTGTCTGTTGTAAGGATAGTGAAGATCTTCTCCCAATCCGTGGGCTTTCTATTAATCTTGCGAACTATGTCCTTTGCCATACAGAAGCTATGCACTTTCCTTCAATCCTATTTGTCCAACTTTTCTTTGATTTCTTGTGTTTCTGGGTATCAATTAAGAAAATTTTGGCCTGTGCCAAGGAGACCTACGGTTTCTCCTACTCCATCCTGTAAAGTTTTCAGAGTGTCTGCTTTGACTCTGAGATATTTGATCCATTTGGAGTTGATTCTGGTGCAGGGAGATAGATAACAATCTAGCTTAATTTTCTACAACTAGTTAACCATTTTTGCCAGCACCATTTACTGAAGAGGCTGTCTTTCTTTCATTCTATTTTTTTTAGCTCCCTTATCAAAGATTAGATGGCTATAGGTCTGTAGGTTCATTTCTGGGTTTTCAATTCTATTCCATTGGTCCTGAGGTCTGTTCTTGTGCCAATACCAAGCTGTTTTGATTACTATGGCTTTATAGTAGAGTTTGAAATTTGGTATTGATATTCCTCCAGCAGTGTTCTTTCTGTTAAGGATCGTTTTTGCTATTCTGGGTCTTTTATTGTTCCATATGAATTTTTAGATTGCCTCTTCTATTTCCTTGAAGAATGAGGTTGGAATGTTGATAGATATCGCATTGAATTTGTAGATAGCCTTGGGAAGTATTGCCATTTTCACCATGTTGATCTTTCCAATCCAGGAGCATGGGAGTTTTTTGTCACTTTCTAAGTTCTGTTTCGATTTCCATTTTCAGGTTTTTAAAGTTTTCATCATAGAGGTCCTTCACTTGTTTGGTTAAGTTAATTCCTAGTTATTTTATTTTTTGTAGGGCTATTCTGAATGGAGTTGTTTTCCTGATTTTAGCCTCACTTTTCCCCTTGTTGGCATATAGAAAAGCCATTGATATTGGGGGATTAATTTTATACCTTGCTACTTTGCCAAAGTTTTTAATCACCATGAGTAATTTGGGAGCAGAGTCCATGGAATTCTTAAAATACAAGATCACCTCATCTTCAAAGAGGGAGAGTTTTACTTCATTTTCCCTATTTGGATCCACTTTATGTTTGGGTCTTGTCTTATTGCTGTAACTAACATTCTAATACTAGATTGAAGAGTAGAGGAGAGAGTGAGCATCCTTGTTTCTTTCCTGAGTTTAGAGTAAATGGCTTTAGTTTTTCACAATTGAGTATAATACTGGCTGTAGGTTTGTCATATACAGCCTTTATTGTATTGAGGAATGTTCCATGGATTCCTAATTTTTCCAGAACCTTCAAAAGGGGTGGTGGATCTTGTCAAATGTTTTTTCTGCATCTATTGAGATAATCATGTGGTTCTTGTCCTTACCCTTGTTGATGTGATGAATTATGTTTATTGATTTGCGTATATTGATCCAGCACTGCATCCCTGAAATGAATCCTGTTTGATTGTGCTGTATGATGTTTTTGGATGAATTGTTGAAGCTGATTTGCCAAAATTTTGTTGAGAAGTTTGGCATCAGTGTTCATCAAAGATATGGGTCTATAGTTCTTTCTTTGATGAGTTCCTGCCTGGATTTGGGAAGATGGTTATTATAGCTTCATAGAATGAATTCGGTAGTAAACTTTCTCTTTAATTTCATTGAAGTGTTGAATGAGTACTCGTGTGATTTCTGCTTTGAAGGCCTTGTAGAATTCCGCTGTAAAACAGCAGAAAGGAGGTCTCTGATTGCTATTACTATTTCAATTCTTGATATGGGCCTGTTAAGATGGTTTAACTCATCTTGGTTTAGTCTCTGCATGTCGATATTTGCTAGGAAAAGGTCCATTTTTGGCAAGTTCTCAAACTTATAAGCATAAAGTTTTGAGAAATATTCCCTTATAATATTCTGAATCTTGGTTGTTTCGGTGGTGATGTTACCATTCTCATCTCTGAGTTTATTTATTTAGGTGTGTTCTCTTCTTTTTCTGATAAGATTTGCTAAGGGTCTCTCAATTTTGTTAATGTTTTTGAAGAACCAACTCTTTCTTTTGTTGATTCTTTCTATGATTTTTTTGGATTCTAATTCATTTATTTCTGATTTAATTTTCTTTATCTCTTTCCATCTACTGGATTGGGTTTTTCTTGCTGCTCTTTTTCAAGGAGGCTCAGCTGTCTCATTAAATTGTTGGTTTCAGCTCTCTCCAATTTGTTGATGTAGGAACTCAGATCTATAAACTTGCCTCTGAGTACTGTCTTTGCTGTGTCCCAGAGAAGCTGGTAGTTTGTGTGCTCATTTTTTTTGAATATCATGAACAATTGAATTTTGTTTCTAATCTCTTCCATGACCCACTGGTGGTTCAACAGTGTGTTGTTCAGCCTCCATATGTTACAGGACTTTCTTTGGTGGCTTTTGGTGTTGAGTTCTAATTTTATTCCTTTGTGGTCTCAGAGAATGCAAGGTATAACTTCAATGTTTCTGAATTTGGACAAATTTGCTTTGTGACCTAAAATGTGGTTTATTTTGGAAAATGTTCCATGTGCTGCTGAGAAAAACGTGTATTCTGATGCTGCTAGGTGAAATATTCAGTAGATGTCTGTTAAATCTAGTTGATCTATGCAGCTGTTTAGGTCTGTGGTTTCTATGTTGAGTTTTTGCTGAGTTGATCTATCTAGTGGCGATAGTGGTGTGATAAAGTCCCCAACAATTAATGTTTTTAGATCTATATGAGATTTGAGAGAAAGGAGTGTTTCTCAGATAAATTTGGGTGTTCCGTTGTTTGGCGTATAACTATTTACAATTGTACTATCCTCCTGAAGGAGAGATCCCTTCATTAGTATGTAGCGACCTTCTTTATCTCTTCTAACTAATTTTAATTTGAAGTCTATTTTATCTGATATTAGTATTGCTACTCCTGCCTGTTTATGGGGACCGTTGCTTTGTAGATTTTGTTCCAGCCTTTCAAAGTCAAAATGTGTTTGTTTTTATGGTCCTTGCCCAATTTCTATACAAGACTGCCCAACATCTTGCTACCTTGTTATCATCTCCACTGGGTGAGAAGCACATGTGAAGGCTGTTCTGATCTAATTCACTTAGTAAAGAAAGGCATAGGCAACGTGAGTAATTTTCTACATTCTGGAGTTGGAAAGCTAAGGTATAAATGATTCTTGATTTCTAGATCCGTTCCTGTTGGTGAGAAGACAAACATACTCATGAAATATTTTATTTATTATTAGTATGATCAATTAATTAATTCAGATCAGGCCTGAAGAAGCACCAAGCTCTTCTCCATAGCTGGTACAGGGCTGACGCTGGATGTGATGGAAAAAGATGGGGTCAGCTGAAACAAAGAGGCTACCCCTCTTGATCTTTGTCACTGTGTAGTTGGTATGTCTGAAAGAAGACCCCTCTCTCTGCCAGGTGATTGTGACTCATGCTTATAATCCACGTTATTCATGAGGCAAACATCTGAGGAATGAGGTTCAAAGCCAGCCTGTGTAGGGAAGTTCATGAGACTCATCACTAATTAGGAGCCCAAATATCTGGAAGTGAAACTGTTGCCTAAGTTCTACCCTTGACTAAAAATCAAACAAGCAAGAAAAAATACACAAACAGAAAAACTGACTGAGCCAGTCCCTGAGATCAAGCCCAAGACCAGCACAAAAGATGGAGGGGGAAGAGAAGCCCTCTCCCATACTGGAATCCCCACTCCGCACCCCCATAGAGAGTTCTCAGAGGGCTGGAGCTGACTCCTCTAGCTAAGTGTCAAGGAGCAGAAATGGAGAAAATGAGCATTTCTGGTGAAAGGAGCACTGGTGCAACAGCAAGCTGGGGCAAAAGGAAAAGGCTTCAGCCTGGCCTTTCCAATTGCACAGCAGTTATCCCAAGCCTTTTTATGTCTGAGGCCTCTGGACATATCCAAGGCAGAATATTTCTATTTTAGATTATAAAAAATACTGTGCTACTTCATCAGCTGAAAGCTTTAAAATGGAGATATTTGATAACTATTTTCCTATACACAAAGATGAAATCTACTGCTCATTTAAAAACAAATCCAAGGAAAGAAATATAAGTGCAATGGGAAAGTGCTTGCCTTACATGCATGATGTCCTGGTTTCCATCTAAAGCATTGGAGAAAAAAATGAGAAAACATGGAAAAACCGCCCAGAGTTATCAGAGCATAAAAAGAGCATGTCTGTGCAATGGAGGCAAAGTCTCTCTCCCACAGAAGTTCTCTTTTACTTTGGCCTTGAGCAGTCCTGTGTGCAGGCTCCTTGACATCATATCATGGCCCATCGCCCCTGGAACAATGAACACTGTGATGAGGTGACTATACCCCAGAGGTAGGTACCAAAATTATAACTTACTCAGAAGGACTAAAGAATGCATAAAGATCTTGGGTTGGCTTTGTGGAGCTTCTGACTAGGCCTGGGGAGTGATATGACCTGCAGACTGTCCAATGGTCATGAGAGACATATAGTTCATTCCTAAAGACACCTCATTAATACCTACATAACCCACACCAACTAGTGCCTTCCCTCCCATGGGCCTCTCCTGTCTAGCAAGGGTTCTGATGGTCTTTTTCTTCAATAAAGTTATGCTGTCTTACCTCTTCCTTTTTGTCTGTAGACTCTTTCCTCAAACAAAGGAGACAAAGGACCTGATCCAGGTGTTACATTTTATTTTTCTTGTCAGTCGAAAGGCTTGAACTCAGGACCTAGACACTGTCCCTCAAGGCTAGTGCTTTTGCACTTTGAGCCACAGGACCACTTCTGGTTTTCTGGTGGTTAATTGGAGATAAGTCTCAAACTTTTCTGCCTAGGCTGGATTGAAACTCTGAAGTTCAGACCTCAGCGTCCTAAATAGCTAGGATTACAGGTGTGTGAGCCACCAGTGCTGGACAAATGGTTGTGTGTGTGTGTGTGTGTGTGTGTGTGTGTGTGTGTGTGTGTGTGTGTGTGTGTGTGTGTGTGTGTGTGTGTTGGTCCTAAGGCTTAAATTAATGCATAAACATTGATTTGGATTTTTTTTTGCTGAAGATTAGTGCTCTACCACTTCAGTCATAGTTGTACTTTGGGATTTTTGGTGGTTAATTAGGGATAAGAATCTCAATGAATTTTCTTGCCTGGACTGGCCTTGAACTTAGATCCTCAGATCTTAGTCTGCTGAGTATCAAGAAATACCAGCTAAAGCCACCACCACTACAGCTGAGTATTCTATTTTATTCCATTCTCTGCTAACTCATGATAAAGAGGCTCTCTCCTAAATTCCCATAGATTTTAGAGTGCTGTGTGGAATACCAGCTATACACAAGTAATGAAAGCTGAAAATCTCAATGGGAAAATGGTGCCCTTCTATGGATATTCTGCATCATTCACTATAGTACTGAGCAGTCCCATATGCAGACACTATACATCCCATCACCATGGCACTGAGCAGTCTTGTGAACAGAGCCATAGACATTGGATCAATATTGCCCTGAGCAGTCCTGTGTGTAGACCCCAAAGATATCAAATAACCATGACCTTGATAGTTAAGCATGTGACCTCTACATTAGGATAAAAACCCAACAGTGAAGACTTTCATAGGGGAGGCTGGACGTGAGGGAAGTGTTTATTAGAGGAAAGTGGCTGCTAAAAGATCTGAAGTGGGTGGGTGACATGATGGAGTAGGGTCTTGGAAAGCCTCTACTGAGAGGTATGTGGCCATGGTGTCTTCAAGGAGCAGATGTGTCAGTGTTAGGGAAGAAATGACTAAAAGAAGGATTCAGCTTGTTTCCCCTGGGGTCTATGGAATTCATTTGCTAGGAACAACCAGGATATAATCTGTGTATGAGAAACAAAGGTTTCACCTATCATCCACCCAATGCATGGGGATGAGACTCTGGTCCAGGGAAACCTTGTGCTGAGTGGCTGACATCACTAAGTCACACATCTGTGAGTACCCATCATGTTGGCAGACTCAACACCTAGGTATACCATGTGTGATTGGAACAAACGCATTCCCGGTGTGTCAGTTGGGCACTGATGATACTCTAGCACAGGTTTGGTGGCAACACAAAAAGGGCTCAAGATAAAAGCATTCAGGATCCACCAGCTTTGGTGCCCAGGAAGCAGATAAAAGTTCTGTTTTGAAGATGGCGGAGGAGAAGCTGGAATCTGAACAAGCTCTCGCATAGAAAGTAGTTTTAGAATTCCAGTGAACAGTCCTAAGCCAGAGAATCACACCAAGTGTGCCATCACAGGACAGAGAGTTAGACAAGAGAGGGGAAGCCAAGGAAACGCATCAGCTGCCGCTCCGGCGGCGGAGTCGCGGCGGCGACCACCGCCGCGGAGTCATAGCTGAGACACAGAGAGTCGGGGACGAAGGAGCCAGACGCAGCGGATGAGCGGATTCTACTCAACACAAACAAGAACCGACAAGGAGCGAACATCTTCATCCTGCTGTTTGCAGACCAGAGACGACCCAGGATCCAAGACTCGGCGTGAGTACAAGCCCTTGGTCCTCACTCCTCAGGGAGCAGAGGAGGGAAGGCCACCCCTCCCCCCCAGCACCGGTGATCTCCATCTTGGATATCGACAAAGCTCAGAGGAGCTGCTAGCTCCAGCTCAGGCCTTGGAATAAAATGAGTCATTTAGCAGGTCACAAGAACTTAACGGCGAAGTGACCTGCCAGACTCAGCTCCATCCAGGGAAAAGTCACCCAGCTCAGGCGCCAGCCATCGGAGTGCCTTGCCTCACTGGGTAACCAGAGCCAGAGGCTGTCCCTCCCTCTAGCAGCCACCACAATCAATTGAAAAACAGAAACCCTGAGAATGGCTCCAGGCTGGGCGCTGTGAGCTTTATCACAAAATAGCCCCAGGGAAAAGCTACTGTTTGTTGAAAGGCCTCAACTCTACCCAGAACCTAGCCTCATCACCACATCCCCCTCTTTTGTGACTCTCAAAGCAGACCACCCTCCCAGAAAACTAACTTGGGAGGGGGATCTCAAAATCTTGGGTAAAGCAGAGCATTTTTCTGCCTCTTCCAAACAACCGACTTAAGAAACCAATCAAGCCACAGGACCTCAAGCTGACCAGAGACTCCAACAAGAGACTGGTTGCAGACAAAAGGGAGATACAGGATTCATCCCACTCCTCCCCCCCCCAAAAAAAAAATCAAAAGCCTTTTTTTTCCTTTCTTTTCTTTTGTTCTTCTTCTTCTTCTTCTTCTTTTCTTTTTTTTGCTTGTTTTTTGTTTTTTGTTACCTTATATATATATATATATATATATATATATATGTAATTTTTTCCCTTCTAAAACTTTTATTAATCTTTAATTTTTGCCTCTTCTGAAAAAATAATTGTTTTCCAGTAACTTTTTTTTCTCATCTTATAATTTTTATTTTAGGAATACGTGAATGAGAGTTTTCCTTTCTTTTCTTGTCTTCTTTCTCTTTTTCTTTCTTTCTTAATTATCTTTTTGTTTTTTATCTAGCTCTACTGAACTTCTGATCTTTTCTTCTCCCTTTCCCATCCTTAAAGATTTTCACATCTCCTCTATGTCCCTCCCCTTCTCTGAACATATTCACATTCCTCTCTAAATAGACGGTCTTTAAACCTCTATAATAACATTAATTTTTACGTTTGTATTCTTTTTCTGGTCTCTCTTTATTCCCCTTTCCGTCTCTTCTTTTTCTCTCTCTCTCTACTTGCATCCTACACAACCCATTTCCTGCACTGTGATTAGGACATTTTTAACTCTCCCTGTGCCTCCCCACACCAATCTATTCCCATTTTTTACCAACATCTCTCCCTAATCATAATAATTTGTGGTTTTCCTAAATCTTTTCTGCGGTTCCAAGTCCTTTAACATATAGTCGTTTGATGTTGAATAGATCTATCTGTTGAACTAGATTGTATCTGTAGACCATTGACGGTACAAATGCAAACTTTGGTTGATGGTTGCCTTAAGATAGTGTTCTAGCACAAAACTGTGGTGCAATCTTCATCTCAAATGGGCCAAGTAAGCCGGAAAAACACAAGAAAAATGGCAAATTCGGGTATCTCAATTCCCAACCTTGATAATCAGGGATTAGAACAGATAAAGAATAATCCAGATGAGAGTTCCCAAACAGCTCTACAAACACTAATAGCAAACATGATAAATGAGAAGTTTGACAATGTACAAAGGACTCTGTATGAGCGTGATAGGGAGAGAGAGGAGGCATCCCAGAAGTTTATACAGGAATATCATAAGCGTGAGGAAGCTTCTCAAAAACTGATACAGGATTTGCGTGAACAACTTGAGAATACTCAAAGAGAAAGGGAGGAATGGCGTGAGCAGGCAGAGAACACTCAAAGAGAACTGCAGGAATCCCACAGAAGGGAGGAAACTAATCAAAGAGTAATTCACGAATTAAGAGACCAGGTAGAGAATACACAAAGATCACTAAAGGCATTCATGGAATCCATTAACAAAGAGCTGAAGGAAGTCAGGGAGACCACAAAGGGAATGCTGAATGGAACCCAACAGAAGGAATGGGAGTCCAAAGAAACCATAACCAATCAACTAAGTGATTTGAGAACAAACACTGAACACCAAATTAAGGAAGTAAAGAAATTCATACAAGACCTAAAACAGAGCTTCAACAAAGAACTTGAAGCCATCAAAGCTGACCAATTAGAAGGAAAAGAGATAAAAAACAAAGTAGAGAGTCTTGACAGCAGGTTAGACCATGCAGAAGATCGAATCTCAGGGATGGAAGACAGCCTAGATATTATAGAGAAAGAACATACAACCATCCAAGACAAGTCCAAGAAATATGATAGATCTATCCAACACCTGGGAGACACCATCAGAAGGCCCAATCTAAGGATAATGGGTGTAGAGGAGCACCTAGAAACAGAAGTTAATGGTGTAGGAAATTTGTTTAACAGGATCCTAGCAGAGAACTTCCCAAACATACAAAAAGATAGGCCTATTCAGATACAAGAAGCTTTTAGAACCCCAAATAGACGAGACCAGAATAGGACATCCCACCGTCACATTATCATCCAAACAGGATCAACCCAGACCAAGGAAAAGATCCTTACAGCTGTCAAGGAGAAAAGGTTAATCACCTATAAAGGGAAACCAATTAGAATAACCTCAGATTTCTCAGCAGAGACAATCAAAGCAAGAAGAGCCTGGAATGACATATGCCATGCCCTAAAAACAAACAACTATCAACCAAGAATACTGTACCCAGCTAAACTCTCCTTCATAACTGAAGGCCAAATAAAAACCTTCCATAGCAAAGAAAAATTGAAACAATACATCTCCACCAAACCAGCCCTACAAAAGATTCTTAAAGATGTCCTACACATAGAAAACCAACAAGAACGCAACAAAGGCCAAAAAACTGCACCTAAACTGAGAATCCAAGAACCTTAGGAAGAACCCAGCTTTGACAGCCCCCAAGAAGGTGGATAACATGTCAGGAACTCCCAAATACCTCTCAGTCCTATCTCTTAACGTTAACGGACTGAACTCTCCAATTAAGCGACATAGTCTGTCTAATTGGATTAAAAAACAAGACCCTTCTATCTGCTGCCTGCAGGAGTCACATCTTGCCCATAAAAACAAACATATTTTCAAGGTTAAAGGCTGGAACAAAATCTACCAAGCAAACGGCCCTCATAAACAGGCGGGAGTTGCAATCCAAATATCAGATAAAATAGACTTCAAATTAAAATTCGTGAGAAGAGATAAAGAAGGTCGCTACATACTAATTAAAGGATCTCTCCTTCAGGAGGATATTACAATTCTAAATATCTATTCGCCAAACAATGGAGCACCCAAATTTATCCAAGAAACACTACTTTCCCTCAAATCCCATATAGATCCAAAGACATTAATTGTTGGGGATTTTAACACACCACTCTCCCCACTAGATAGATCAACTCGGCAAAAACTCAACAGAGAAACCGCAGATCTAAACAGCTGCATAGATCAACTAGACTTAACAGACATTTACCGAACATTTCACCCAGCAGCATCAGAATACACGTTCTTCTCAGCAGCACATGGAACGTTTTCTAAAATAGATCACATTTTAGGCCACAAAGCAAACTTGTCTAAATTCAGAAACATTGAAATTATACCTTGCATTCTCTCTGACCACAAGGGAATAAAATTAGAACTCAACACCAAAAGCCACCAAAGAAAGTCCGGTATCACATGGAGGCTGAACAACACACTGCTGAATCATGAGTGGGTCATGGAAGAGATTAGAAAGGAAATTCAAATGTTCATGCTATTCAACAAAAATGAACACACAAATTACCTGCTCCTCTGGGACACAGCAAAGGCAGTACTCAGAGGTAAGTTTATAGCTCTGAGCTCCTACATCAACAAATTGGAGACATCGGAAACTAGCATCTAAACCTACTTGAAAAAGAGCAGCAAGATAAACCCCAATCCAGTAGACGGAAAGAAATAATCAAAATTAAATCAGAATTAAATGAATTAGAATCCAAAAAAACTATAGAAAGAATCAACAAAACAAAGAGTTGGTTCTTCGAAAAACTTAACAAAATTGACAGACCCTTAGCAAACCTTATCAGAAAAAGGAGAGAACACACCCAAATTAATAAACTCAGAGATGAGAATGGAAACATCACCACGGAAACAACCAAGATTCAGAACATTATAAGGGAATACTTCTCAAAACTTTATGCTAATAAGTTTGAGAACTTGACAGAAATGGACCTTTTCCTAGCAAATATTGACATGCCAAAACTAAACCAAGATGAGTTAAACCAGCTTAACAGGCCCATATCAAGCATTGGAATAGAAACAGCAATAAGAGACCTCCCAGCTAAGAAAAGTCCAGGACCAGATGGTTTTACAGCGGAATTTTACAAGGCCTTCAAAGCAGAGCTCACACCAATACTCCTCCAACTCTTCAATGAAATTGAAAGAGAAAGCTCACTACCGAACACATTCTATGAAGCCATCATAACCCTCATCCCAAAACCAGGCAGGGACTCATCAAAGAAAGAGAACTATAGACCCATTTCTTTGATGAATATTGATGCAAAACTTCTCAACAAAATTTTGGCCAATCGACTTCAACAATTCATCCAAAAAATCATACACCATGATCAAACAGGATTCATTTCAGGGATGCAAAGCTGGTTCAATATACGCAAATCCATTAATATTATTCATCACATCAATAGGAGCAAGTATGAGAACCACATGGTTATCTCAATAGATGCAGAAAAAGCATTTGACAAGATCCAACACCCCTTTATGATGAAGGTTCTGGAAAAGTTAGGAATCCATGGAACATTCCTCAATACAATAAAGGCTGTATATGACAAACCTACAGCCAGCATTATACTCAATGGTGAAAAACTAAAGCCATTTCCTCTTAACTCAGGAACAAGACAAGGATGTCCACTCTCTCCACTTCTCTTCAATCTAGTATTAGAATGCCTAGCTACAGCAATAAGACAAGATGCAGACATAAAGGGGATCCAAATAGGGAAAGAAGAAATAAAACTCTCCCTCTTTGCAGATGACATGATCTTGTATTTAAAGAATCCCATAGACTCCACTCCCAAATTACTCAAGCTGATTCAAAACTTTGGCAAAGTAGCAGGTTATAAAATTAACCCCCAAAAATCAATGGCTTTTCTATATGCCAACAATGAGAAAAGTGTGGCTGAAATTAGGAAAGCAACTCCATTTGTAATAGCCCCACAAAAAATAAAATACCTAGGAATTAACTTAACCAAAGAAGTGAAGGACCTCTATGATGAAAACTTTAAAATCTTGAAAAAGGAAATCAACACAGAACTTAAAAAATGGCAAAACCTCCCATGCTCCTGGATTGGCAAGATCAACATCGTGAAAATGGCAATACTTCCCAAGGCTATCTACAAATTCAACGCGATACCTATCAAAATTCCACCCTCATTCTTCAAGGAAATAGAGGAGGCAATCCAAAAATTCATATGGAACAATAAAATACCCCGAATAGCAAAAACGCTCCTCAATGGAAAGAACACTGCTGGAGGAATATCAATACCAAATTTCAAACTCTACTATAAAGCCATAGTAATCAAAACAGCTTGGTATTGGCATAAGTACAGACCTCAGGACCAATGGAATGGAATTGAAAACCCAGAAATGAACCTACAGACCTATAGCCATCTAATCTTCGATAAGGAAGCTAAAACAATGGAATGGAAGAAAGACACCCTCTTCAGTAAATGGTGCTGGCAAAATTGGTTAACTACATGTAGAAAACTAAAGCTAGATCCTTATATATCACACTGCACCAGAATCAACTCCAAATGGATCAAAGACCTTGAAGTCAAAGCAGACATTCTGAAAACATTACAGTATGGAATAGGAGAAACCCTAGGTCTCCTTGGCTCAGGTCGAAATTTTCTGAATAGAGACCCGGAAGCACAACAAATCAAAGAAAGGTTGGACAAATGGGATTGCATAAGGTTGCAGAGCTTCTGCAGGGCAAATGACATAGCTGGCAAGATCAATAGAAAGCCCACGGATTGGGAGAAGATCTTTACTAGCCATACAACGGACAAGGGTCTCATATCTAAAATATACTTGGAACTCAAAAAATTAAACCACCCAACAACAAATCCTCAAAGAAACAACTGCCCAATAAATAAGTGGGCGAAAGACTTAAAGAGAAGCTTCTCTGAAGAAGAAAGAAGGATGGCCAATAGACACATGAAGAAATGTTCAACATCCCTAGCCATAAAAGAAATGCAAATCAAAACAACATTGAGATATCATCTCACTCCAGTTAGAACAGCAAAAATCAAGAACTCTAACAACAACAGATGCTGGAGGGGATGTGGACAGAAAGGAACCTTACTTCATTGTTGGTGGGAATGTAAACTTGTTCAACCACTTTGGAAAGCAGTATGGATGTTCCTCAAAAGACTTCACATAGATCTCCCCTATGATCCAGCAATCCCACTTTTGGGCATTTACCCAAATGTTTACAAACAAGACCACACTAAAGCTACCAGCACAACTATGTTTATTGCAGCATTATTTACCATAGCTAAGACATGGAACCAACCCAGATGCCCCTCAGTAGATGAATGGATCAAGAAAATGTGGTATATATACACAATGGAATTCTATGCCTCCATCAGAAAGAATGACATTTCCCCATTTGTTAGGAAATGGAAAGGTTTGGAAAAAATTATATTAAGTGAAGTAAGCCAGGCCCAAAGAAGCATAGGTCCCATGGTTTCCCTTATTTGCAATATCTAGTATAGGTATGAGTCAAGCGGAAAAGGTCAGATAATGTGATGTTAGGAAAATGAACCCTTAAATATGTATTTTAATGTTTCGTTTCTTTCATGCATGTGTTTCTAAATCATTTATAAGATTATTTCTTTGTTGCTTTGTATGTCCCTCCCCCACAGTGTAACCCCCGCTTTCACTATATTTGATGTCAGTATAACATGTGGAGGAGATGGGGACAAACAAGTCGTTTAAGGATTCAGGTGGACCTGTTGCAACAATGAGAAGCACAAAATGTCATGTCAAAACCAGCTTTACAATGTCGGTGTGGGGGGGGGAGGGGGATATAATTGGGTGGGGGGAGGGGGGTAAAATTGGGTGGAGGGAGGGGGGAGGCGGGGAAGGGAAGTGAAGGGTAAACAAAGGAGGAGGCTGCAATGCTTGGTAAGAAATGTATGCATTATCCTGCCCATGTAATTTTAGCCCCTCTGTACAGTATGTTCTCAAATAAAATAAAATACAATCAATTAAAAAAAAAGTTCTGTTTTGAAGCAGGCCATCATGTTGATACTGAAAACCTAATAACTGAATCACATCTTTTGTCTCTATGATCTCAAAGAATGAGTTCATGGATGCAGAGGGAAGAATAAAACAGCAATGATTTATTGAAGAAGAGAATATCAAATGTCTTGCTAGACAGGAGGGGTCCTAAGGGAAGGTACTTACTGGTTTGCTTTGTACAGGGTTTAATTGTCTGTAGGAGAGAGCTATATGACTCTCAAGGTCATAGGACAGTCTGTGGCCATATCCATCCCAGACCCAATCAGAGATGTCACACAGCTTGTATGAGATATCTGCATCCTTTAGCCATTTTAATGGATGTCTGGTGCAGCAGACACCTGTGAGGCTCCATCAGGTCACTGTTCACATGGAAGTCTACTAGTGGCTCAATTGATATAGCTTCTCTTCTAGCTTTGTGTTGTGTTGTGGTGCGTGTGTGTGTGTGTGTGTGTGTGTGTGTGTGTGTGTGTGCGTGTGTGTGGTTAATTGGAAATAAGAGTTCCAAGTACATTCCTTCCCTTCTGAGACAACACTGAACCATGATCCTCAGATCTCAGCCTCCTGATTAGCTAGGATTATAGATTTGATCCGTAAACAAAGGGCTGAAAAAATAGTCTTTTAATAAGTTCATAAGTTCATTTAAAGAAGTATGAAAACAGCACCATTAGTTAAAATTCAATCACCCCTCAGTATCCTCATGGAATGGGCTCGAGGACCCCCACCAATAACAACATCTTCACACACTCAAGTTCTTTATATAAAATAGTATTTGTATAGAACCTACAAATAATCTGCCACACACATTCAAGTGTCTCTACATGACATCATACTTAATAACAGGTACATGCTATGTAGCCAGTGGATTTACTATAGAGTACAGTACAAGTATATGAGAAGAAAATAGTGTATAATTATTTCCCTTGACAAGCCACATTTGGTGGAATCTACAGTGTTGGAATGTGCAGAGACAATAGCAGGTGAATTAAAGGTGAACCTGAAGATGAAAACTGGCAGGAATGGAGACGAGAAAAATGTGAGGAGGTGGAGAAGGAATGGGTTAAGGCCTGAGGCATTTGGAACTGGAGAAGAGGAGCCAGTGGCCCAATTAACAGTACTAGGGAAGGAAAAGGGATGAAGAGGAAGGATTAGTTCACATATATTTGTTCTTATCCTATCAAGATTTATTTAGCTTCCTTCAGAATTGAAGTTCTAAGAGAATTATCAGAATTCTCATGTCCATTCCTTACTAAGTCAGAAATGGATTTCATCTCACAAGATGGTAATCACAAAAATATTCAACATCTCCATGGAAGTTTTAAAGGCTAATATCAATCAATGACTTGAATTACCTTGGCAAGGAAGACACCTGTAAGGATTTATGGGTGAGTAACTTTAAAAAACTCCAACAATGACAACTGGCTCTTAACAGCCCAACACTCATCATGAAGCAATGAGCTTTTCCTTCAATGTTGTCTTTTCCATTTTTTTTTTGTGAAGCAAGATTACCATATTGTTCCTCTGTAATTTGAGAGACAGTGTCAAGAAAGAGAATGGATAAGTTTGAATCACCTCTTGATGACAAGAAAGCTGAAGCAATTTGATTGTCTCATGACTGTCTCATTGGCCAAGGGGCAAAAAGGGTAGTCACAGTTGAGAGGCATTTTCCATCCACCTTCCAAATGCATTTCTACTTTCTTCTGTCTGTTCTGAATCCACATAAGCTAGCTTATATTGACTGCATCAGTAAAGACTGACTAGCCCTGGAGGATTGGCAGGGATGGGATGGTGTGCAAAAGGCGGAAGTGACCAGGAGGCCTGAAAAGAAGGGAGGGCTGAAGTGAGAGAACCACTGCTAATCTCCTCTTCAAAAAATCCCTCAATGGCTGAACCAATCTTTTCTGTTTCCATGTCTCAAATGCTGTAATTTCTGTAATGAATGCTGAGAGTCACTCAGAATCATAAGCTCTGCCCCTAAGTTTCTTGTCAATTATAGGCCTACGTCAACTCTTGTCTCCACAGGCAAAAAATATGTTCCTCGGGCCATCATGGTGGACCTAGAGCCTGGAACCTTAGACTCAGTGAGATCAGGACCATTTGGCCAGAGCTTCAGGCCAGACAACTTCATATTTGGTATGTCATCATGGTCTATGGGTCCTAACATCCAGGCACTCCAGTGCTGGGCTGAGCCTTTATACACCTAGATATTGTCCTCACCTAACCCACCTATTCCAGTCCACTGGAGTCATGCCCCTGGCCACTCAGACAGCTCAGATCAGTGCAACTCTGCAAGCCCCCCATGACAAAGAAGCCTCTGAAGGGAAAGATCAGCAATCAGGGAAAGCCTCCAACAAGGTTTCAGCACTGCTGGTCATTTCAAAGGCCCGGCAATAACAGAGAACTACTTCAGGACACCAGAAATCAAAGCATAGCTATGTGTGAGCAAGGTGCAGACAAGTGCTTGCAGCTTAGCTTTCCTATGATCACAATGTGCTCCTGTCCCTCCTGTGAAACTAATTACATTTCCAGTATTGAGGCAGGCTCTGTTCTTCATTTCTACAAGTAGTTGATTTGGGTTAAAATGTATCTTCCTCCACATTGTCTTTATTTCTTTAGAACCTGGGTGATTTGTAGGGTCCCAGATACAATGAAAACATTTCCTTTATTTCACCAAAGTTATCTAAATTAAAAGCAAAGGTTGGCTCAGAAGAGTCCTGTTGTCTTCAAAATGCAAATGGCACAGTAAATATTCTTGGAGTGTGTGTCCCATCATGGCTTGTGTCTGATAGGCCAGAGTGGGGCAACCAATAACTGGACCAAGGGCTACTACACAGAGGAAGCTGAGCTGGTGGAGCCGGTACTGGATGTGGTGAGGCGGAAGTCAGAAAGGTATGACTGTCTACAGGGTTTCTAGCTGGCCCACACTTTGGGAGGTGGCACCGGGTCAAGCATGGGCACCCTGATTCTCAACAATATTCAAGAGGGGTACCCAAACCACACCATGAACACCTTCAGTGTCATGCCCTCCCCGAAGGTGTCAAACACAGTGCTGGAACCCTACAACGCGATCTTCTCTGTCCACCAGCTGGTGGAAAATGCAGATAAAACTTTCTGCATCGACAACAAGGCCCTGTACAACATCTGCTTCTGTAACTTGAAGCTGCCCACGCCCAACTATGGCGACCTGAACCACCTGGTGTCAGGCACCAACAGCGGGGTTACCATCTGCCTGTGCTACCCTGGCCAGCTGAATGCAGACCTGCACAAGCTGGCCTTGAATATGGTGCTCTTTCCCGCCTGCACTTCTTCATGCCTGGCTTTGTGCCCCTGGCCAGCCGTGCCAGCCAGCAGTACCATGCTCTCTCGGTGCGCGAGCTTCACCCAGCAGATATTTGACCCTAAGAACTTGATGGTCACCTGTGATCTCCGCCATGGCTGCTACCTGACAGCGGCTGCCATCTTTCGAGGCTGAATGTCCATGAAGAGGTGGATGAACAGATGCTCAACGTGCAGAACAAGAACAGCAGCTACGTTGGAGACTGGATCCCCAACAATGTGAAGACGGCTGTGTGTGACATCCCCCCTTCCCTTCCCCCCCACCCCACCCCCACATGGACTCACGATGTCGGCCACCTTCATCGGCAAAAACATAGCCATCTAGGATCCCTTCAAGTGCATCTCAGAGCAGTTCAGTGGCATGTTCCAGTGCAATGCATTCTTGCACTGGTACATAGGTGAGGGCATAGATGAGATGGAGTTCACTGAAGCTGAGAGCAATATCAATGACCTGGTGTCCGAGTACCAGCAGTGCCAAGATGACACTGCTGATGAACAGGGGGAATTTGAAGAAGACTTGGTGGAGGAACTAGTTTAAGACTTCCCATTGCTAGCAGTGCAACAGGAGTGTCAGAGCCTGCCTACTTCTCAAATTAATGGTGCTTTCCTGAGCTCCTGTTGTCCTGGAGTGGGATCCTTGCTGTGTATCATTATGCACAGCCTTTCCTGTCAGAAACTCACTGGTGGTAAATGTAAAAATACAGATTTCTTTTAAATATAATTATATGAAAGCCTTATTTATATAAATAAAGAAGTATACATTTTATACTCTTAGTCCTTATTCTTCTTAAGAATCCCTTTTATTCTTTCAATGTATTTGAAATATAAAGGTGGCCAGCAGGATTTAATCTTAGCAATATAGGACTGGTGCTCAAGAGGAGTTTCAAATTCATGGTATTTCTTCTATTTTGAAGAGGAGTATGACAAATGCCAATATTTTTTATTTTCCCTGGCCCAGTTTTAAAGTTAGCAATCTCTCAATAGCATGCCAGTAGCAAAAAAGCAGTTTGAAGAGAAAGAAAACTGAAACTAGATATTACAATTTTCCTAGTACCAATTTGATGTTTGGAGTACTGACAGGATTGACGTTCAAGGCTTGTCTGGGCACTGAGGTAGCAGGGCCTCTTCCTCCTTCATTCTGACACAGGACTGGCTATACCTGCCAGTCATTACACATTCCTCTTTGGGAATGGAACCACAAAAGGCAGTTATGAATACTGGCCATTACACATCTACTTCTCCTTCACACAATGATAGGTTCTTGTCTCATGCCCCATCAGAGGGATTGCAGTCACATTCTCCAGAAACTGTAGCAGGAACCCCGATCCCTGTGCTTACAGTGAAGCAGAACTCACAGGATGAGTGCAAGATCTTGGTTGCCAGGGTAGTTTCTCAAGGCATCTGGCAACATTAAGGACAGAAGTGAGTCTAGCTCTTTGAGGGAGTGAAAAGCTGACCAGCCCCATAGTGTATCAAGAACTGCTTGATTCTGTCCTTCCAAGTGAAGGAGAGAAGGGGAGACATGGCCCAATGACCCATTCTCATACTCACTTTTCCAGCATTCAAAGCTATCTGAGGCCCAGGGGGAGTTGTAAGGACAAAAGGGATGCATGGAGCTAGCCTATTGGGTATGGTTACTTTACATGAGTAAGATGGAAATCTCAATTGCTTAGAACCTACAATGGCCAGGAAGAGGTCGAACACTTCTGTTTTCACAGGAGGCCACATCAGTCAAGGGTTCTTTTTGCCAGAATCTTTCACTCTTCTTGCAGTGAGGCTTCAGGTAGGTTGTCTGTGCCAGGCATTCCTGCATGGCCACCAATAACCTGTAAGCCCCTTTTTATTCAGAAACAGGACCTATGGGAATTTAGCAACTATTAGAAAGCTCTAAGGAAAAGATACTACTGGGTGAGTTGCAAGTTCCTTGCTGCTAGTAAAGTTGGGAAATAGTAATTTCCCTAAGCTTTCCTCTACCAGGCCTGAGGTTGGTAGGGTGGAGATGAGTGGGGTACAGATCTTTAAGCCAAGCTGATCTCACTCATTAGAAAGTAAACTTCCCCAGGGGGTGATCTGTGACTAGAAGCAAGATGTTTTCTGTCCTTGCCCCAAGGCATATCAAAGTGCAATGAGCTTCTAATGTGGAAGTCCTAGGGAGTAGGTGTTGGCCAGCAAATTGACATTCCTGGGTCTCTAGTACTGGAACTGATCAGGTTGGATGATCCCCAAACCCAATAAGGCTGCTGGGTCAGAACTGAAGGCAGGTCTGGCCAAAGCACTCTCACTCCTCAGTGGGTTAAGGATTGAGGCCAAGCTGTGATGGAGGTCCCACCTAGCATATCTACCAGTATTTGACTAAGAATATTTTTTTTCTTTTTTTTTTTTTTTTGCTGGACGTGGGACCTGAACTCTGGGCCTGGGTGCTGTCCCTCAGCTCTTCAACTCAAGGCTAGCGCTCTACCACTTGAGCCACAGCACCACTTCCGGCTTTTTCTGCTTATGTGGGGTTGAGGAATCGAACCCAGGACCTCATGCGTGCAAGGAAAGCACTCTGCCACTGAGCCACTTTCCCAGTCCGTGACTAAGAATATTTTTTAAATTTTATTTTATTTGTGAACATACTGTACAGAGGGGTTACAATTACATGGGCAAGATAATGAATATATTTCTTACCAAGCATTGCAGCCTCCTCCTTTGTTTACCCTTCACCTCCCTTACCAGCCTCCCCCCTCCCCTCCCACACAATCCTTCCCCATCTCCCCCGCACCGACATTGTAAAGCTCGTATTTGACATGACAATTTGTACTTTTCATTGTTGCAACAGGTCCACCTGAATACTTAAAGGACTTGTTTTTCCCCATCTCCTCCACAAGTTATACTGACATCAAATATATTGAAAGCAGGGGTTATACTGTGGAGGAGGGACATACAAAGCAACAAAGAAATAATCTTATAAATGCATTAGAAACACATGCATGAAAGAAAAAAAAACATTAAGATACCTATCTAAGGATTCATTTTCCTAACATCACATTATCTTACTTTTTCCACTTGACTCATACATATACTAGATATTACAAATAAGGGAAACCATGGGACCTGTGTTTCTTTGTGCCTGGCTTAGTTCACTTAATATATTTTTTTCCAAGTTATTCCATTTCCTAACAAAGGGGGCAATGTCATTCTTTTTGATGGAGGCATAGAATTCCATTGTGTATATATACCACATTTTCTTGATCCATTCATCTACTGAAGGGCATCTGGGTTGGTTCAGTATCTTAGCTATGGTAAATAATGCTGCAATAAAGATAGTTGTGCTGGAAGCTTTAGTGTGGTCTTGTTTGTAAACATTTGGGTAAATTCCCAAAAGTGGGATTGCTGGGTCATAGGGGAGGTCTATGTGAAGTCTTTTGAGGAACCTCCATACTTCTTTCCAAAGTGGTTGAACAAGTTTACATTCCCACCAACAATGAAGTAAGGTTCCCTTCTGTCGACATCCCCTCCAGCATCTGTTGTTAGAGTTCTTGATTTTTGCCATTCTAACTGTTGTGAGGTGGTATCTCAATGTTGTTTTGATTTGCATTTCTTTTATGGCTAGGGATGTTGAGCATTTCTTCATGTGTCTATTGGCCATCCTTCTTTCTATTTCAGAGAAGTTTGTCTTTAAGTCTTTAGCCCACTTATTTATTGGGCAGTTGTTTCTTTGAGGATTTGATACAATAGAATGGAAGAAAGACAGCCTCTTCAGTAAATGGTGCTGGCAAAATTGGTTAACTACATGTAGAAAACTAAAGCTATATCCTTATATATCACCCTGCACCAGAATCAACTCCAAATGGATCAAAGACCTCGAAGTCAAAGCACACACTCTGAAAACATTACAGGATGGAATACGAGAAACCCTAGGTCTCCTTGGCGCTGCCCGGAATTTTCTGAGTAGAGACCAGGAAACACAACCAATCAAAGAAAGATTGGACAAATGGGATTGCATAAAGTTGCAGAGCTTCTGCATGGCAAACGGCATAGCTAGCAAGATCAATAGAAAGCCCACAGATTGGGAGAAGATCTTTACTAGCCATAAAACGGACAAGGGTCTCATATCTAAAATATACTTGGAAGTCAAAAAATTTAATTCCCCCAACAACAAATGACTAAGAATATTTTTTTGTTTTCTCTTAAATACTCATTTATGAGCCTTTTCTGGTGGCTTTGGATTATTAGTTTACACTCTTGACGAAGTAGTTCTTGTTTCACAATTAATAACTCTTGCCTCACCCCTCAGAAAACTCTTCTTGATAATTATATCAGTAGATCACCATATATTTCTCAGGCATGGCTTTTGTTTCCTCCCAGCCAGAGGTCTGCACTCATTGCCACACAAGCCAACATTGAGGTGACTCCTATAGACAGGGTGATTATTTTGTCCAAATGCTAAGTGCAGCATCTCCCTTATTCTCATGTACCTTGGTAATTGTATCAAATACTTAATAGAGTCCTTGACTAGTATGATACACAAAGCTCTGGGTGAAGATGCAACTCAAAGGTAGAGTACATCCCTGGCATGCACAAGACTCTCTGTTCAGTCCCCAGCACCAAAAGGAGGAAAAGGTAACAAATGTTAGAAAAGTGTGGCTGAAATTAAGAAAGCAACTCCATTTGTAGTAGCCCCACAAAAAATAAAATACCTAGGAATTAACTTAACCAAAGAAGTGAAGGACCTCTATGATGAAAACTTCAAAAACGAAAAATGAAATAAAAACGGAACTTAGAAAATGGGAAAAACTCCCATGCTCCTGGATTGGAAAGATTAACATCGTGAAAATGGCAATACTTCCCAAGGCTATCTACAAATTCAATGTGATACTTATCAACATTCCAACCTAATTCTTCAAGGAAATAGAAGAGGCAATCCAAAAATTCATATGAAACAATAAAAGACCCCGAATAGGAAAAACGCTCCTCAACGGAAAGAACACTGCTGGAGGAATATCAATACCAAATTTCAAACTCTACTATAAAGCCATAGTAATCAAAACAGCTTGTTACTAGCACAAGAACAGACCTCAGGACCAAAGGAATTGAATTGAAATCCCAGAAATGAACCTACAGACCTATAGCCATCTAATCTTCGATAAGGGAGATAAAAAAATAGAATGGAACAAAGACAGCCTCTTCAGTAAATGGTGCTGGAAAAACTGGTTAACTACTTGTAGAAAACTAAAGCTAGACACTTATATATCACCATGTAACAGAATCAATTCCAAATGGATCAAAGACCTCGGAGTCAAAGCAGACACTGAAAACATTACAGGATGGAATAGGAGAAACCCTAGGTCTCCTTGGCTCAGGTCGAAATTTTCTGAATAGAGACCCGGAAGCACAACAAATCAAAGAAAGGTTGGACAAATGGGATTGCATAAGGTTGCAGAGCTTCTGCAGGGCAAATGACATAGCTGGCAAGATCAATAGAAAGCCCACGGATTGGGAGAAGATCTTCACTAGTCATACAACGGACAAGGGTCTCAAATCTAAAATATACTTCGAACTCAAAAAATTAAATCCCCCAACAACAAATCCTTAAAGAAACAACTTCCCAATAAATAAGTGGACTAAAGACTTAAAGAAAAACTTCTTTGAAGAAGAAAGAAGGATGGCCAATAGACACAGGAAGAAATGCTCAACCTCCCTAGCCATAAAAAGAAATGCACATCAAAACAACATTGAGATACCAACTCACACCAGTTAGAATGGCAAAAATCAAGAACTCTAATAACAATAGTTGCTAGAGGGGATGTGGACAGAAGGGAACCTTACTTCATTGTTTGTGGGAGTGTAAAGTTGTTCAACCACTTTGGAAAGTAGTATGGAGGTTCCTCAAAAGACACCACATAGAACTCCCCTATGACCCAGCAATCCCACTTTTGGGCATTTACCCAAATGTTTACAAACAAGACCACACTATAGCTACCAGCATAACTATGTTTATTTCAGCATTATTTACCATAGCTAAGATCTAGAACCAACCCAGATGCCCCTCAGTAGATGAATGTATCAAGAAAATGTGGTATATATACTCAATGGAATTCTATGCCTCCATCAGAAAGAATGACATTGCCTCATCTGTTAGGAAATGGAAAGACTCAAAAAAATTATATTAAGTGAAGTAAGCCAATCCCAAAGAAACATAGGTCCCATGATTTCCCTTATTTGCAATATCTAGTATATATATGCGTCAAGCAGAAAAGGTCAGATAAGGAGATGTTTGGAAAATGAACCCTAAGATATGTATTTTATATGTTTTTTTTTCTTTCATGCATTTGTTTCTTACCCAATTATAAGATTATTTCTTTGTTGCTTTGTATGTCCCTCCCCCACAGTATAACCCCTGCTTTCACTATATTTGATGTCGGTATAATTTGTGGAGGGGCAGGGGAAAAAGAAGTTATTCAAATAAGGATACAGGTTGACCTATTGTAACAATGAGAAGTACAATTTGTCATGTCAAAAACGAACTTTACAACTTGTGGGAGGGGGATTGGGTGGGGGGCACGGAGGATGGGAATGGATGGGAAGGGTAAACAAAGGAGGAGGCTACAATGCTTGATAAGTAATGTACTCACTATCTTGCCTATGTAATTGTAACAACTCTGTATAGTATTTGCACCTTAAATAAAATTAATTTTTGCAGCAAGAAAAAACATAAAATAAAAATAAAATGTAAAAAAATAAAATATCAACAAAAAACAAAAACAAAAAACAAATGTTAGGCTCAGAAGACAAAATATTAGGACTCATGGAAAAAAACCCAGATTAGCACTGAAGAGTTGTGTCATGAGGGAACACTGGTAGAATGTTTGTAGCGGGAAAGAAGAGAGCCCCTTGATGTATGTACCCTTTTAGAAAGCAGAGGTAGGAACAGGGAATGAACTTCTCGTAGTCATCCTAGGCCCTGGAATGAAGAAGCCCTGACATGTATGTTGCTCTAATGGGACCAGAGTCTAAAGTGGCACCACCATACCAGGCCATGGCCCAACAAGAACAGGTTTGTCAGAAGGACCTTCTTGCATTGGAGAGATTTCTTTTGACCACTTCGGCCTTGTTAATCATATTTCCTTACGCTGTTTCCTTTTTCCTTCCACCTTGTCATACCTATAGCAGATCCTGTCCAGAAGACCCATTCTCTCTAATCTCATTCTCTAAAAGTCTCCCAGTTTAGAGCTGTACATATCCTAGACCAAAAAAGTAGGGGGTGGTTATTCTGTCAGACATAGAATTAAACTAAAAGGTATCTTTAAGTAGACTTTGACAAGGTTCTCATATGGACAGTGTTTTGTTGATAAGTCCTGGAATTGCAACCCGCTTTGGGTCTAATTCTGAGATGATAGTGGAAGACAACTGGTGATAGGACTTCACAGACCACTGTGATTTCAAAACCTTGGCAGGTACATCTCTATTCAAGGATGTGCTATCAGCCAACATACATATGTTTGTTACAGGAGTGATGACTGGGAAAAGGAATTTATTGGCAACAGAGGAGACCAGCCTTTAGACAAGTTGTTGCCTTTCAGTGTGAGGCAGACAAAGAGTGCCTATGGATACAGAGTAATTTCAGGAAGCTTCCCCCAAGTCTTGTTATCCACAAATCATCTGAGAATAACTGTAAACCCAGAGGTGAGAGACATGTGCTTTGTGCTTTTGCACCACTGCTTTGCTGCATGGCTCTTTATGCTCTTCTGAAACCTCCTTCTGAGCTGGTCCACAATGTTCCCAGGAGGTGGGAAGCAGAGGGGACTTGGCAGCTAGGCTGCTAATGACTCTGGCCACACGGACTTGGGGCAGTAGGCAAGTGCTGGGCATCTGCTGCATTGTAGTGGTATGTGCTCAGTGGAAAATTTTTCTCTTACTAAGAGCAATTCCTCTGTCCTTGAGCCATCTCCCAGGTCAGGATGTCTTTATCTGCAGAGGCTGAAGCTTTGCCATAGCTCTCATCTTGACAGGTGTCTTTCTGTTTTTCAATTTTCCCTTCCTTCCTTCCTTCCTTCCTTCCTTCCTTCCTTCCTTCCTTCCTTCCTTCCTTCCTTCCTTCCTTCCTTCCTTCCTTCCTTCCTTCCTTTCTTTCTTTCTTTCTTTCCTTCTTTCTTTCTTTCTTTCTTTCTCTCTCTTTTCTTTCTTTCCTCTCTCTTTCTCTTTCTTTCTTTATTCTTTGTTCCTTTCTTTCTTTTTTTTGTTGTTTTGTTGGTCATTGGTCTTGAACTCTAGGCCTAGGAACTGTCTCTTAGCTCTTCGGCTCAAGGCTAGTTCTCTATCGCTTGAGCCATAGTGCCACTGCTAGTTTTCTGGTGGTTTATTAGAGATAAGTATCTCAAGGGCTTTCCTGTCCAGCCTGGTTTTTAACTGCCATACTTAGATCTCTGCCTCCTGAGTAGCTAGGTTCACAGTCATGGGCCACTGGTGCCCAGCTTGACAGCTTTCTTATTCGTGCAAGATAACAATGGCTATGTTGTGTTCTGTGAGGAGTTTCCCTATCATCCTACAACACTAATGGTCTTAGTGTTGTGGCAGAGCACACAGCAATGAAGCTTTCTATGCATGCACATTGACTAGTATCTGAAAAGCCAGCATGCAAAGGCCAGGAAAGCTCTACAACTGCACACATCTCAATTTGCACTGGGAATAACCAAATATTAAGTTCTAGTGTTGGTGGTTTTCCTTTGTATACAGTTTAAGCAGGTTGTTTCCAGATTTCTATCATTTAACTCAATTGACTCAATCAACTTATCTGCTCTTTCTATGGGTCTGACATAAATGTCTGCTTACCAGAGGCCAATAACTGATTTTAAGTCTAAGTGAAATCCAGCAAGTCTCAGGCATGGTGATTAAGAGTGCTGTATAGATAATGTACAGCTGCATAGAACTTGTGCTGCACACTTCTCATAACTTCACCAAATTCAAAATATTTCTTATAGAGTGGAAAGAAGCCGTACTTTTATGGCTTCTTTCATAGGTATTAGAATCCATCTAATGAGCACATCTTACATTTGTTTGCTTTTTTATAGTATTGTTGTTTGATTGGACTCAAAGCCTTATACATGCTAGGCATGCACTCTACCAAACCACCAGCCCCCTTCTTGTTTTCAGTATTTAAAGTAATTTTGGGGCATTGAGTCCATACACCTCCCTCAGAGCTGGGATTGCAGGCATGAACCACCTAGCCAGAAGTATTTCTTGAGATAAGGTCTTCTTGTTAACACTTTGCCTAGACTAGCCTGGGACCTCAGTCTTCCTCATCTCTATTATTCCCCAGAATAACATGCCTGTGGTTTGAAATGCTATAATCCCATTATTATTCTGGGTTCTTTAATTGGAGTTTTGTGATGTAGTACTAGAAGGCACTGCCTTATTACTTGACTTGAAATTATAAACCTTAATCAGTGGATATAATTCTGCTCTAGACTTTCAAAACCTCATATCAATGTGTGGACACTGCTTATTGTTAAACCATAGTTTAGGATATGTTGCATGACTTTAAGCCTCACTTTTTACACACACACACACGCACGCACGCACACACACACACACACACACACACACACACACACACACACACACACACACACACACACACACACCATTGTCTTCTGTGGTGACTTTGTACATCTGACCTTGACAGTGGCTGAGGCTTGTAGAACTGGGATTAGAAAAAGAAAAATGATAGATACATATAGTTAAGCAGAAACCGCATCTCTTGCACTTTTAGGTGAGTTTCGATGCATGTTTTCATCAAATCCTCACTCCTACTTTTTCTACCAGCGTCCCACTGCCATGTTCTTCTCCTGGCTCCCACAGAAGGTTCAGCTGATATTATAGGAAACAGAAACATTGTGCTTCTGCAAAACCTGCGTTATTGCTGCTTTGAGTGAATCTATTTTTGTCACGAGAATTTTTCTTAATGGAATATGGGAGAATCAGAAAAAATACTTATTTAAAGCAATTTCACTTAACCTTTTTCTTTCTTACTCATTTTATTTAAAAAAACTTTATTTGCCTAAGAGGACATTACACAAAACAATCTTTCTGTATATTTTTTTTTTGCTTATTTCTCTGGGGTCATGTCTCAATTTCTTAAACTTTTTGATGCTAAGATCCACATTGTGGCAAATATCCAAAATGGAAAGGAAGGGAAGTGAGAATGCAGATCAAATAACATCTTACATCATCCACTGTCTAGGGCTGCTATTTCAACTATTGGATTGATGATGGTCAGTTTGCAGATTCATTGTCATAAAATGGCCCTTACATCATTTATAAAACTGAGTAGCTTGGGTTCCATTTGTAGCATTGGTCTTTTGATGTCTGCAGACTATGTGTCTGAAGGATGCAAAAGCAAGCTCCTCTCCACAGAAGTGAGATCTCCTCTCATGATAGAGTGAGATAACATGGGGAGTTTTCAAAGGAAGAGGCTATTACTCAGCAGTCCGATACTAGAGGATTTGGAGAGAGAGCAAAATAAACCCCAAAACTGCCCCTAGAACTTGACCTCTTCCCACTCAATCCTTCCTTCTTCAGATAATAAAGCTGAGTAAGCTGAGGAAGGCAGCACACTACTTCCTAATTCAGATCTTGTTGCCTGGTTTTCCGAGACAATTCCTACTCCCTTCTATGAGGGTCTGACTTATTATCTAACCATGTCAAGGGTCTTTGCAGAAGGAATTCTGTCTTCATAAACTAATTTTGCGGCAAATCTTTAACTCAGTTAACCGATGAACCAGTGGGAAAAAATAAAAATTGAGTATGCTGCATTGTGCACCTTTTAATCTTTGTGGGCTTTAATTGTAAGTTCTTAAAGATATATATAGATATAGATATAGATATAGATATAGATATAGATATAGATATAGATATAGATATAGATATAGATATAGATATATAAACCAGGAGCCTGTTAGTTCATGCCTGTAATCATAGCTACTCAGGGGGCTGAAATCTGAGGATTGCAGTTTGAAGCCAGCCCAGAAAAAAAAAGTCTATAAGACTCTTATCTCCAATAAACTACTCAGAAAAACTGGAAGTGTTGTTGGAACTCGGTAGAAGACTAGCCTTGGAATTCTATTTCTCCATCAGAAAGAATGACATTGTCCCATGTGTTAGGAAATTGAAAGACTTGGAAAAAATTATATTAAGTGAAGTAAGGCAAGCCCAAAGAAATATAGGTCCCATAGTTTCCCTTATTTGCAATAACTAGTATATGTCTAAGACAAACAGAAACTGTCAGACAAGTTGATGTTAGTTCAAATGAACTCCAAGATAAGGATTCAAATGTCTTTTTTTCTTTCTTGTGATTGTTTCCAACATACTTAAAAGATGATTTCTTGCCGGGCGCTGGTGGCTCACGCCTGTAATCCTAGCTACTCAGGAGGCTGAGATCTGAGGATCGCGGTTCAAAGCCAGCCCGGGCAGGAGAGACTGTGAGACTCCTATCTCCAATAAACCACCAGTAAACCGGAAGTGGCGCTGTAGCTCAAGTGGTAGAGCGCTCGCCTTGAGCTGAAGAGCTGAGGGACAGCGCCCAGGCCCAGAGTTCAAGCCCCACGGCCGACAAAAAAAAAAAAAAAAAAAAAAAAAAAAAGATGATTTCTTTATTGCTTTGTATGTACCTCCACCATGGTATAAGCCCTGCTTTCACTGCATTTGATGTTTATATAATTTGTGGAGGGGAAGGGAAAAAAAACAAATCGTTTAAATTGGGTTAGAGTTGGACTCATTACAACAATGAGATGTACAAGACGTTATGTTGAAAAACAAACTTTACAACTTTGGTCGGGTGAGGGACTGGGGTGGGTGGGGTGGTGGTGGTAGGAGGGTGTGTGGGGTAGAGAAGGGAAGGGATAGTATGGGGAAACAAAGGAGGAGGCAACAATGCTTGATAAGAAATGTACTCATTATCTTGCCCATGTAATTGTAACCCCTCTGTATGGTATTTTCACAATAAAAAAGAAGCTCAGAGACAGTCGCCAGGCCCTATGTTCAAGACCCATGGATAGCAAACAAAACCCTATATATACTTAACAAAGTTGTACACATTTTCCTCTTTAGGTCCATCATGATCTCTTACCGCTAGATATACTGCAGCTGGATTTTTGTAATTCATGAAACTACAGCTTTGTGGCCTGGGGAGGTCTCTCCTGACAGGTCATTTCTACAGAGCTTTGATGGGTCGCTGTGTTTTAACAAATTGAGTTTCTGTTCAACTCATATTTACAAATGAATTCACACATCATCATAGCACTCTTCCTCTGAGGAGGGCTGATGGTAAATTTAGCATGGATCTCTAAAACAGAGACATAACTTCATTTGACATTATTATCACACCAGGCAAAAATAGAAATTGCAGTTATAAAACAATGTATCAACCCTGTATCAATCCTGGTATTGATTTTCATCATAGACTTTGAGACCAGAATTTTTTATATATGTACAAATATATCATGGGAAAAGCATGGAATAGTGGACAGTTTTTGATTCTTATGTCTTTATGCACCACAGATTTATCATTAAACCGCAGTGTGAACTTTCTAACAAGGCCTGTGCCATCTCATTTGGAATACTCAGATATTAGTGTAGCTTGCTAATTTAAAATAATTAATTCTTGCACTGTAAAAACAGTACTAACCTTGGGGGAAAATGGCAAAGTTGAGATGAGGTCGGCCTCACCTAATGGACTACACCTCACACCAGTTGCTGGAATCTTCTTCTGCAAGCCCTGTACTCCTGTGTTCTTTATAAACCTCCCAACCTCCCTCCTTACAATATAATCTAGAGGGATACAGGTGGTTCACATCTGTAATCCTAGCTACTCAAATGTCTAAAATCCATCCAGACGATCTTGGCAAGCTCAATTTGAAAAGTCTGTTAAAGGCTGGGATGGTGGCTCTGTGGTAGAGCACTTGCCTGGCATGCCTGAGGTCCTCGGTTTGATGCCTTAGAACCACATACGCAAAAAGAAAAAAAGCCAGAAATGGCGCTGTGGCCTAAGTGGTAGAACGCTAGCCTTGTGCTGAAGAGCTAGGGACAGTGCCCAGGCCCAGAGTTCAAGTCCTACGACCAGACCCTCTCCCCCAAAAAAGAAATCTCTGTAAAAATTGAGCCTCCAAGTGCTTAGTGAAGATAGGACTCGAAGTGTGATTCAAATAGTCAAATGCCAGCCAACTAAACAGATCTTGAGTTCAACCCTCAGGACTTGTGGTGGGGAGGTACATGGGGGCAAGGGGAGATGCAGGACTATATTCCATCTTGATAGTGTTCAGAGGATGGGGAATTAGTAGGAAGTGTCTCAATGGCTGTTTTCAGTAAAGCCCTGACTTAGAACTCTGTATATGAAAACTTGTAGTTGTTCTTCAATGGTCAGACTCAAACTACATAAAAAGAATCACTTTGTATATATGTAGGTATAAGTTCATGCTTTCCTCTACTGTGTGAAATCAGAACAAGAAACCACCTCTGAAAACAGAATCAGCTATATGGCAGGGGAGGAAGAAGCAGATTCCCTATATAGTATAGCATCAACCTCCCTGGAACTACAAAGCTTGTAAAAACAAACTCCAACAAAGCATTGGCTGTGCTTTGTGGCAATTTCTTGTCCCCTGCAAAGGCCACCTTCCCCCAAGCCTGCTTTGCTCTCCAATGTCCTGTGCCAGTAGCATCCACCAACACATAATGGGATACAGGCATTGGGATGTTTGATGATGTTTCTTTCCAACCTCATGTCTTAAATTAGCCTAGCTCCATATCCCTAAGTTAATTTAGTTCAGTTTATAAGACCTTAGAAAATACCCGTTGTTTCCAGATTCAATGTGTAAAGTCTCCTAGCAGGGGCAGGTTATTACCCTTAGTCAATACCATTTAGTCACTACCAGACAATCTTGGTGCCAAGTTCACTCTGAATTTTCTTTCTTCAACACAAGAACGCCCTAAAGTCAGTATGATCCTTGGGTATTCAAAGAGAAAGTTGGAAATGCTACATATAATGGTCAGAGTGGCCAAGAGCCACTGTAAATACCCAAAGCACTTCTGGCTATGTCATCTACAACCGGTGGGAGCAGCCACCTTTGCGTGATATCCAGGCATGCAACCAGTAGATCCACAGTCTACCTTTTCTGGGAGAAGGCTTTTTAACAAATCTTAGCTTTTATGATTTGCACGTTTTCTGTTTGGCAACTTGCAATCTAGAATAGATTTTTGTCATCTGCTCACACATGCAATGTTATTACTTGTTCCCCATTTATATTTTTTTTATTTAGAAATTTAGTGAATACTTTCATTCAGTTTAAGAAGCCTAATATTGTAGCAGTAAAGGGCCCAGCCATTGGAGTAGGAGCATCCATATTGCCTCTTTGTGATGTGGATTGGGCCAAGGAAATCGCTTGGTTCCAAACACCCTATAACCACTTCGGACAGGATCCAGATGGCTGCTCTACTGTTATCTTTCCCAAGATTATGGGAGGGGCATCTGTGAGTACCTTGGTTAAAAAATTATTTTAGACAATTTCTTTAAAATCTGTGGTTTGTGTGTTGTTCTACTCAGAGTATCCAGTGTGTTCTCTGGGGACATTTCATCAAATCTATTTGGTTCAGGTAGTGCTGTGATCCTTCCCAGGAGGCCATTCCTCCCATGAGGAGCCTCGAGATTTGTACATAAATAAAAGAAGTGGGGAGAGGGGTTCAGTATAAATTTGTGGGTTTTTTCACTATTTAAATTAGCCCATTCATGATGAGAGATTGTGTTTGCTTTTTCTCAATTACATATACCTGTTCCTTACTTCTAGAGAGAGACTGAGAGAGTTTGTAGAGAGGAGCATCCACAGAGATTGAACCCTGTTGAAGGGAGGGACTGGATGTCAGGTTGGATAGGGGGAAAAGTGCAACTCCTCCAGCTCCATCACTGGGTGCCCGGAGTTTGACCTGGCCAATTGGCATGATGCTGTCTTCATACCCATCAGTGTGGTGAGTGCATGGAGGATGACTGTAGCTGAGGGAGTAGCTGAGGGAGTTGCAGAAGGAACTGACAGCCCACAGCTGGAGTAGCAGGACTTCCCTTTGGGGTTCATAACTAAGTTTACCTCTGTGTCACTGGGACCTACCTCCTCATGCATAAACATCCAGGATCTGGGGGTATCATTTCCTTATGGAGCCTACAATGAGGGGAGATAGACAGTACAATTTCAGGCAATCTTGGGAGCAATTAGAGTACAATGAAGAAGAAAATGTGTGTCTCTTCTCTGAAATTCCAGAGGGTAAGAGTAACAGGAGAGAAAACTGTCAGTCATTGCTGAGTGGGTAGTGTTGAGAAGGAAGGCACATTGGAGCTGTGAGTCGCCTGTGTAATCCTAACTATTTAGGATGCTGAGATGTGGATGATCATTATTCAGGGCCAACCCAAGCCAAAAAGTGGGTGACATCTCCTCTTAAGCTAGGGATGCATATCAACTTCATTAAAATAGGAAGCTTAAAATAGGTGAGTCCAGGCCCTGGCATCTACCTGGATAGGAAGCAAGATCACAACTTAAAAATGACCAGCACAAAATTGGAGTATAGGTCACCTACCTATTAAGTACAAGACTCTGACTTCTAACACGAGTACCATGAACAAGTGTAAGCTTGGTGAACTCGTGTCCCAGTGAGATTCGCTGAGATGACTGTAGCATATGTTGCTCTGTGGACTGCTGGCAAAGAGGAAGAGTCTGTTGACATTCGACAATCTATGCCTACAAAGACAGCAAATGCTGAGTGGAACCCTTCACGATGTCTAACCATGGAGGTATGGTGGGCACTTTTGTTCCTCAAAGGGAAAGAGAGCAGGAATCTGCAGGGCCAGATAGACTCCTGAGTGAGAGAAGGGTGGGCAGAAGTAGGCAATGGTGAGGTTGGCATAGGGTTTGTGTTTAGTGACTAATCTGACTTCAGTCGAAATGTTCTGGCTTTGATTCATATGTTTTATGACATGTGCATTGAGGGAGAGCTGGGACAGTCCAGAGAAACACTAATGTAAATTGTCCATAGGTTGAAACTTACTCTAAAGTCTAAGATGTTTTTGAAAAGTGAAATGTGGAGAAGTTGATAAAAGAGCACAGCCCCCAGTACTGGCACTCTTCTTTGTAGATGTACCTGCCCTAGCCACCCTTCTACTGGTGGGTGCTTGTCCCCAAGGTGTCTCATGCCTCATTCCTTTGTACTGCTCAAGCCAGAACAGCTGCTGTTGGGCAGGGAGGATCAGGAAACCCTGTTGCATTCATGTACCAACAGTCAGTGCCTCCTTCCCTTGGAGGTACAACACATTACAGAGCTCTGCAGCACCCTGTCACTGCTATGAATTGGAACTTCCAACACTTGGGCTTTGCCTGCATTAGGATCCCACACTTTTAGACCAGCCTTTGGGGGACTTTTGAGACCTGGAGCGCAAAACAGGGAGGCCTGCAGGCAGCACCTGTTCCCATCGGAGAAGTGAGTTTGCCACAAGGAGCTAACAGGCTGAGAACCTTGGGAATGAGCAGTGCAGGGTGGCCAAGACTTGGTTCTCTCCACTACCATGCCAGGTATTCACTGATATTTATATGCTAGCCCTCTGTGTCCACCAAACCATTGCCACATGGCATGCTGTTTGATAAGCCAGGAAGTGATTGGCCAGCAACCAAGAATGAGCAGTGCTAATGGGTTCATATGGTTGAGTGCACTGTCCCTTTATGACTGATCCCCGGTAGATGTGAGTGTACTGTTGCTTTTGACAATTATTTTCATCAACCCATCCCTCCATTTATAACTCAATTCACATCCTATGTCCTATGCCCAGCAGTCCAGGTTCACACTCAGTACTGGTCAGACACAATACTTTGATATCAGGTAGATGATTAGTGAAGCCCCATTTGGGGTTATTCTCTTTTTGTCACTATTGTATGACACTGTATTGAAATTGCCAGTCCCCTCATTGGCTTGCATACCCACACTGTCTGACCACAACCAATCCTGAGCCATTTATAAAAGCCCTAAGTTCTTAGTAAGTATAAAGGTGTCTTCTCAGAAATCCCATGCCAAATTTTTAGCTCCTGTCTTTTCTTCACCTGTACCTTGGCATACCTTCCTTGAGCAGATTATTGAGTTTTTCTGAAACTTGGCCAGCAATCTGAGAAGTGTAAGGGTTGGGCTCAGTCTCAGCGTCCTGCTTCCCTGAAATTCAGGAGTCCCACAAGGACAAAAAGGTATTCTGCCCTCACCTGTGAGGGCCATGTTTAGCACAAATTGGTATGAGGTCAGGTCCCATAGTGCTCTACCTGACATTGAAATGATGTTTTGTCCATTTTATTATGCTGTGTCCACCTAGCCCGACCAAATTAAGGGTAGAACTTTAAGCTCGTTGTGAGTTATTACTGAAGAAGGTGACTTGCTAACAATTAAATGCTAATTCTTTCACTAAAGAATCCTTATTTCAGGAACATGGTATGATCATTATAAGCAATAATCTGGGGAGTGTATGGATGTACAATGGTATGGAAGGATGAGGGTCAACTAGAGGAAAGACTAAGTAAATTTGGATAGATAAACACCATCTAGCGAAATGGCATTTTGGAAATGGAAACTTTGTACTGAATAATGACAGTGGTAGAATTCTTGATGGTTCATTGTATTTGGAAAGATTCAAATTTGTTTGAAGTCTCTGCAACATAAGCACCTGCACCTTAATTAATACTCAATGTACACAAAAAGTGCATGAGTGTGTAAAGTTGTACACATACACTCACATACGCAAAGTTGGAATTAAAGAGTTGCTATTAGTACAAACCTGGGACTAAAGACCCTGTGGTACAAGAAGCACAAAGTGACCTATACTATGACAGTTATTGCTCAGATTGTAGAGTCACTTTAAGCTATACATACAGCCCTTCTTTTGTGATTATTTTGAAGGTGGGATCTCAAGACTTTTCTGCTTAGGTTGGACTTGGAACCACCATCCTCCAGATTTAAGTATCGAAGATTACAGATGTGAGCCACCAATCCTGGCCTACTACTTGTGTGTTTAAGTGGGAAACTGTTAACAGCCTTGAATTAGTCATTTACACTCTTGAGAAAATTCAGGAATTCCTTTCAATGTCCTGCACAATCAGGCATTTTGAAAAGAGAAAAGCACAAGTCAGGAAAGACTCCCTAGTAACAATCAGATGTGTATGGAGCTAGCTTGAAAGAAGCAAGATGGGCCACCATAACAGTATGATGGCTAGAGACAGATGGCTCCAGTTAGACCAGACGAAGAGAACCATGTAAGGGCATGAATAGAAGACAAATGGGAGAGAGCCATGTTAGAGCTATTGACTGACCTTGAAAAGGCAGAAAACATAAAAAGTAGTAACGAAGCTAGGCATGCTGGTATATGCCTCTGATCTGCATACACATGTAGCTTAGCACAAAGGCCTACTTAGACCCGATCTCACAAAAGAGAAAAGTTACTGTGGAGAATATAATGGAACCACTATCACTGGGTTCTCTGAACCTGAACATGTTGGCATATACTGTTTTGAAAATATAGTTCCTGCTTGACTGGGGGATTAAGCTGTGGTTTCTCTAGTGTATTTTGAGAAAGAAAATGATGCTCTAAGATGGGAAAATTCAGTGGTCCTAGGACCCTTCTCCTTTATCCATTCTCACTTCTCTGCCTTGAAGAACTGACTTAATATAAAAAACAAGGTTTAGTGAGATTTCTAATAAGTGTTTACTTTTAGACCATCCTTTTCCCCCAAGGAGAGGCTGCTAGTCAACCTTTGGCTTAGCAGAACATTCCACACTCTTCAGATGCTCATGACCTGTCCAAGACTGTGCTCAAATAGCCAGCCTCACATAGGGTCATGTTCAGATTTTGCAAGGCTTTCTGCTGAGGAACAGGTTTCCTGCCACTGTGTTCATCCCTTCTGCCCCTCTTAAAGGAGAATCACCCACATCTGTGCCCTCCAGCATTCGCTCGTGTGCTCTGGGCACTTGTGGAAGTAAAACTGTAGTGTACAGTGAGCACTATTCATGACGATTGCATCTCTTGAGAAGGGAGTCTCTATCAACAATTTGTTTACCTGAAGACCAGAAGCTCTTGGTCTGGTTTTCAGCACTGCCAGAGAAACACAGAAGGAAGTCATCATTTCGACCCATTCTCACATCCTCACCCAGAGAGAGACTGTTTCTGGAATGGTGAAATCCAAACACTTTCGTCTGAAACCAAAATGAAAACTTTGGACAAAGTTAACGTCAGTGTAATGTGTATAAGCATGTATATATGTATATACTACATGTTTTAAAAACAAAAGAATGTTCACTTGCTCCATACAGTCATGGGATGTCATGTGTCAGACTCACTCATTATGGCAATAATTTTGGGAACATGAAAGTCTTGGTCACTTTTTCTCTTATAGTTATATCCACGTGTTGAAATGTGATCTCTAAGGTGATATCCAGCAGCAATACCCTCAGCCATAGATCATGTTCTCTGTATCTCAGGAATAAGTCAATTTTCATAACTCATATAGGAAAAGAAACTCCAGACAGCCATTCTATGCCTGGCTCACTTCCATAAGATTACCAATTATTTGGCCTTATTTATGGCTTATTTTATTGCATATGAAGAGTTCACACATGAGAGCTGGCTTTAGAAGCCAGAGTACAGAAAAAGGAAGTTAGAACAAGAACATCAAACCAAAGAGATCTTTTTTAGTTCACAGTTTTGGAGTCCATGTGATTCTCAATAAGGTTATATCTCTTAATCGCCTAGCTTATCTTCCCATTGGATTATGACCCCACACAATTTATACTTGGTGTCCACTAGTACAACCCCTCCCCGAGGGTCTAGGATTAGTGAATACTCATCCTCAGTGTTGACATTGAGGAATGAGGCCCCCTCTGTCTCCTTGGATCATGTTTCACAACACATCACTCTGCTTCCTTTCAGGCCAATGAAATGTTGATCAGTGGATAAAAGCTCATTGCATAGGAGATATATGGCAAAGACCTGGTGTCCCAGGTTTCTGGCCAGGGATGTCATGGTTCTAATCAAGGAGTTTGCCTGCTGTAATATAGTTGTTCATGTAGTTTGTTCTATTACATGTTAGTTTTAAAAAATAAAATCTTGGACAGGGAAGCTGGCTCAGTGATAAAGTGCTTGTCTAGCATGCATGAAGCCCTGGTTTGATTCCTCAGTAACCACATATCCAGAAAAAGCAGAAGTGTTGCTGTGGCTCAAGTGTTTTTGTGTTAGACTTAAGCAAAAAAGCTTAGGGACAGTGCACGGGCACTGAATTCAGGTCCCAGAATTTTCAAAAATGAACAAATTAATATTTGATCAGCTGTTGCCACTTCAGACCATAAAAAAGAGTAACAAGGGTCAGGACTGTTGCTCCAAGAGCTCATGTCTCTGCCCACAAACCGGGTGATAAGGTTCATGTCTCTCACTTTCCAATAACTAGAAAAACCTTAAATCATGAATGGATCAATAAAATGTGGCATATATATATGAGGTTACACACACACACACACACACACACACACACACACACACACATATGTATATGTGTGTGTATACACACACACACACAAACCCCACTCATCCATCAGAGAGCATGATTGAATACCATTTGTAACAATGTAGAAAGACAGGGAAAACATTATATTGTGGGAAGTAATCCAGACTCAGAGAAGACAGGCTGCATGGTTTCCCTTATTTTTGGCAGTTAGACTGCTCCAATAAATCAAAAGCAAATGCACTGGATTTTGGCTGAGGATTACAGATGAATTATCTGAAGCATAATGGACTCTTTGAAGAGAAGAAAGTCTGATTTTTATGTTCTCTGAAGAAATGTTTAATGGTTTGCCAAGAAAATAAAGCAAAACCTCCAAAAGTTTGTCATCTGAGTGGACCAGACTGAATACTAGTCACACACAGTTTAGACTAAAAATCCAAAGCCTACTAACTTCACAAATAAATATGTCTTGTTAAAAGTTTTAATCTATTTCTATTTCCTGACTTTCCAGACCAATAATTATTGTCTTACAAGGGAATATGAGAAACAAAACATCCATTTGTGGAAATGAACATGAGGCTAGTTTTTCTTTCTCAGAAGTTTGTCTCAATGAAAACAAATAACTAAACTTAAATACTGAGGAAAATAAATGTATTACTCCATCATACCATAAAAAGAATGTAATCTGTGAGCAAGGTAAACATGACAAACAAAAATAAGGCAAATAACAGAAGTTTCATTGAAGTAAACTTCTTCTTTCTCATTGCCATATTAATTCCTCCACCTCTGTGTTCTTCTGGTAAGCAGATGAGAATCTGGCAGACCTCTTAATTACCAGAGCAGAAGGGACATCTCCACAAAAGCCAGATGAGCAGAGTGAGTTGACAGGTACCCAAGGTAGGTGTTTCAGTATGGGAAGCTTTTTTTTTTTAATATTATTTTATTTTATTTGAGAACATACTGTACAGAGGGGCTACAATTACATGGGCAGGATAATGCATACATTTCTTACCAAGCATTGCAGCCTCCTCCTTTGTTTACCCTTCACCTCCCTTCCCAGCCTCCCCCCTCCCCCCACCCAATTATACTCCCCCCCACCGACATTGTAAAGCTGGTTTTGACATGACATTTTGTACTTCTCATTGTTGCAACAGGTCCACCTGAATCCTTAAACGACTTGTTTGCCCCCATCTCCTCCACATGTTATACTGACATCAAATATAGTGAAAGTGGGGGTTACACTGTGGGGGAGGGACATACAAAGCAACAAAGAAATAATCTTATAAATGCGTTAGAAACATCGCGATACCTATCAAAATTCCACCCTCATTCTTCAAAGAAATAGAGGAGGCAATCCAAAAATTCATATGGAACAATAAAAGACCCCGAATAGCAAAAATGCGCCTCAACGGAAAGAACACTGCTGGAGGAATATCAATACCAAATTTCAAACTCTACTATAAAGCCATAGTAATCAAAACAGCTTGATATTGGCATAAGAACAGACCTCAGGACCAATGGAATAGAATTGAAAACCCAGAAATGAACCTACAGACCTATAGACATCTAATCTTCGATAAGGGAGCTAAAACAATAGAATGGAAGAAAGACAGCCTCTTCAGTAAATGGTGCTTGCAAAATTGGTTAACTACATGTAGAAAATTAAAGCTAGATCCTTATATATCACCCTGCACCAGAATCAACTCCAAATGGATCAAAGACCTTGAACTCAAAGCAGACACTCTGAAAACATTACAGGATGGAATAGGAGAAACCTTAGGTCTCCTTGGCTCAGGCCGAAATTTTCTGAATAGAGACCCGGAAGCACAACAAATCAAAGAAAGGTTGGACAAATGGGATTGCATACGGTTGCAGAGCTTCTGCAGGGCAAATGACATAGCTAGCAAGATCAATAGAAAGCCCACCGATTGGGAGAAGATCTTTACTAGCCATACAATGGACAAGGGTCTCATATCTAAAATATACTTGGAACTCAAAAAATTAAACCACCCAACAACAAATCCTCAAAGAAACAACTGCCCAATAAATAAGTGGGCGAAAGACTTAAAGAGAAGCTTCTCTGAAGAAGAAAGAAGGATGGCCAATAGACACATGAAGAAATGTTCAACATCCCTAGCCATAAAAGAAATGCAAATCAAAACAACATTGAGATATCACCTCACTCCAGTTAGAACAGCAAAAATCAAGAACTCTAACAACAACAGATGCTGGAGGGGATGTGGACAGAAAGGAACCTTACTTCAGTATGGGAAGCTTTTGGAACGATCCTATCCTCATAATTCAGACACATGTTCATGGCAAGGTCCAGAAATGTCGAAGTAAGGCTTATAAAGTTCAAAGGTGAAAAAGCAATAATCTAGCATAAGAGTTAAATGTTTCAAACAGGAATGTGGTAGTGCAAGACTGTAATCCCAGAACTCATGAACTTGAGGCAGGAGAATCTTCAGTTTTAGTCCAGCTAAGCAATAAAGCCAGGTCTTGCCTTAGGAAGCTCAGGTTTCCTATCATCACTTGCCAAAGAATAACTACTTGCACGAGAATCACCATCTGAGATTTCCATGGCACCCCTTCCATCTTCACATTAATTGCCTTTAATAGTTTCTTCTCTGTCACTGTCCATTTCCCAGTTAATCAACTGCAATTCATCTCCCTTGTCCATATCTTCTGCACACAAATTATCCCTGCCTATTCTAGTGGCATTCCCATTGTTTCTCTGTATTTATATATATAATATATATATATACATATATATATTCTATTGTAAAGATACTATACAGAGGGTTACAGTTACATGAGTGATGTAATGAGTATACTTCCTCTTGAACATTGTTACCCCCTCCATTGTTTTCCCCCTACCATCCCCTCCCTCCCTCCCTTCCCCAAGGTTCTTTTTTTTATTGTGATTAAGTGATTACATAATTTCCAGAATTTCACAGTATTGTGGAATAATGATGTTCATTTAAAGTCACAAGTTCATTCTAACTTTCCTGGAGCAAATTGTCTATCACAGTCTGTACCATATAACGGTGTTCACATGTTATATACCATATTTGTGATCAGCAGCATGGGGATATTTAGTAGTGGTTCAACCAGATGAGTGGGAGTTCTTTGTTTCTTAAGTCCTGTTAGTTTTGTCGTATCACCTAACATTTTGGATTTAGCATCCGCTTATCAGGGAGACCATGTACCGTTTGTCTCTTCGTTCTTGGCTTACTTCGCTCAACATGATTCCTTCTAGCTCCATCCATTTCCCTGCAAATGCCATTATTTTGTCATTTCTAATGGCGCATAATATTCCATTGTGTATAGATGCCACATATTTTGGATCCATTCATCTGTGGTGGCGCATCTGGGTTGTTTCCATATCCTAGCTATTGTGAACAGTGCTGCAATAAACATGGAGGTGCACGTGTCCTTGTATATTGGTTCCTGTTGTTCAGGGTAAATGCCTAGAAGTGGTATGACTGGGTCGTAAGGGAGGTCAATCTTTAGCTTTCTAAGGACCCTCCAGACTGCTTTCCAAAGTGGTTGTATAAGAGTACATTCCCACCAGCAGTGTAATAGGGTCCCTCTTTCTCCACATCCCCTCCAGCATTTGTCGTTGGCTGATTTGTGGATGTGGGACATTCTGACTGGGGTAAGGTGGTATCTCAGGGTTGTCTTTATTTGCATTTCCTTCACCACCAGGGATGATGAACATTTCCTCATGTGTTTCTTTGCCATTTTTATTTCTTCATTTGAGAAGTCCCTCTTTAGTTCCCTTGCCCATTTAGTAATTGGTTTGTTAGGTTTGGGAGGGATTAGTTTCTTGAGCTCCCTGTATATACAGGATGTTAACCCCTTGCCTGATATATTGCTGGTAAATATTTTTTCCCAATTAGTTGGTTGTCTTTCTAGCTTAGTTGTGATAGATTTAGCTGTGCAGAAGCTTTTTATTTTAAGGTAGTCCCATTTGTCGAGTCTCTCTCCAACTTGTTGTGAACCTCGGACTTTGTTCAGGAAGTTCCTTCCTGTGCCTATTAGTTCAAGAGTCTCTCCTACTCTGTCCTGCAGTAGTTTCAGAGATTCAAGTTTAATGTTAAGGTCGTTAATCCATTTTGAGTTGATGTTGGTGCATGGTGATAGGCTGGAGTCCACTTTTAGTTTTCTGCATGTGGCTGCCCACTTTTCCCAGCACCAGTGGTTGAAGAGTCTGTGTTTCTTCCATTGTATGTCTTTGGCTCCTTTGTCGAATATCAGCTGGCTGTAGGCCTGTGGATTTATTTCTGGGTCTTCTATTCTGTTCCATTGGTCTTCGGGTCTGTTTTTGTGCCAGTACCATGCTGTCTTTGTTATTATAGCTCTGTAGTAGAGTTTGAAGTTTGGCATGGATAGCCCTCCCATATTGTCTTTATCCCCTAGAATTGTTTTGGCTATTCTAGGTCTTTTGTTGTTCCATATGAATTTTTGGACTGTTTTCTTTATTTCAGTGATGTACGTCATTAGGATTTTAATAGGAATTGCATTGAATTTGTATATTAGTTTTGGAAGTATTACCATCTTTACTATATTAAGTAGGCCTATACAGGAGCATGGGAGGTCTTTCCATTTCCTAGTGTCTTCTGCAATTTCTTTCTTTAACTTTTTATAGTTCTCATTAAATAGTTCTTTTACGTCTTTGGTTAGGTTAATTCCTAAATATTTTATTTTTTGGGAGGTTATTGTGAATGGGGTTGCTCCCTTTATTTCCCTCTCTTCTTGTACATTGTCAGTGTACAGGAAGGCAACTGATTTTTGTGGGTTTATTTTGTATCCTGCTATTTTGCCGAAGTGATTTATGATTTCTAAGAGTTTGGGGATGGAGTTTTTGGGATCGTGAAGGTATAGTATCATGTCATCTGCAAAAAGGAATAGTTTAACTTCTTCTTTCCCTATGCGGATCCCTTTAATGTCTTTTTATGCCTTATTGCCCTGGCTAAGGGTTCCAGGACTATATTGAAGAGGAGTGCAGACAGGGGGCATCCTTGCCTTGTTCCTGATTTTAGGAGAATTGGTTGTAGCTTTTCCCCATTAAGTATAATATTGGCTATTGGTCTGTCATAAATGGCTTTTATTGTTTTTAGAAATGTTCCTTCTATTCCTATTTTCTCCAGAGCTTTTAGCATGAATGAATGTTGAATTTTATCAAAGGCCTTTTCTGCATCTGTGGCGATAATCATGTGATTCTTGACCTTGGCTCTGTTGATATGTTGGATTAAATTTATTGGCTTACGTATGTTAAACCATCCCTGTGTCTCTGGGATGAAGCCTACCTGGTCATAATGTATAATTTTTTTAATGTGTTTCTGGATTCTGTTAGCTAGAATCTTGTTAAGGATCTTTGCACCTGTGTTCATCAAGGAAATTGGCCTGTAATTCTCCTTTTTGTTTGGGTCTTTGCCTGGTTTGGGGATGAGTGTGATATTGGCTTCGTAGAATGAGTTTGGGATAGCTCCCTCCTTCTCTGTTTCTCTGAAGAGCTTGAGGAGTATGGGTATTAGTTCTTGTTTAAAGGTCTTATAGAATTCTGCTGTGAATCCATCTGGTCCTGGGCTTTTTTTTTGGAAGAGTTTTGATAGCTTCCTGTATCTCGTTATAGGATATTGGCTTATTTAATTGGTTAACTTCTTTTTGCTCAGTTTGGGCAACTTGTATTTCTCTAAAAATGCATCCATTTCTGCCAGATTTTCTTCCTTTTGAGAGTATAGCTTTTGAAAGTAGTCTGTCAGAATTGTTTGGATATCTTGGGTACGTGTTGTGATGTTTCCCGTGACATCCTTAATCCTATTAATATAGGTTTCCACTCTTCTTTTTTTTAATTAATCTAGCCAACGGGCCATCAATTTTGTTTATTTTTTCAAAGAACCAGGTTTTGTTTGGTTTATTTTGGTTATGGTTTTCTGATTTTCTAATTGGTTAATCTCTGCTTTTAATTTGGTTATCTGGCTTCGTCTAGTAAATTTAGGTCCCATTTTTTCTTGTTTTTCCAGCTGTTTTAATTGCAACATGAGATTATTTACTTGGTCTGTCTCCATTTTCTTGATATGGGCACTGAGGGCAATAAATTTGCCCCTCAGGACTGCTTTTGCTGTGTCCCACAAGTTTCTTTGTGAGGTGTTTTCATTTTCATTGAGTTGTAGGAAATGCTTTATTTCTTCTCTGATCTCTTCCGTTACCCAGGCATTGTTAAGGAGTGTGCTGTTCAATTTCCATCTATTAGAGAAATTTCTGCGGTATGCGTTGTTACTGATAGCTCGCTTGATTCCACTGTGGTCAGATAGGATATAGGGGATTATGTTGATCCCTTTGTATTTGCTTAAGTTCCTTGCATGAACTATGATATGGTCTAGTTTGGAGAAAGCTTCATGAGCTGCTGAGAGGAATGTGTACTGTGTTGTTTTAGGGTGAAATACTCGGTAGATGTCAGTTAATTCTGCTTGAAGTATGGCCTCACTTAATTCGGTAGCTTCTTTGCCAGTCCTCTGGTTGGTAGACTTGTCCTTTGGTGAGAGTGGTGTGTTAAAGTCTCTTAGTATTATCATATTGGGATCTATTTTATTCTGTAAGTTTGAGAGCATTTGTTTAATGTATCTGGGTGCACCAATATTTGGAGCATATAAGTTGATGATGGTTATATCCTCCTCTTGGATTATTCCCTGTATTAAAATGTAGTGTCCGTCCTTGTCTTTCTGTATTGATTTTAATGAAAAATTTATTTTGTCAGATATCAGGATAGCTACACCTGCTTTCTTACTGGGGGCATTTGATTGGTAGATCTTTTTCCACCCCTTCACTCTGAGTTTGTTTGTATCTTTGGCTGAGAAGTGGGTCTCCTGAAGGCATCAGATGTATGGGTTTTGTTTTCTGATCCAGTCCTCAGTTTGTTTTCTTTTAATTGGCGAATTCAGCCCATTTATATTAAGAGAAAGTATAGAGAGATGCATTGTTGTCCCTGCCATTCCGTTTTCCTAAGTTTTTCTTCTTTCCTTTCCTCCTGTGCTTGCTCAGTTAGACTTTGAGTAATGCCTGTTTGGGGCAGGTCCCAGTTCCTGGTTTCTTTCTTCAGGTTGTGTCCCCCCTCTTAGAATTCTTTGTAATGATGGCTTAATGTTCATGTATTCATTTAGTTTTTCTTTGCTTTTAAAAGTTTTCAGTTCTCCATCGAATGTGAATGCTAGCTTTGCCAGATATATCAGTCTGGGTTGGCAGTTATTGGTTTTCAGGGCTCGTAGGGTGCTTTCCCAGGCTTTTCTTGCATTCATTGTTTGTGTGGAGAGATCTGCAGGGATTGTAATTTTTTTCCCGTTGTAGTATAGCTGCTTCTTCATTTTTGCTGCATGCAGGATTGTTTCCTTATTATTCAGATCTATCATTTTTACTATAATGTGTCTAGAAGTGTTTCTCCTGGGATCTTGCTTGTTGGGTGTTCTATAAGCTTTTGTAATGTAGTTAAGATGGTCTTTTTTGAGGTGGGGAAAATTTTCGCTGATTATCTTGTTAAATAGGTCTTGCATTCCCTTGCTCTGGAATTCCTCACCTTCGTCCACTCTGATTATGCGAAGGTTAAATTTCTTGGCATTATCTGCTTCCTCTTGAATTTCCCTTTGGTTTAATTTGAGTGATTTTTCCATATCTGTCACTTTTTGGTCCAGTTGGTGTATTCTGTCTTCTGTATCTGATACTCTACCTTCCATTTCATTCACTCTGTTGACCATGGCTTCTATTGTGGTTTGCATGGAGGAAATGGATCCCTTCATGGATTCAATGTTGGTTCTCAGAGTACTGATCTCAGTATGTATTACCTCTAATTTGGCGTTTATCTCACTTCTTACTGAGGTTTGTGCAGCTTCTATTTTTGCATCCAAATTTTGTTTGATATCCTGTATCTCTTTTGATAGTTCATCCTTGTGCTCTTTCAATTTCTGATCAATTTCTCGCTTTATTTCTTGAGTCATTGCCTCCAGCAACCCTTGGATGTAGCTTTTGTCTTCCATTCCAGCTTTGCTCCCACTGGGGCTCTCCCCTGCATGGCTGATGGCTTTTGAGGTGAGCTTGCTCTCCTGGGTGGTGGTAAACCTTGTGATTTTTCTCTGTGATTTTCGCATGGGGGTTCAGGAGACTGCTCTGCAATTTTGTTTTGGTGTGTCTGTCTTTGCTTGGTTGCTAATTCTGCATTGGTAGAGAGAGTCTGTGCCTGATCCGGGTTCTGTTGGGAGCCTATTTCCAGCTGCTATTCTGACCTACTTAGGATTCTCAGCTCTCTGCTGTAGATTGCTGGCAATTCCCGCCTTTGGAAGAGTTGAGCAGCCTAGACTGCTTGTGTTTGCTCCTACGGGTGCTCTTGGGAAGATCAGATGCTCTGGATGCACTCTCCCAAATACTGGAGTCTGCTATGGGCTCCTGATGTGTTTTTGTTTGTTTGTTTGTTTTGGGCTGGTTGTGGGCTTGAACTCTAGGTTTGGGTGCTGTCCCTCAGCTCTTCAGCTCAAGGCTGGCACCCTACCATTTGAGCCACAGCACCACGTCTGACCCTTTTTGTTTTTGTGATGCTGAGGAATCAGATCCAGGGCCTCATACATCCAAGACTCTCACTCTACTGCTGAGCCGCTTTATCCGCCTGAGCTCCTGCTTACTATCAGGTGCTGGCAGCCTGTGTTGCCCAATTTCCAGCCTAGAGTATATGGGTGGAGTTTTGTTGGGGTTTGGGCTTCTCTTGTCCTGGGCCTCCAGGTATTTTGTTGTCAAGGGCGTGCTTCCTGGGGAGTGCTGTTTCCTGATTTTCTCCCCTCTGTTGAGGCGTATGCTCAGCTTTTTACTTCAGTTGGGAGGAGTTGGTTGTGTTGTTCAGGCACCGGATCCCCAGGCCTGGTTCTGGCCCCAACCTGGAGCGTGCTCACTAGGCCTGTGATGATGTGTATAACACCTAGGTTATGCAGCCTGGAGCGCGCTCGTTAGACCTGTGCTGATGTGTATACCACCTAGGTTATGCAGCCTGGAGGATACAGTTCAAATTCCTTCTACTGTTTGTAGTCTTGACCCAGGGGCGCTATTCCTGGATTGGGCATTTAAGCTCCCTTCCAGGGGCACTCTTGCTCTGGCCTGGCCAGCGGAGTGTGCTCCATGGGCTGGTGGAGCTCTGGAACAGTTCCCAGTTTTAGTGGGTTCTGTGGTCCGGGTGTTGGGGTAGGGAGTCTAGGTCAGGGTCTGGGCATTCCCTCCAGCTCTGGTCTCCCTTGAGAGATACACTGTCCCCTGGGGATTCCCTCCAGCTCTGGTCTCCTTTGAGGGATACACTGTCCCCTATGGCGTATTCACCCTGGAGCTGGTTGTTTCTGTGTGGTGTAGATTATCAGTTGTTGTTGCAATCTGAGTTCAGTTGGGGTGGTTGTGGGCTGGGCTGGGCGGTGATGGCTCTGTGTGATTCTTTTCTGTCTCTCCCTCTATCGAAGCTGTCGGGTCCACAGAGTCCACGCTCAGGCGGCTTCTTCGCGAGTTGTAGAGATCTGGTGGGTCTGACACCGGTGCCTTAGGCGGCTTCTGCTCAGATGATCTGCAGGCAGCCCCCTGTGCCTCTGGGACCTGGGCGGCCCCGCCGGGTCATTGCAATCGCTATCAGGCAGGTCAGGTGCCTCAGGCGTGGGTGATCTGCAGGCAGCCCCCTGTGCCTCTGGGACCCGGGCGGTCCCCGCCGGGTCGTTGAGATCGCGAACGGGTGGGTCTAGTGCCTCAGGCAGCTTCTGCGAGGGTGGTCTGCAGATAGGTCCCTTTGTCGTGCTGCCGTTGCCGGGTAGCTTTGGCGGGATGGAGCCTCTTTGCTCAGGTGGAGAGTGAGGGGTGGAGGTGGGATCCTTGTGGAGACTCCCGGCTTGTAGGTTTCTCTGTTCCTGGCGATCAGTTGTTCTGCAAGCCGGTACCTCAGGAGGCTTCTGTGCGGGTGATCTGCAGGCGGCCCCCTGTGTATCTGGGGCTCCGGCAGCCCCCGCCGGGCCGGCTGGCCGGCGACTTGGCGCACTGCCGTGCAGCCAGTAAAGGTTGGGGGAGGGGTCTTCACTCTTCTCTGTTCTGAAATTCTTCTTTTCCTCTCTTTCTTTTTTTGTTATTTTCCACCTCCGGTTTTTCTCTGAGTGTTCGTCTTTTTGTTGTTGTTGGTCTCTTGGGGAGATTAGCATTGGAACTTGAACTCTCTTTTTGGTTGGGGAGAGCTGTGGCGTTCCCCTACTGCCCCATCGCCATCTTGGTCCCCCCTCCCTGTATTTTAAACAGTGTCTTATCTTCATCTAAGTAATCATTTTCACTGGAACTCCATGGTATATTTTTGAGATCAATGTACAAGATGTGGTTGTTTCTTTGGTCTTGGAGATAATTCAGTATTTCAATAATTCTATACTTCAGGTGTCCTGAAATCCTTTTCCAAACTTGAGCCCTGATTCAGAGAGGGAGGCAGAAACTGTGCCCACTGTCCTAAGAATTGCTTTTCTGACCTGTGGTGGACTCTTTTGGAAAGGATGGGTACTCCATGTCCCACTTCCTTTTCCTCTTGAGTCTGTTGGTGTCATCACCAGAGACATGGTATCAACCCGCACTAGAATAATTCTTTGGAAAGAGTAAGACAAAATCCAATAAAGGAAGCACAAGGAAAGTATATGGTGTTAAGTGTGAAAATAGAAAATTCATAGTGAAGCAAAATTTATGGGGGTCAAACCTCCATTTCTAGAGACCTTGAAGGTCAAGCCATCATACTAGTTTTCATGTGTGTGTAACATTTATCTTCAGGCTCTCCTAGTGTTCATATAAGTCCTACTGACCACCAGGAGTCACTGGGAGTCCAGGGTACATTTGATGCATGTGTGGAGGGGTCCTCCTGGAGGTCCTTTTTGGCTCTGACAGGCCAGGGATGAGGGCAAAGAGCCAAAAATGCAAAAGGGCAAAAGCCAAAAAGAGGCAGCAGTAATGTAGGGGAATCTGAAGCAGTGGCTACAGTCATAGCCTGAAACCCGAGGGGCTGCAGCATGGACACTGCAACCTTTGTAACTCATGCACTCATGGGGAGCTCAATTAGAATGCACAGAGCAGGGGAAAGTGGGGTATATTGAAGCCAACCTCCAGACAGCTGTGGCCGTGCAAACCGAGGATTGATAGCTGAGAGTGGTCAGTCCAGAGGCTGAGTGCCTGGAGGTAGGTCCACATAGTGCTTACTTAAGCCCTGGGGTCATTTGATAGGGAAAATTTTTGTTTCTTTGCCCCCTGTCTAAGCTGCCTTCCTACCATCACCCACACACCTCACTTTCTTTATAGCAAGAGCATAGGCAAGAGGCACCCCACTCAGTTTAGAAGAGATTTTGCTATGGGACCCTAATTACCCCTACCTCTTCAAGAGGCTGCAGCTGGAGCTGTCCTTGGAGTGTCATTTGCAAACCCAGTGGGCAATCAAAAGAATGCATGTGCTGCTGAACAGAAGCATGAGAAGCTGAGATGATTTGCATGTGGTGATGGAGGTGTGGCCCAGTTGGTAGACTAATAGCCAATGAACCAGAGTCAGGTCCTGAGTTTGAGTCCCCATCTAGCACCAAAGAAGAAAGAGAAAAAAAATCCCTTTGTGGCATTTTTACATTTGAAATTCCTTCTGTACTCTCATTAAATATATCTCTATATACCCATGAGTAATAAATTTACTCCTTTTGTGTTTGGATTGGACTACATTTTTACATTACTGTATTTAGTAACCCAGGACCTCATCAATCATACTTCCACTCCATTCTTCTGTTTTTCCTTTTTTCATTTTCGTTTTTAATCTATTCCAGACCAGTGCTCTGTCCATCATCACTTTTTGCCCACATCCCTACTTTTTGCCTTTGTATCTTTATTGGATTTTCAAACCTCATGCAATTTCCTGCCAGAAGTGGCCTCCAATGGTGGTTCTCAGATCCCAACCTCCAGACTTGTGTAGTCATGAGCCAGCAGCATGCGACTTCTACTTCATTTGTGCTGGTGATTTTCCAAATCAGTTCTCGAAAACTAGGCTGTTATGTGGTTCGTAACCCAAATCCTTCAGCTCTCACCCTCCTCAGAATCAGGGGTTTCAGGTTCAAACCACCAGCCTATAGCTTAAGACATGTTTCACCTTCTTTTTCCCTTTTTAATCTTGCTGATTTTTTAGAAATTGAGAGTTTCAATAAAACCATGTATTCAGAGCCTGGGAATGTGTTTTATTTGTAGAGTGCTTGCTTACCATGCATGAAGCCCTGGGTTCGATTCCTCTTTATCACATAAACAGAAAAAGCCAGAAGGGGCACTTTGACCCAAGTGGTAGAGCACCAGCCTTGAGTAAAAGAAGCTCAGAGACAGATCCCACACCCTGAGTTCAAGCCCCAGGACTGGGAAAAACAAAAAACAAAAAGAAAAAATGAAAACAAACAAACAAAACATGGTTTGCTGGTGCAGGTGATTCAACCTGTACCCCTAGCTACTGATGACACTGAGATCTGAATGCTCCAATCTGAATCCAGCCTGGGCAGGAAAGTCTGTGACTCTTATCTCAAATTAATGACAATAGAGAGATAGAAGTGCAGCTGAGGTTCAAGTGCCAGAGTTTTAGCCTTTAATGCAAGAAGCTCAGGGACAGCACCCAACCAAGAGTTCAAGTTCTAGGCCTGCCCCACAATATGTAAATAAATTTAAAAGTCAATTAATTTTAAAAATGAAATATCTCTAATTGTTGGAGATATGGCTCAGTCGGTTGAGCACTAGTCAGTGAGTAAAAGTGGCAAATACTGAGTTCACATCCTAGTTTGAGACCAGAAATAAACAGAAAGGAAAACCAAAGAAATAGACTAATATTAACTGAGGGGTGGTATCAGGGCAGAGGCAGGCCCTGCCTCCACTCCTCCCTCTTCCAGCCTTCTCTATATCAGCAGATGTGCAGCCTGGCCTGAACTGCAGGCAGGTGGAGGAGCTGCTGGTTTGGGGAATTGTACCAATGCCCACAGTTCCCAGCTCAAGTAGTCAATGAGGAAGGAGACGATTGTGTGGGAAAGGCCAGTGCTGCTGCTACCTTAGACTTGATCTCATGGCTGACTCTCTGCCAACTTGATCACACCTCTCAACTCCCTTAATGTCTATTTTTTTCCAACACATATTTTCTTTTTATTTTACAGTTTCTTCTTTTATTTTTAATGAATTTATTTATTTATTTTGTTCTGGTTCTAGGTAGGACTTGAATTCAGGGCCTGCCCATGTCCAGGACCATTTTTTGTTGGCTATGGAACTTGAACTCTGTGACTGGGCACTGTCCCTCAGCTCTTCAGCACAAGGCAAGCACTCTGCCCCTTGAGCCACAATGCCACTTCCAGTCTTCTGGTGATTTTTTTTGTAGTTGAGTCTCACAGACGTTCCTGCCCAGGCTGGCATTGAACCACGATGCTCAGACCCTGGTGCCCATCCTAGACTAATTTTGTTCAAGGCAACTGCACCATAACATTTCAACCACAGCTCAACTTCTGGCTTATTTTCCTTGTTGGGTTGTTGAAAATAAGAGTGTCTTAAAAATCTGGTTTGCCTGGGTACTGGTGGATCATGCCTGTAATCTTACTTAAACAGGAGCTAAGGATCACAGTTCAAAGCCAATCTTGGTAGAAATGTCTGTGTGACTCTTATCTCCAATTAATCACCATAAGATTGAAAGTGAAGCTGTGGATTAAAATTGTAGAGTGTTAGCCATGAGCAAAAAGAGCACTGAAACACCACCCATGCCCTGAGTTCAAGCCCCAAGCCCAAAATAAATAAATAAACAAATAAATAAAAGCTTTCCAGTGTAGGTGTCTCACACCTATAAACTTGGTAGTCAGGAGGCTAAATTCTGAGGATCACAGTTTGAAGCCAGCCTGGGCAGGAAAGTTTGTGATACTCTTATCAGAAATAAGTAGAAAAGCCAAACATGGAGCTGTGGCTCAAGTGGTAGAGTGCTAGCCTTGAGCAAAAGAAGCACAGGGATCATGAGTTCTATCTCAGGGACTTCCCTTCCCAATTAAATAAATAAATTAAAATGAGAGGGCTTTGAGGAGTGATAAGATTGTTGAGCATTAGCCAATGAGCATCAGCACTAGGTACCAAGCTGGATTCCTGCTCTGACTCGGGCATATGTGGGTCCTGCCACACCCACACCCTCACCATCTGGCTTACTGCATAGACAGGACAAGCTAGATGGGGAGGAGGAAGAAACTGCTCGCTTTAGGGAACATTCAAGATGTCTCCAGCCCCCAACTTCATTAAGAAAGTGAGTCAGGAGTGGATTTTTTGCAGGGGCTTCTAGTGCTCCAGGGAGGCAGGTGATGTGGGAGCTAAAAATAGGGTTTAGTCTCTGCCCCTGTAGGGCAAGAAGGGAGCCTGGGCTGGGCCCCTAGACCTAGGGAGCCAGCAAGTTAAGGTAGAGTTTTGATGTAAGTGTCTGCCCCACATGTTGCCATGGAACAGTCAAACCATGGGGTACCTGGAGCACAGAAAGTGCTTCTGAGCTCTGAATCTACTTGGGGAAGGCTTGGATTTTGTCATGGGGTCGAGATTGTTTGGGGGAGGTTTTCTGCAGCTAGGCAGGGTCCAGCTGTGCTGCAGGCATAGGGCTGATGCTGCCTCATTGCTGGTTGAAGGCAGGCAGGAGGATTTTCTTCCTGGGCAGACTGTGAATCCAGATCCTCAGCTTGCTAATTTTAAGTACCTAGGATTGCATATTTGAGCCACCACTTCCTGACTCAGTTTTGAAGCTTTAATCGATTTTCTTTTTTTCCATATTATTACCTCCAGGAGCAGGACTCCCACAGGCCACCTGATGCTTTCACTTATTGGCTCTAGTAACGTAGCCAGGCCTCCCCACCCCTCTTTTCTTCCAACTTTCCTTTTATTTTTTGTTTGACATTGTTAAATTTTAATTAATGAATTTATTTATTTTTCTGTTGCTTGTAGCACTTGAACTTAGGGCCTGGCCATTGTCCCAGGGTGATTTTGCCTCAGGTTAACACTATAACACTTGAGCAATAGCTCAAGTTTTTGCATGTGTGTGTGTGTGTGTGTGTGTGTGTGTGTGTGTGTGTGTGTGTGTGTGTGTGTGTGTGTGTGTTTGAGACTTTTATTGGAAATTGGAGTCTCATTGAAATAACTGGCTTTTAGTGGGTGTGGCTCACACCTGAAACCCTACTTATGGAGATGAGATCTGAGGGTCCCAGTTTGAAGTGAGCCTTGGCAGAAAAGTTTTTGAGACTCTTAGCTTGAATTAACTACCAAAAGTCAGAAGTGGAATTGTGGCTTAAGTGCTAGAATGCTTGATAAAAAAGCTCAAGGCCAGAGCCCAGGCTCTGGCTTCAAACTCCAGGAACGCTCCTCACTAATGAATTATTTCAGGGCTTGGAAATGTGGCCCAGTGGGTAGAGTGCTTGATAATGATCAAGAATTTGCATACTGATTTCAAGTGCAGGCCTGTGAAAGATAACTGGCCTCAAGAGGAGTCTAAAGTTCATTTTCTTTTTCCTTTCATCTGTCTCTTACCATAACTACCTTAGGCTTCTCTGCAACTCTCACTCCACCTTTCAAATTCAGACAAGTGACTTCAAACTCTTCCCACTGAGCAACAGTTTAACTCTTAATGGAAGCATTTAATTTAATTTAATTTATGAGCTAATATTAACTGCATAATTATTTATGTTCTTACAATCCAAGAGAGTAACAGTGTTGGGAGCAAAATCAATATTCTACATGAAAAACTGCCTTAAAATATTTTCCAACCAGGAATTAAAATAGTGAACAGGGAGTCATTTATTGAAATTAGGGAAGGTGATTATGAAGCTTTCAAAAGTATCCAAACACATAGGATAGAAACAGATATGCTAGGAAAACATATCTGCACTTTCTCTAGCTGGGAAATTCTGTGTGTGTGTGTGTGTGTGTGTGTGTGTGTGTGTGTGTGTGTGTGTGTGTGTGTGTGTGTGTGTGTGTGTGTGCATCAACCACAGGTCTTCAACTCAGGCCTGGGTCCTGTCATCTGCTTATTCTGTGCAAGGATGGCAGTACACCACAGAGCCTTAGGTCTTCTTCTGGCTTTTTAGTAGTTCATTGGAGATATATATCTCATATTTTCCTGTCTGGACTTAATCTTCCGATCCTCAGCAATCCTCGGATTAGTGTTACTGTGATGCTACCACAAAGTGATAGTTCATTAAACTGGGAGCAATACGGAAGTACTTGAGCAAGATGCAAAGTAACCAGTTCATTAATTTGGGAGTAACACAGGATCATTGTTTCTGATGAGTTTATCAGAAGCCCAAAGAATAATCAAAACGTATTAGCCACACTGTATGAAGTATCATATATTTATGGTGTAGAATATATACAATGAATTAAATCCTTAATCAAAAGTCTTTGCTCGGTTTGCTACTTAAAAACAAATCACAAATAGAGTGTCATTGAAATGAAGTCCAGACTGGAGTCCTGCAGCAAGCAGCAGAACATCTGCTTATTGAGCACAGGCCCTGAGTCCAAGACCAAGGACCATAAAGAAGTAGAAGAAATTGAAAAAGAGGAGGAAGAGAGGAAGAGAAAAGGAGGAGGAAAGGATGAGAGGAGGGAAAAGAAAAGAGAAGAGGAAGGGAAGATCAGGCGAAAGAGGAGAAGGGGAAGAAAGGGAGGAAGGAGAGGAGAGGAAGGAAGGAAGAGGGAAAAAAGACAGGGAGGAGGAGGAGAGGACACACGAGGAGGAAGAGAAATGCAATATAACAACAAGAATTGTTGGCAAACATCTTGTATAAGTGATATGCATCTGCGTGGCAGGATTATTTTCTCATCAGAGAGACAGCTAACACAGTGAAAAATGTGGATGATTACCTGTGGCTCGGTCATTTTGTCCTCAAAGCATTACATTGAGTTTTTACACTGCATACTCACTGAATTTAAAGTTATCACAGATGCGTTCAAATGAGGCAGGATGAGTGTGAGGACTTCCATGTGCAGTGTGGGTTGAAGATCTCTCAGGAATATGTTGGCTATGTTGGAAGGCAATCAGTGATAAGGCCATTGCTCCTGGCTCTTTCCCGGGTCTATGTAACTGAGACTTCTTTTCAGGAGCAGGAAATAGAATGCACACTGATAAAATAAATTAAGCTCAAACAAGAAAAACTGGAGATACACAATTTCTTCAAGGCTGAGAAAGTGGTGAAGAAAGACTGGAGGCAATGGCCGCGGCCTGCCATCTGCAACATTGGACAGCTATGCTGTCTCCTGCACAACAAACCAGATCAGGACAACATTGGGGAGACACAGATACTGTGTGTTCAGAAAAGAGAAACTGTGATACCACCACTTCCAAGTGCTTAAAATATATTACTATCTTATCAGACGTTAAGGTTTTTATATTCTTCAATAATCCTCTTTGGCAGCAATACTCTTTCATTCTCTCTCTCTCTCTCTCTCTCTCTCTCTCTCTCTCTCTCTCTCTCTCTCTCTCTCTCTCTCTCTCTCTCTCTCTCTCTCTCTCTCTCTCTCTCTCTCTCTCTCTCTCTCTCTCTCTCTCTCTCCCTCTCTCTCACACACACACATACACACACACACACACATAAACAAAATTTTAAAAAACTCATTTTTTACAAAAAAAAAAGTAACAGTTAGCCAGGCGCCAGTGGCTCACGCCTATAATCCTAGCTACTCAGGAGGCTGAGATCTGAGGATCGTGGTTCAAAGCCAGCCTGGGCAGGAAAGTCTATGTTCCTATAAGAACTCTGGGTTATTTTTCCAACTTTGCTTTTATCTAAATCTATTCTTTTAAGAAAATATAGTTTAAAAAATAATAATAACAACCAGCTTGTCAACATTTATGAATAACCAGAAGAGGAATTTGAAGAATTTAAAGGTTCCTAATACAAAGTAATAAGATAATCAGTACATGTTGTACACAAGCAATGAAATATAAGACAATATTCCATAAATATGTACCATATGGACTAATCAAACTTAAAAAATTAATAATCTATAGCTAACATATGGAACCATCTGAGATGCCCCTCAGTAAATGAATGGATCAGGACAATATGGGATATATACAAAATGGAATTCTATATTCCCATCAGAAAGAATGACATCTCCCCATTTGTAAAGAAATGAAAGAGTAGGAAAAAATCATATTAAATAAGTAAGCCAGACCCAAAGAAACAGACTTCATGGTTTCCCTCATTGGTAATAACTAGTGTATGTCTAGTTTAGTCTTAGAAGAGTATCACAACAGCTCAATAGCTATGTACATATGGAGCATACAAGGTGATGCTAAGCGAAATGAACTCCTAGATGATGTGGAAACAAGAGGGTTTTCTTTGTTGGTGTTGTTTTTTTTAAGGTGCTAGGTTTTTTCCTTTATATTTTCCCTATGGATTATCCCTTGTTGTCACTATTTGATTTGGGTCACTGTGTATTGTATATACGTTTATCTGAATAGGGAAGAGGAACGATAAAATGGTGAGACAAAAGACAGAGCAAAGCAATGCAACAGTGAAACTCATGAGACAATATATTGGAAATGAACATCACAAGGTGTGGGGAGTGGTAAGAGGTGGGGAAGTGGGAGATAAAGGAGGGAGGGGGTAACAATGTTCAACAAGAAATGTACTCACTATCTTACTTATGTAAATGTAACTCCTATGGACATCACCTTGACAATATAATTAAATAATTTTTCAAGGGAAATAACATCTGAAGGGGAATAACCATGTCTTGCATTTGAGGTTTTTATTTTATTTTTACCCAACAAATTACACATTAGTAGCCAAAAAATATTAATGATATAGAAATAGGAACTGTATTGACTTGATCATTACAACCATGTATATATGCTGAAATGTCCTTCCATGCCCCATAAATTTGTCTAGTTAAAAAAATAATACAAATAGAAGCATACAATGGGACATGGAATTGAAGATATATATGATTTAATTCAAACACTTGATATTTTGCCAACTGACTAAAAGCTATAACTGTCCTATTATATACTGTTCCATAAACAGGAGCAATATATACATTAAACGTGTTCTTTCTTTGGGATTCTGGAAGTTTTGGTTTGCATCGTTGAAAAATTATTTAACAAAAGATCCAAAATGTCTTTGTTGTTTGTAAATCAGTCCTCTTAAGATTTTGTTAAATTTTGTTCAGAGTCACTTGGAAAAGCTTATATCATTCAGCAAAGTGAGTTATCAATGTTACCTTCAGCTCTTAAAGCTGAAGTAGATTAAAATTGTAAGCAACACTAGGAAACAGAAAGACACAGAGGAACTGCAAGAACTAATGATAGGAACTCAGTACACAATGTTAACCATGGAACTCCAGCTGTGACCAGGAACATCTCAACTAACAAGCCTTTCTTGATGGATGCCCTATCTTGTGCTAATGAATACTGTATTTTATAATAGAATGAAATGTTCTATAATTTTGAAGCATCTAAATGTAAGGAACTTTCCCAAGAATTGTCACAGACATATTTTGTTTACCAAGTCTCATCTATATTAAGCTGAGAAATGTGTCAAAATATTTGACAAAAATGTCTTTGAAATAAGTTATTTGCAATATTTAGTATATGTGGGAGTCAACCAGAAAAGAGCAGATAAGGTGATGTTAGGGAAATGAACCCTAAGATATGTATTAACAATTTTTTTCTTTCATGCAATTGTTTTTAACGCATTTATAAGATTATTTCTTTGTTGCTTTGTATGTCCCTCCCCCATATTATAAACCCTGCTTTCACTGTATTTGATGTTAGTATAATTTGTGGAGGGGAAGGGGAAAAACAAAACGTTTAAGTAGGGATACAGGTGGACCCATTGCAACAATGAGATGTACAAGTCATTATGTCGAAAACGATCTTTACAACTTTGGTGCAGGGGGGGAGCGGGGAGGATTGGGGGGTAGGGGGAGGATGGGAAGGGATGGGAAAGGGAAACAAAGGAGGAGACTACAATGCTTGATAAGAAATGTACTCACTATCTTGCCCATGTAATTGTAACCCCTGTGTACAGTATTTTCACAATAAAAAAAATCTAGAAAAAAATAAAATAAAATACCATGGTGAATTAAAGTGTGAACCATAGAAAAATAAAGTAGCAAGGCAGAAATACTGTGGGATGGACTGGGAAGAGGCTAATCCAATTGTTAAGAGTTATGGTCCAAATCCTGAAAAGCAGTATCATAAAAAAAAATTTAAAAAAACATTTCAAAGTCTGGAACAATCCAGATGCACCTCAGTAGATGAATGGATCAAGAAAACGTGGGATATGTATATATATATATAAAGAGAGAGAGAGAGAATTTATATATATATATATATATATATAAATATAAATTCTATGCTTCCATCAGAAAGGATGACACCACCCCATTTGTTAGGAAATGGAAAGACTTGGGGAAAAAGGTCATATTAAGTGAAGTAAGCCAGACCCAAAGAAATTTAGGTCTCATGGTTTCCCTTATTTGCAATAATTAGTTTACATATAGGATAATCTTATCCTATGAGCTGAAAAGATCAAAAGCTGTGTACATATGACAATATAAGATGATGTTAAATGAAATGAGCCACAAGATATGGACACAAGAGGTCTTTCTTTGTTGTCGTTGTTTTAAATGTACTATGTGATTTTTTTGTTCCCTTTGTATATTCTTCCCCCTACTGCACATCCCCTGTTGTCACTGTACTTGATTTTTGTAGGGAGCCGAGGCGAGACTCCACCCACTCCCTTGCAGCTTTGAGGTTTCCACCCCAGACGGTGCTTGGTGGGACGCCTGGGCTGTGCGCGTGCACGAGCCAGGTAGAGCCCCCAGCCAATCCCATGACACCTGGTGACGGTGAAAGGCAGGCGACCAACAATAGAAAGACCCGCGTTCCGATTCTCCTATATAAGCGGCTGTGTTTCGGGTGCACGCTCTCTCTCGCCCAAGCTCTCCTACAACTAAAAGGCTCTCCAATAAAGCGTGATCTGAGAAGACTCCTGGTGTGGTGGTCGTTTTTCCTCGCTGGTCGAGTAGACGGTCACTACAACTGGTGCCGAAACCCGGGAACGAACCTGGGACGGGACCCGCGCGAGAGGCCGAATTGGAGCCAGAACTCAACACGCGGAGAGGAGACGTCGGTAAATATCCCCTGGTATGCTGTTCACTGTAGATTTAGATATTTATTGGTTGCTTGCATTGCTTCTTCCCTTGTGGCTTGTCTTTTTGATGGTGCGCACTTGCCTCGAGGAGGGAGGGTTTGATTTAATCCAGGAAGGATGCAAAGTACTAACACGGCATCAGGATAGTCTATCAGAGTCAGCATACAGTAAGGGGGAGGAAAATAGGCCTAAAAGAAAAAGGGAAAAAAGACAAAAGGATCCTAAAGAATTAAAGCAAGAGGGGCTGCAGCCCTCACAAAAGGAGAAGGGTTTTAGGGAGGGGCTCTCGAGGAGACCCCCGTGCCCTTCTTTAAAAGCAAACCGGTTCTCAGCCCTACATGTGGAAGGGCGGGATCAAGAATATAGTAATCTTGTGAGTGACTCAGAGGAAGAAATGTTAGAGGAGGAGGGAGAACAGCTCGATCCAGCTGATAGTGAAGAGTTAGAAGAGGCTGCGGCGGAGCACGTGGCAGACAGATATGGAGGGTGGCGCCCCCTAGGGGTGGGAGTACAGCAGCAGCCAGGGAGAGGAAACGGAGCTGCCCCTCACCCGTCGGCCCCCCCGCCGAGCCCGCCGGTAGGGAAGAGTCACTTTATAAAAGAAAAAACCTGGTCGCGATTAGCAGCCGCTTTCCCAGTCTTTGAGAATCCCATTACCAATGAGAGAATTTTTGAGCCGGTTTCCTACTCCCAGTTAAAAGATTTAGTTGAGGCAGTCAGGACTTATGGAGTGACGGCCAATTATACCACTGCCTTGCTTCAAAGGCTAACTATTAATGCTATGATTCTGTGGGAGCAAAAACTGTTCAATATTTTCCTGAATTAGTGGCTAAACAGGCAATTTTGATCTGAGAAAAAAAAATTAAAAAAAGAGGCAATTTTGGGTATAAAGTATTGTTTGATGCACTTTGCAAAAATTCCAGATAAATTAATTATTCCATACATCCGTGAGCAAGTTGAAATTTTAGCAGCCACAATGGATATGTGGGCAATCCTTGTTTGCTCATTTCCAAATGTAATTGATAATCATTATCCTAAGCATCCTCTGCTTGCCATAGTTAACAAAAATTTAGTGTATTTTCCTGTTGTCACTTCAAAGGAGCCCTTGGCTGATGCTCTAACCATCTTTACGGATGGATCAAAATCTGGACAAGGTGCCTTTTTTGTTCAAGGACACAAACAGCCGGTAGTCTTTAATTTTCGGCCGAATGTCCCACAGGCTGTTGAATGTTTAATTGTGCTTGAAGTTTTTAAAAGATTTGATCAACCTTTTAATTTATTTTCTGATTCATTATATGTTGTAAATGCCGTTGCTTCTCTTGAAGTTGCTGCTTCAGTTAAGCAGGCCAGTACAATTTCTAATGTTTTGTTACAGATTCAATCCCTTATCTTAAACAGAAAACATCCTTTTTATATTGGACATATTCACGCCCACTCTATGTTGCCAGGCCCGATGGCAAGGTGTAATGATTTGGTGGACCAGGCAACTCGGGCTATGGCTCTGGTTGCTGCTGATCCTGTAGAATTGGCAAAAGACTTTCATAGATTGTATCATGTACCTGCTAATACCCTTAGGAAAAGATATAATTTGTCCAGGCATGTGGCAAGAGATATTGTTAATGCCTGTAAATCTTGTGTTACCTTTCTTCATCCTCCCCATGTGGGTGTAAACCCCAGGGGGTTGAGACCAAACGCCCTATGGCAAATGGATGTTACTCATCTGACGGAATTTGGTAAGTTGAAATATTTACATGTGTCTGTGGACACCTTTTCTGGTGTCATTCATGCCACACCTCTGGCAGGAGAAAAGGTGTCTCACGTCAGAATACACTGCTTAGAAGCTTGGGCAGCTTGGGGAAAGCCCCTTAGACTCAAGACGGATAATGGCCCTGCTTATACTTCCCATGGTTTTCGCGCCTTTTGCGCACAAATGCAGGTTGCCCACACCACCGGATTGCCCTACAATCCTCAAGGACAAGGTATAGTGGAAAGAGCTAATAGAAGCATAAAAGAAATGCTTCAAAAACAAAAAGGGGGAGTTGCTGAGTCCGCATCCCCCAGGGAAAGACTTTCTCTTGCGCTCTTTACCCTTAATTTTTTAATTCTAAATGACAACGATCAGTCTGCCGCAGATCGGCATATGACAAGAGACCCCATGGATACTAAAGACATGGTTATGTGGAAGGATGTTATTAATAATAAATGGTATGGACCGGATCCGGTAATAACGAGATCCAGGGGAGCTGTTTGTGTTTTTCCACAGAGTCAAGAAGTACCTCACTGGGTGCCAATGAGACTGACCAGGCCGGTGGAGACTGCAGAAGAACCCCATCTTGAAGATGCCATCCACTCGTCTCCTGATAAAGCTGATCTTCCTGCTGTTAGCAACACTGCTAATAGCAATCCCTGTGATAGCTAAACCGATGATGCTGTGGGCTGCTACAATTTACTGACTGGATTGCCTCTGTGGTGTCCTTTTCCAAAGAGCGGGTGGGAGTCAGAATGTTTTTAGCCTGCTGCTTGGGAGGATGCGTGGTCTGCCTATGGTTGGTCTATCGCCTTCGAGCCCAAACCAGAAGGGACAAGGTTGTTATCTCGCAAGCATTAGCCACTTTGGAGAGTGGATCCTCACCCCAGATTTGGCTGTCGGCCCTAAGAGGCAGTTAAGCCTTACCATTCTGCATAGCCTTAGCACCCCGAGGGATCAGGGGATCCCATTGCACCGGGACAGGTATGCAATTTGCAATTTGGGACAGGGTGCAAGGCAAGTGCACTGCACTTGAGGAGATGGTTCTCACCTCCTCAAGAAGAGCAGGCTGGGTTGCAAGTGGGTTGATGCCCAAGATCCCACCTCTGCAAAAAAGGCATCGGACGGGCCTGGTCATCACTGGGGAAGGCGCGCCCCTCAGGCGAAGGCCAGTGCAAGGTCCTCTCATTAATGTCTTAGACAGAGGCCCAACCTCTACTCTTACCTGTTGCCATAAAACAAAGAAGGGGGAACTGTAGGGAGCCGAGGCGAGACTCCACCCACTCCCTTGCAGCTTTGAGGTTTCCACCCCAGACGGTGCTTGGTGGGACGCCTGGGCTGTGCGCGTGCACGAGCCAGGTAGAGCCCCCAGCCAATCCCATGACACCTGGTGACGGTGAAAGGCAGGCGACCAACAATAGAAAGACCCGCGTTCCGATTCTCCTATATAAGCGGCTGTGTTTCGGGTGCACGCTCTCTCGCGCCCAAGCTCTCCTACAACTAAAAGGCTCTCCAATAAAGCGTGATCTGAGAAGACTCCTGGTGTGGTGGTCGTTTTTCCTCGCTGGTCGAGTAGACGGTCACTACAGATTTTGGTACCCTGCATCTGTATATACATTTGTCTAATCTGAGGAGGAGAAGGGGAATAACAAAACCGTGAAATAAGGACAAAGGATGACCATTTCAACAATGTTATCCACAGGACAATATATTGGAAATGATCTTTACAACTTCCAGGAGTGGGGTGGGGTAGGGAGGAGTGTGGGAGGTGGAAGAGGGAAAGGGTAGTGATAGAGCAACAACAATAAGGGAAGGGATAACAAAGATTGACAAGTAATGTACTCATTGCGTTACTCATCTAACTGTAACCCCTCTGTACAGCATTTTTACAATAAAATAAAATTAAAAATAAAAAGGAAAGAAGTAATAACACAGAACTAATGTCATTGTGGGTTAAAACATTAGCCAGGCACCAGTGGTTCATATGTGTAATCCTAGCTATTGAAGAGGCTGAGATGTGAGGATCTTGATTCAAAGCTATCCTGGGCAGGAAAAACTAAGACTCTTATCTGCAATTAATCACCAAAAAAAAAAAAAAAAAAACACCTGGATGTGAGGCTGTAGCTCATGTGGTAGAATGCTGGCCTTAAGTAAAAGAACTCACATACAACACCCAAGCAGTCCTGAGTTCAGACCACAGGACTGGTACATAAAAACAAAACAAACAAAAACATTATATATGCCACCATTTATACATTGTAAAACCAAACACAAGAATTGAGAGTATCCCTCATTTTTTTCTCTTTTTGTTATTGTGAAAATACTGTACAGAGGAGTTACAATTACATGGGCAAGATAGTGAGTACATTTCTTTTTTCTTTTTTTATATTATATTTTATTTTATTTTATATGAGAACATACTGTACAGAGGGGTTACAATTACATGGGCAGGATAATGCATACATTTCTTACCAAGCATTTCAGCCTCCTCCTTTGTTTACCCTTCACCTCCCTTCCCAGCCTCCCCCCTCCCCCCACCCAATCATACCCCCCTCCCCCCCCACACCGACATTTTAAAGCTGGTTTTGACATGACATTTTGTACTTCTCATTGTTGCAACAGGTCCACCTAAATCCTTAAACGATTTGTTTGTCCCCATCTCCTCCACATGTTATACTGACATCAAATATAGTGAAAGCGGGGGTTACACTGTGGGGGAGGGACATACAAAGCAACAAAGAAATAATCTTATAAATGCTTTAGAAACACATGCATGAAAGAAACGAAAACATTAAAATACATATTTAAGGGTTCATTTTCCTAACATCACATTATCTGACCTTTTCCGCTTGACTCATACATATACTAGATATTGCAAATAAGGGAAACCATGGGACCTATGTTTCTTTGGGCCTGGCTTACTTCACTTAATATAATTTTTTCCAAACCTTTCCATTTCCTAACAAATGGGGCAATGTCATTCTTTCTGATGGAGGCATAGAATTCCATTGTGTATATATACCACATTTTCTTGATCCATTCATCTACTGAGGGGCATCTGGGTTGGTGCCATATCTTCGCTATGGTAAATAATGCTGCAATAAACATAGTTGTGCTGGTAGCTTTAGTGTGGTCTTGTTTGTAAACATTTGGGTAAATGCCCAAAAGTGGGATTGCTGGGTCATAGGGGAGATCTATGTGAAGTCTTTTGAGGAACCTCCATACTGCTTTCCAAAGTGGTTGAACAAGTTTACATTCCCACCAACAATGAAGTAAGGTTCCTTTCTGTCCACCTCCCCTCCAGCATCTGTTGTTGTTAGAGTTCTTGATTTTTGCTGTTCTAACTGGTGTGAGGTGATATCTCAATGTTGTTTTGATTTGCATTTCTTTTATGGCTAGGGATGTTGAACATTTCTTCATGTGTCTATTAGTGAGTACATTTCTAATCAAGCATTGTAGCCTCCTCCTTTGTTTACCCTTCCCATCCCTTCCCATCCTCCCTCCCTTCCCAATTCTCCCCCCCCCCAAGTTGTAAAGTTCGTTTTTGACATGACAACTTGTACTCATTGTTGCAACAGGTCCACCTGTATCCTTATTTTCCCTCATTTTTTCAGACTTGTTTTATGCTTATACATTTTAGCACTAGAGTGTTGTTCTTAGTATAAAACATTATCATCTACACAGAATTATCAATTGCTAATGTCTATAATATCCAATTAAATAATCATGAGACATAACTCAAGGTTATAAACAACACCGTGAACAAACAAAGCATAATACGGCCACTTAGAACCAAGTCTCATTATATTCTTGGACCCTCCAAAATCGAAATAGGTCAAAGTTGGAAATCAGTGAAGTTTGTCGTGTTGTGTCGTGTGTGTGTGTGTGTGTGTGTGTGTGTGTGTGTGTGTGTGTGTGTGTGTGTGTGTGTGTGTGTCCTTTTCAATCAAGGCCTCGCATACTAACTTGGGTTCTTCATTCAAGGTTGGTGCCCTACCACTTGTCTCACAGCTCTACTTCCATAAAGTTCATCTTTTCTTCCTTTATTCAATTCTCTTCTCTTCCTGGGTCTTTTATTCCTTTTTCAGCAATTCCAGGTGCTATGTCTGTATCTCAAGATCTCCTTAGGAGAGCTCAACAGGAGACACACAGCACAGGGACCTTGTTCAGATCCCAACTCTTCAGCAAGTAGTCGGTGGACAGGGGTCTGCAATTTTCGGAAGTTCCTGGGGGAACCAAGGCTGCAGGTCTCAGTTCCTTGTTCAGCAAAGCATAAGAAAATATGTGATTTAAAACCACTCCCTGCTGAGCTCCTGGCAAATGAATAAGCAATCTCCCTCTCTTGTGGTCGTGTTTTAGGACCTATATTTGGAAATACACTTTTGAGACTCTATGCACTCAAGTTATATCACTCAAAATACATACCAACTCAGACACCAAAAATAGTAGGTGTAGACAGTAGAATAAGAACTCATTTTTGTTCTGTAGAGTTTCTTATGTTCCTCATCAAAACACCAGCCTTGACTTATTGGTACAGTGTGTTTGTTTCACAGAAATAAAAGAAAAAGGAAGAAGATGAAGAAAGAAAGCAAGACAGCAAGTAGTTAATTTGCCTGGGAACATAGAGTCATGGGAAGGCTAGAAGAACTTGCCAAATGGTCCGAGCTACCCATATCCAAAGGGCCTTCTCCGAGGTATGCTTGCTTAGTTTGGAGTCATGGATATTTTGATGAAGACTGAGCTTACTGGGTAATGATGCTTAGATAGTGTTATGCCAAGGTCGCAGGAATCCCCAACAAGAAGACCACCAAGAGTCAGACTCTACAGCTGTTTTATTTAAACAGGCTGCAACTTGGGCCTTGTCTTACACTCCAACACAGCAGAGCCCAGGAAGAGAGCCTGGAGCTAAGGATTGGCAGGTCTTATAAAGGCACGCAACCAGGTGGTTTAGCACCATCTGTTGCTCTGCTCTGAAACAAGCAACAAATGGTCACTGCCTCAATTACTTTAACCTTTCATTCCCCCCCCTTGACTTATGGTCCTGAGACACAATCTTGTGGCTCCGACCCAAAACTAAACTCCAACAGCTTTTGATCTTGAGCATGTATACCAATAACAATCAGTCCATTTTGCTTTTCTTGAGGCATATGCGGATTGGTTGGGTAGGATGATTGGAGACTTCCCATGTTTCCCCATGGTCCAGGGCAAAGGGGTCCGCTGGCCTGGCGTGGGAGCAGTGGATCCAAGCAGCAATGCCATCCACCTTAAGGGCAGGAGGAGTAGCCAGTAGCACCATGTAAGGTCCCTTCCACCGTGGTTCCAGAGATCTCAAGTTGTGCCTTCGAACAAACACCCAGTCCCCTGGTTTAAACAAATGGGGGGTAGGAATAGAAGCAGAATCATATAATGCTCTAAGCTGGGGACACATACTCTTATGTACCAGCTGTAAACATTCAAGCTTACACAGAAATTCAGTATCATCCAAATCAGTAAGCAATTCAGTCTGAAGGCTAGGGGTAATGGGTGGAGGGTATTCATACATTATTTCAAAAGGAGTAAAGCCAAGCTGATAGGGTGAATGTCTTACTCCAAACAGGGCGAAAAGAAGGAGCGATACCCAGTCTGTGCCAGTCTCCATGACCAATTTAGTTAAGGTCTCTTTTAGAGTCCGATTTATTCTTTCTACCTGCCCTGAACTCTGGGGTCTATAAGCACAGTGCAATTTCCAATCCATCCCCAGTGCCGCAGCTATTCCCTGACTTACTTTTGAGATGAAGGCCCATCCATTGTCCGACCCGACGGTGGATGGGAAGCCATACCTGGGTAGGATATATTCCAGGATCTTCATAGCCACAACCTTTGCAGTCTCATGCTTTTTTGGGTAGGCTTCAACCCATCCTGAAAAAGTGTCTACAAAAACTAGCAAATATTTATATCCAGATTTTCCAGTTTTAATTTCTGTGAAGTATACTTCCCAATACACACCTGGACTATCTCCATGGTGGCGAGCTCGTTTTGTAACAGGTTGATTGGGGGCATTGGTGAGCTGACAGGCTTTACAATTTTTAACCATGTCCTCAATGAGTTGATTTCCTTGCCTAATTTTTACTTCTGAGTATCGGAGCAAGTCCTGCATTCTTCGGGTTCCCCTGTGAGAGACCCGATGGATTCTCTTAAGAATCCCCTTGCCCAATCTTTGTGGCAAGATAAGTTTCCCCTCACCAGTTTTCCACCAGTCTTTGTTTCCTTCTGTCCGGGGGTTTATAGGCCATGGGAATTTTCTTTATCAACTCCAAGTCTTCTTGGGAGTACTGAGGCTCAGGAGGCAAAGCTCATGGCTTTGGGTCTACTAGAGTCAGTACTTCCACTCTTGGCTGGAGGGCCGCCTCCTTAGTTGCCTGATTGGCCAAGGTATTTCCTTTGGTTATAGAATCAGTTCCCTTTTGATGGTCAGGGCAGTGCATAATGGCAATATTTGCTGGTTCCCTTAAGGCCCAGATGAGGCTTAAAATTTCTCGTTTGTTTTTAATAGTCTTTCCCTCAGGTGTCAGTAGCCCCCCCTCTTGGTAAATGGCTCCATGTACATGGATGGGGGCAAAAGCATACTGACTGTCCGTGTACATGTTTAGTCTCTTTCCTTTTCCCATTTTTAGGGATTTTGTTAGTGCCACTACTTTTGGTTTTTGTGCAGACGTTCCCTGGGTGAGTGCTTCTGCCCACACTATCTCAGTGTCCATGGTGACTGCTGAACCCGAGTACCTTTTTCCATCTTGAATGAAATTGTTGAGGTATGAGAACCAGGTATGTTCAACATGTGATAGTGTCAAGTCCAACAAATCTGGTCTCTTTTCCTTGGCTCAGTCTCTCTTTTCATGCTCAATTACACGTTCTCTGTCCTTCCTTTCCTGTCTTTGCTCCTCTTTCTCTCTCTTATTGTAAACCTTTTCTGCCACGGCTACTAGATCCCTAATAGACTTGTCACCAAGTCTGTCTAGAGCCTGCAACTTTTGCTTTATGTCTGGTGCAGCTTGATTTATATAGTCAAACATAATCATCTGGGCCAACTTCTGGGTCTCAAGATCATATGGAGTATATTGACTAAAAGCTTCCATGAGCCACTCAAGATATGCTGTCGGACTTTCACTTCCTCTCTGTCTAACATAAACTTTGGCCAAATTAGTTGGTCGGCGAGCCACCGCATTGAGACCTGTCAACAGAGCCTGGTGATAGACAAGGAGTCACTCCCTACCTTCAACCGCATTGTAGTCCCATGTTGGTCGGATCTCAGGAAAATGGGCAGCAATCAGGGCAGGATCCGTGATGGGTGCTCCTGTGGGGCCACCTCTTGGATACGGTCTCTCTCTTCGGTGGTAAAAAGGACCTGTTAAAGCTGACTATAATCATCCCAAGTGGGCTGATGAGTAAAGAGAATAGTTTTAAGCAAACAAATTAAATCCTGGGGTTTCTCAGAAAAGGGGGCATTTTGGGTGCACCAATTGTATAGATCACTGGTAGAAAATGGCCAATATTGGAGTTTCTGTTCACCATCCACATCCACAGGTCCTATGGCGAGTATGGAAACAACAGCTGCACTAGAAGGGGGGCTGATCCCATGGTGTCATCGAGTGACTGGCCCCTCAGAAACTTTAAGGGCAGGTGCCAAGTGTTCTATAGCTCCCTCCTCCTCTTGATCATTCTCAGATTCTGCAAAAGGAACCTGGGAAGGGGAATATGGAGGAAGAAACATTTCTTCTTCCAAGTTATTTCCCTGAAAAAACCAGGGGGTACCTTTTCTTTTCCTCTTTTCTTTTTGTATGTCTAGGGGGATAGATGGAGTGGTGCCCATTGTTTCCATTCCCATCAGTCATTTAGTCCAAAAACAATAAACAGTACAAACAAGACACACGCAGGCCTGACAGTTACAAAAAAAAAAAAAGCTTACTAAGTGGAGATTCCCGGAATTGGTCTGCTGACTCCTGTCATGGCAGGGTTCCATACCCATGCCCCACAGCAGAAGGAGCAGACCCACAGTGGGCCAGTTGGGCCTCAGTTAGGAGGCCCTATTGGTCAGTTCTGGCCCAACACCGAACAGACCCCTGCCCCACAATTCACACAGTGGGGTTCCAAGGACCCCCACCCCACACGGCATGGTTCCAAGGACCCCTGCTCCACACGGCAGGGTTACCCTCGCCCCACAAGAGGATCTGGGACGTCTCCCAGTTCCTCCAGGGTTGTTGTGCAAGCACGTCCATTTTGACAACCCTTTACGAATCGGAGCGGCCATCCTCACAAGGGAAATGAAAGTAAAACAGACAAATGACAGGACAAGAAAAATTAACAAGGACAGCACTGTTTTACCTTTGGAGTCTGACGTCTGGGGGGTCTTTGTGGGGATCCCGGACAAGCCCCCACTAATATGTTAAGCCAAGGTCACAGGACCCCCCACCAAGAAGGTCACCGAGACTCAGACTCGACAGCTGTTTTGTTTAAATGGGCTGCAGCTCGGGCCTTGTCCTACACTCTGACACAGCAGAGCCCAGGAGGAGAGCCTGGAGCTAAGGATTGGCAGGTCTTATAAAGGCACACAACCAGGTGGTTTAGCACCACGTGTTGCTCTGCTCTGAAACAAGCAACAAATGGTCACTGGCTCAAGTACTTTAACCCTTCAGTAGGAACCAGGAATAAATAATAAGCTCTCTTCTTCTAGGTGGGCCTTCAGAGCCATGCACAGAGGTAAGCCAGCCTTTTCTTGACAGGGAGAAAAATGTTCCAAATTTTAAAGCAACTACAGAAATTAGGTACAGTGTTTTTGAATGTTTAGTCATTTGAAGGAACATGGTGCTGGGGAAGGATGGGAAAAGACAATGTATAAGGATTTTTTCATATATAAATAATTTGAAAATTTTCTGGTAGAATTCTCTCTGAATTTTGTGAAACTGACCCCCACAACAGAGTGTTCTCAAATTCCAGGCTATCTGACAGTTTCTTAGTTAACTTGCTACTTTTATATATAGTCCGTTCTTAGGGATGTTAGTGAGAAGCATTAGCCTTTAAATCCAGAGACTCTGAGTACAGCAGATGACCTTCTGTACGTGGGCAGGGCTCATCTAAGAGTGAATGCCCAAACAGAACAGACTGACCTCTGACATCCCTGAGAAAGCCTGCAGATGATTTTAATGGTGGATTTTTGTGGTCGTTTGTGATTTTTATTGTAATTGCTTTTTTTTTTTTTTTAGCAGTAATGAGATTTGAACTTAAGGATTTGTACTGACTGGGCAGACACTCTACTCTTTCTTGAGACATGCCCCCAGATTTTAGCATTTTTAAAGAATACATCTTTGCTTTTTCCCACAGACCAGTCTAGACTTTAGCCCTCCTATTTATATTTCCCACATAGGTGGAGTAGCAGTGATATACCACCTTGCCAGATGTTGAGTTTGGGCTTTGTGCATTTTGTTTGGGCTGACTACTAACCATAATCCTCCAGTCACTGCCTCCCAATGCTGAGATTATAGAGATGAGCACAAACAGACTTTTTTCTCCCTATCAGCACTTCCCTGGGTCTCCAACCTGTCATCCTCCCCTGTAACTCCACAATAATGTGTCAATCCCTTAACATCAACCCTACCCTATTTAATATGTTGTGTATATGTATTTTGTGTGTGTACACACACACATGCATGTGCATGCACACATCAATTATTGGTCATGTTTCTCAGAGGAATTCTAGTGCAAATGGTTGAAGTCATTTCACCCTTTAATCACATGTAAACTAATGTACCAGCCTGACAGTAGAGATGGTATTGCCAACATTCTAAAAACACAAGAGAACTCTAGTTGTTTCTGAGTTTACAACATTGAAATACTATTCAGTAGAACAGGCCACTTTCTAAAGTCTCAGATGCACAGCTAGACTGTCATATTTTAACTCAAGGTAGTGGTTATTAGGGTAAACACATATGAAAATGTTTCCAGATACATTTGAAAATTAAACAATCTGCCTAATATATCAGTAAACTTTATTAATGAAATGAGAATGTACTCCCCATATTCTCTCAGGAGACAGCTGATACATTATTCTTTAGGCCAACACACACACACACACATACACACACACACACACACACACATCCATATACACATTCATACATACACAAATCCATGTACACAGAACCAAATGTAGTCTGCCTGTGGCTTTCTGTAACTCCCTACAAAGGCAGGGCCGCTCTACCCTAATGCAGGCTCATGGGAAATTAATCAGCTCCTTCTCCAGGTCAGCAGGTGAGAGACACAAATGCAGAAACAACACTCTTCTGTGTTTTGTCAGGCATGTTACTGAGTCTCTCCATGTCACAGCCCCACAATGCAGGGATATGAATACCACCAACTGCTCTGTTGTTGGGAGCCGACAATAAAGTTTAAAGGTCATCTTGACCCCAGTGCTCCATGTGGGGCATGTATAAGAAACTGGCTTACTTAAAAAACACCACGTGCCTGGGATTGCTTTGCTATGTCTGCAGAGTTTGTTTTACTTTCTACCAGTTGACCTTATCTTGTTTTTACTACACTGTTTTTACTGACATTTTCCTTGTTTTCTGGACTATTGTAATCTTATATTACCTCTTGACTTCTAATAGTATATATTAGGGAAAGTTAAAAATAAACGGTGCTGCATTCTTGAGCTGCAGACATCCCGACCCCATCCTTTGTCTTACGTCTTTATTTTTCCGTATCCTCGCCCCCTAATTCAGGATTGCCTTTCGTTGCTGACAGGCTTGGGCAAATGTCACCCGAACAGGGACCTGAAAACCTGGGATCATGGCAGAAGACCCCTCTAAGTTAAGAGGATGTCCAAAAATAGAGAGCAAGGGAGAGTATAGTCAGGAGCAAGAAATTATGGGGCAAGGTAACAGCTGCACACTATATGTGCAGGCTCTCAAGGGTGTGCTTCACGCTCAAGGAGTGAAAGTTAGACAGAGTCAGTTAGAATGTTTCTTTCACTTTGTTGAGGAAGTATACCCAAGGTTCCCAGAGAAAGGAACCATTAGTTTAGAAACTTAGCAAAAAAAAAATGGAAAAAAAGGATTCAGGGACACTATGATGCAAATGGCCTGTAAGTTGAAATATTGCTGCTTTGTAATTGTCTGGTATCTGTGTAGCCTGCAGGTTCTGTATTGGGGTTGGCAAGCGGTCTTGGCAGACAAAGTATACGACAGCCAACTGGGCCGGTGGGAGCTATCCCCTGGATCACCATCAGGGTAAACTATCCACTAGTGCGGGCATTTGGGCACTTCTGTAGTCCGGTACTCTCTGTCTGACAGTCTACAACGTGCATGCTGTAAATGTGTTTTGTCTCAATGTTTGTGTGTATGTATTCTGGAATTCTTGGAATGTTTCTTCTCTGAGATGCATCCTAACGCGAGAGCCCGGAGGAGACTGGATAACACCCTTTTAATATCTGTTTCAACACCCTCTTAATATCTGTTTATCTCTAGCTCCTTCTTTTATATTTACACTTTAAACTGACCCCCGTTTCTACCCTTCACTGCCACCTCCTCCACCCTCTCTGGATACAGATGTGGGAGGGTAGGGGATGAGAAACCTGCAGGATCTAACAATAACTTAAAAAGGCCATCAGGGAGAACTCGCAGCCAGAGGAAACTGCTACTGAACACCTGCAAGTGACACCAGCAAGATCTTAGCCTAGGGCCTTGGCCCAGGGGGTCTGAGTATGGGGGAGAACCTGTCAGTCTGAGGGGACAGCCGCTAGGGACTTCTTTCCCTTGCCCCAAGATGACTGGGAGTTCTCCTCCACCTTAGAAGGCCCTGGGTCAAGGTTTGCAAGAATCTAAAAGAAAAAAATTCTTCAGAGGTGAGTAGAGGGGGTTCAAGTCCCCTGGTAAGTGGATTTGAGTCCCAATTGTCAACGGGAGTGAGATGTCGCCCCATTAACTGAGACCTGATTTTGTCTTTGTGGCCACTTGTTTGTCGTGTTTACTTCGGTGTGTTTTCTGTCCTATGTTTTCTAAGGTAGGGATAAATTGGGGGCCCATTAGCCCCAAACTCAGCCTTTGGTGTTGTCTTGTCTAGTTCTGTTTTAGAATTGGCATCAGTTTTAAATGAACGTACAACTGATTTTGACTTTTTTTTAATTTTGATTTTTAATTTTTGTGAAGATAGTGTACAGAGGAGTTACAATTACATGGGCAAGATAATGAGTACATTTCTTATCAAGTACTGCAGCCTCGTCCTTTGTGTACCCTTCACATCCCTTTGCAGCCTCCCCCACCGCACCCCCACCCAACCCTCCCCCCCAACACCAAAGTTGTAAAGTTCATTTTCGACATGAAAAATTGTACTTCTCATCCTTGCAACAGGTCCATCTGTATCCTTAAATGACTTGTTTTTCCCCATCTCCTCCACAAATTATACCGACATCAAATATAGTGAAAGCAGGGGTTATACTGTGGGGGAGGGACATACAAAGCAATGAAGGAATAATCTTATAAATAAATGCGTTAGAAACAAATGCATGAAAGAAAAAAAACATTAAAATACATATTTAAGGGTTCATTATCCTAACATCATATTATCTGACTTTTTCTGCTTGACTCATACATATACTAGATATTGCAAATAAGGGAAACCATGGGGCCCATGTTTCTTTGGCCTTGGCTTACTTCACTTAATATATTTTTTTCCAAGTCTTTCCATTTCCTAACAAATGGGGCAATGTCATTCTTTCTGATGGAGGCATAGAATTCCATTGTGTATATATACCACATTTTCTTGATCCATTCCTCTACTGAGGGGCATCTGGATTGGTGCCATATCTTAGCTATGGTAAATAATGCTGCAATAAACATTGTTGTGCTGGAAGTTTAGTGTGGTCTTGTTTGTAAACATTTGGGTAAATGCCCAAAAGTGGGATTGCTGAGTCATAGGGGAACTCTATGTGAAGACATTTGAGGAACCTCCAAACTGCTTTCCAAAGTGGTTGAACAAGTTTACACTCCCACCAACAATGAAGTAAGGTTCCCTTCTGTCCACATCCTCTCCAGCATCTGTTGTTGTTAGAGTTCTTGATTTTTGCCATTCTAACTGGTCTGAGGTGGTATCTCAATGTTGTTTTGATTGGCATTTCTTTTATGCCTAGGAAGGTTGAGCATTTTTTCATGTGTGTATTGGCTATCCTTCTTTCTTCTTCAGAGAAGTTTCTCTTTAAGTCTTTAGCCCACTTATTTATTGGGCAGTTGTTTCTTTGATGATTTGTTGTTGGGGGATTTAATTTTTTGAGTTCCAAGTATATTTTAGATATGAGACCCTTGTCTGTTGTATGGCTAGTGAAGATCTTGTCCCAATCCGTGGGCTTTCTATTGATCTTGCTAGCTATGTCGTTTGCCATGCAGAAGCTCTGCATCTTCATGCAATCCCATTTGTCCAACCTTTCTTTGATTTGTTGTGTTTCCTGGTCTGTATTAAGAAAATTTCGGCCAGCGCCAAGGAGACCTATGGTTTCTCTTACTCCATCCTGTAATGTTTTCAGTGCCTGCTTTGACTCCGAGGTCTTTGATCCATTTGGAATCGATTCTGTTGCAGGGTGATATATAAGGATCTAGCTTTTATTTTCTACAAGTAGTTAACCAATTTTGCCAGCACCATTTACTGTCTTTCTTCCATTCTATTTTTTAGCTCCCTTATCGAAGATTAGATGGCTATAAGTCTGTAGGTTCATTTCTGCGTTTTCAATTCTATTCCATTGGTCCTGAGGTCTGTTCTTATGCCAGTACTAAGCTGTTTTGATTGATTTTGATTTTTGCACGCTTTAAGATCTGTGTGTGTTTGTGAATATGTTCAAGATAAAAATTATCAGCATGCTGTAACAATTGGGTGAGTTTAAAATTCAAAGGGTTATGTGGTTTGGACATTATCAAATATTTTAAAGATTTTCACATTGTTTTAAATGACTTTTCAAGGATTCTTTAACTTAAAAATTTAAAAATCTGGTATTTTAAAATGCATAAGGCTGTTTACACTGTAATCAAGTTATCTGGCTTAACAAAAATGCATTGGATGTTTGGAGTTTATTTCCCTTGGCTAAAATTTGGGGATAAATAATAGTAGTTTAAATATAAGTTTGTTTAACACTGTCAAAAACATTACCTGTTCTGTCTGTCTAAAACTATTTTTTTTTCATTCAAAAACCAAGAGATAAGAAAAGGAAAAACTTAAACTCCAACAAAAGACCCATGTTTAGGGGTAAGAGGTAAACATTCAAAAGTGCAGTTGAGCTGGTCACACATGGTGGGACGGGCCATGGGAGGATTCCACACATCGTAAAAGAGGACAAGCTGGCACAAACGCAGTTCATTTTACCCTAAAGAGTGAGATTAGGTGCGTTCCCATTCCACAGACGGGCCAAGTGGCCCATCTTTATTCTGTCCTTTTTCTCTACAGATAAATACCAGAAACATGATGGTAAAAATTAGTGATGTGATGATCTGATTAGTATTGCTAAAACTGACCCCTTGGACTTAAAAAGAGGGTTAAAAATGTATTTGTGTAATGTGACTTCCTTTCAATGATGTTCTACAATTAGGATATGTTTTTAAAAGTCATAAAGGTGTTAAGTTTAGCTTCTTTGTACAGTGATGGTGATTGTAATTCTTACATTAAGAAAAAATTGTCATTTCAGTTTAAAAGTTTGAATGTGTATGTGTTTTAAAAGAAGCAGCCAAGAGACAATGAGTGACACTTGGCCTAGAGATTTTAAGGGATTTTTTAATGTAAGTAAAAACTCAAATATAAAATAATTAAAGAAATTAGTAGGTGGCTTAAATATTAGAAATGGATTTCTGGATATAAAGTTTAAAAGTAAATTGTTCTTAACATTTGTCTTAAAATGGAAAAAATAGGATTACCAAATTAATTGCTATTCCAGTTCGCTCTTATGTGTTTTTTAAGTTTCCAGCAAGCCCAGGGCAAAGCACAGAGTATTCTTACAAGTTTGTCAGATATAACTTTGGCTCTTAATAAGTTTCAGGTAAGAGCATGCTTAAAAGCTACTTCTATGTTGACCACCTTGTTGCTTTTAATTGTAGTAAAGTGGCCTTTTATAAGACTCATTGATCTACAAAGTAGTTCAAAGCCAGCCTCGGCAAAAATAGGTCCTTGTGAGACTGTAACCTCTACTCAGCCAGCAGAGTGCTGAAAGAGCTAGCAGAGTTGCTTTGGGACTCAAAGAAACAGAGTGCTAGCCTTGAGCTGTAGAGCTGAGAGACAGCACTCAGGCCCCGAGTTCAAGTCCAGTGACCAGCTAAGGGAAATGCAGAAGAGGCATTTATTCCAATATAGAGAAGACATTCCTGGGACAAGAGCAATGGAGGAACATCCAGAGGCAGTAAGCCACTGCTTGGATGGCAAAAATGTCAGATCTTAGAATCATGTGTGCATGGCCCTTCAAAAATTGGTCAAAGCCAGGAGGTCATGGAAAGATAGTTTGTAAGCATGCCTAATGTCCATGACTATCTACCTTGTAGGGACAGAAACTTGTTAGTAATCTGTGATAGTACTAAAAAGCTAAAGTTATAAAATGTGGGGGATGGTTTAAATCCCAACTCCTATATGTGCCAAAAGCCCTAATTGGCAGTAACTTTTTTAAAAAAATTTATTTTATTTTATTTTATTTGTGAACATACTGTACAGAGGGGTTACAATTACATGGGCAGGATAATGCGTACATTTCTTACCAAGCATTGCAGCCTCCTCCTTTTGTTTACCCTTCACGTCCCTTCCCAGCCTCCCCCATCCCCCCCAATCCCAATCCTGCTCCTTCCCCCCCTTCCCCCCCCACCGACGTTGTAAAGTTCGTTTTGGACATGACAACTTGTACTTCTCATTGTTGCAACAGGTCCACTTGTATCCTTAAACAACTGGTTGTTCCCCATCTTGTCCTCAAGTTATACTGACATCAAGTATAGTGAAAGCAGAGGTTATACTGTGGGAGAGGGACATACAAAGCAACAAAGAGATAATCTTATAAATGTGTTAGAAACATATGCATGAAAGAAAAAAAACATTAAAATACATATCTAAGGGTTCATTTTCCTAACATCACATTATCTGACCTTTTCTGCTTGACTCATACATATACTAGATATTGCAAATAAGGTAAACCGTGGGACCTATGCTTCTTTGGGCCTGGCTTACATCACTTAATATAATTTTTTCCAAGTTTTTCCATTTCCTAACAAATGGGGCAATGTCATTCTTTCTGATGGAGGCATAGAATTCCATTGTGCATATATACCACATTTTCTTGATCCATTCATCTACTGAGGGGCATCTGGGTTGGTTCCATATCTTAGCTATGGTAAATAATGCTGCAATAAACATTGTTGTGCTGGTAGTTTTAGTGTGGTCTTGTTTGTAAACATTTGGGTAAATGCCCAAAAGTGGGATTGCTGGGTCATAGGGGAGTTCTATGTGAAGTCTTTTGAGGAATCTCCATACTGCTTTCCAAAGTGGTTGAACAAGTTTACATTCCCACCAACAATGAAGTAAGGTTCCTTTCTGTCCACATCCCCTCCAGCATCTGTTGTTGTTAGAGTTCTTGATTATAGCCATTCTAACTGGGGTGAGGTGGTATCTCAATGTTGTTTTGATTTGCATTTCTTTTATGGCTAGGGATGTTGAACATTTCTTCATGTGTCTATTGGCCATCCTTCTTTCTTCTTCAGAGTAGTTTCTGTTTAAGTCTTTCACCCACTTATTTATTGGGCAGTTGTTTCTTTGAGGATTTGTTGTTGGGGGGTTTAATTTTTTGAGTTCCAAGTATATTTTAAATATGAGACCCTTTTCCGTTGTATGGCTAGTAAAGATCTTCTCCCAATCCGTGGGCTTTCTATTGATCTTGCTAGCTATGTCATTTGCCCTGCAGAAGCTCTGCAATCTTATGCAATTCCATTTGTCCAACCTTTCTTTGATTTGTTGTGTTTCCGGGTCTCTATTAAGAAAATTTCGGCCTGAGCCAAGGAGACCTAGGGTTTCTCCTATTCCATCCTGTAATGTTTTCAGTGTGTGTGCTTTGACTTCAAGGTCTTTGATCCATTTGGAGTTGATTCTGGTGCAGGATGATATATAAGGATCTAGCTTTAGATTTCTAAATGTAGTTAACCAATTTTGCCAGCACCATTTACTGAAGAGGCTGTCTTTGTTCCATTCTATTGTTTTAGCTCCCTTATCGAAGATTAGATGGCTATAGGTCTGTAGGTTCATTTCTGGGTTTTCAATTCTATTCCATTTGTCCTGAGGTCTGTTCTTATGCCAATACCAAGCTGTTTTGATTACTATGGCTTTATAGTATAGTGTGAAATTTGGTATTGATATTCCTCCAGCAGTGTTCTTTCCGTTGAGGAGTGTATTTGCTATTCTGGGTCATTTATTGTTCCATATGAATTTTTGGATTGCCTCTTCTATTTCCTTGAAGAATGAGGTTGGAATTTTGATAGGTATAGCGTTGAATTTTTAGATAGCCTTGGGAAGTATTGCCATTTTCACGATGTTAATCTTGCCAATCCAGGAGCATGGGAGGTTTTGCCATTTTTTAAGTTCTGTGTTGATTTCCTTTTTCAAGATTTTAAACTTTTCATCATAGAGGTCCTTCACTTCTTTGGTTAAGTTAATTCCTAGGTATTTTATTTTCTGTGGGGCTATTACAAATGGAGTTGCTTTCCTAATTTCAGCCACACTTTTCTCATTGTTGGCATACAGAAAAGCCATTGATTTTGGGGGGTTAATTTTATAACCTGCTACTTTGCCAAAGTTTTGAATCAGCTTGAGTAGTTTGGGAGTGGAGTCTATTGGATTCTTTAAGTACAGGATCATGTCATCTGCAAAGAGGGAGAGTTTTATTTCTTCTTTCCCTATTTGGATCCCCTTTATGTCTGCATCTTGTCTTATTGCTGTAGCTAGGCATTCTACTACTAGATTGAAGAGAAGTGGAGAGAGTGGGCATCCTTGTCTTGTTCCTGAGTTAAGAGGAAATGGCTTTAGTTTTTCACCATTCAGTATAATGCTGGCTGTAGGTTTGTCATATATAGCCTTTATTGTATTGAGGAATGTTCCATGGATTCCTAATTTTTCCAAAACCTTCATCATGACGGGGTGTTGGATCTTGTCGAATGCTTTTTATGCATCTATTGAGATAACCATGTGGTTCTTATTCTTGCTCCTGTTGATGTGGTGAATAATATTAATTGATTTGCGTATATTGAACCAGCTTTGCATCCCTGAAATGAATCCTGTTTGATCGTGGTATATGATTTTTTGGATGAATTGTGGAAGTCGATTGGCCAAAATTTTGTTGAGAAGTTTTGCATCAATGTTCATCAAAGAAATGGGTCTATAGTTCTCTTTCTTTGATGAGTCCCTGCCTGGTTTTGGGATGAGGGTTATGATGGCTTCATAGAATGTGTTCGGTAATGAGCTTTCTCTTTCAATTTCATTGAAGAGTTGGAGGAGTATTGGTGTGAGCTCTGCTTTGAAGGCTTTGTAAAATTCCTCTGTAAAACCATCTGGTCCTGGACTTTTCTTAGCTTGGAGGTCTCTTATTGCTGTTTCTATTTCAGTGCTTGATATGGGCCTGGTAAGATAGTTTAACTCATCTTGGTTTAGTTTTGGCATGTCAATATTTGCTAGGAAGAGGTCCATTTCTGTCAAGTTCTCAAACTTATTAGCATAAAGTTTTGAAAGTATTCCCTTATAATGTTCTGAATCTTGGTTGTTTCCGTGGTGATGTTTCCATTCTCATCTCTGAGTTTATTAATTTGGGTGTGTTCTCTTCTTTTTCTTATAAGATTTGCTAAGGGTCTGTCAATTTTGTTAATTTTTTTGAAGAACCATCTCTGTGTTTTGTTGATTCTTTCTATAGTTTTTTTGGATTCTAATTCATTTAATTCTGATTTAATTTTAATTATTTTTTTCCGTCTACTGGATTGGGGTTTATCTTGCTGCTCTTTTTCAAGGAGGTTTAGATGTGTCATTATATTGTTAGTTTCTGATCTCTCCAATTTGTTGATGTAGGAGCTAAGAGCTATAAACTTGCCTCTGAGTACTGCCTTTGCTGTGTCCCAGAGGAGCTGGTAATTTGTGTGTTCATTTTTGTTGAATAGCATGAACATTTGAATTTCCTTTCTAATCTCTTCCATGACCCACTCATGATTCAGCAGTGTGTTGTTCAGCCTCCATGTGATGCCGGACTTTCTTTGGTGGCTTTTGGTGTTGAGTTCTAATTTTATTCCCTTGTGGTCAGAGAGAATGCAAGGTATAACTTCAATGTTTCTGAATTTAGACAAGTTTGCTTTGTGGCCTAAAATGTGGTCTATTTTGGAAAACGTTCTATGTGCTGCTAAGAAAAACTTGTATTCTGATGCTGCTGGGTGAAATGTTCGGTAGATGCCTGTTAAGTCTAGTTGATCTATGCTGCTGTTTAGATCTGCGGTTTCTCTGTTGAGTTTTTGCCGAGTTGATTTATCTAGTGGGGAGAGTGGTGTGTTAAAATCCCCAACAATTAATGTCTTTGCATCTATATGGGATTTGAGGGAAAGTAGTGTTTCTTTGATAAATTTGGGTGCTCCATTGTTTGGTGAATATATATTTATAATTGTAATATTCTCCTGAAGGAGAGATTCTTTAATTAGTATGTAGCGACCTTCTTTATCTCTTCTCACGAATTTTAATTTGAAGTCTATTTGATCTGATATTAGGATTGCAACTCCCGTCTGTTTATGGGGGCCGTTTGCTTGGTAGATTTTGTGCCAGCCTTTAACTTTGAAAATGTGTTTGTTTTTATGGGCAAGATGTGACTCCTGCAGGCAGCAGATAGAAGGGTCTTGTTTTTTAATCCAACTAGACAGTCTATGTCGCTTAATTGGAGAGTTCAGCCCGTTAACATTAAGAGATATAACTGAGAGGTATTTGGGAGTTCCTGACATGTTATCCACCTTCTTGAGGGCTGCAAAACCTGGGTTCTTCCTATGGTTCTTGGATTTTCAGTTTGGGTGCAGTTTCTTGGCCTTTATTGTGGTCTTGTTGGTTTTCTATGTGTAGCACCTCTTTAAGAATCTTTTGTAGGGCTGGTTTGGTGGAGATGTATTGTTTCAATTTTTCTTTGCTATGGAAGGTTTTTATTTGGCCTTCAGTTATGAAGGAGAGTTTAGCTGGGTACAGTATTCTTGGTTGATAGTTGTTTGTTTTTAGGGCATGGCATACGTCATTCCAGGCTCTTCTTGCATTGATTGTCTCTGCTGAGAAATCTGAGGTAATGCTAATTGGTTTCCCTTTATAGGTGATTAACCTTTTCTCCTTGACAGCTTTAAGGATCTTTTCCTTGGTCTGAGTTGATCCTGTGTGGATTATAATGTGACGGTGGGATGTCCTATTCTGGTCTCGTCTATTTGGGGTTCTAAAAGCTTCTTGTATCTGAATAGGCCTATCTTTTTGTATGTTTGGGAAGTTCTCTGCTAGGATCCTGTTAGACAAATTTCCTAGGCCATTAACTTCTGTTTCTACGTGCTCCTCTATATCCATTATCCTTAGATTGGGCCTTCTGATGGTGTCTTCCAGGTGTTGGATAGATCTATCATATTTCTTGGACTTGTCTTGGATGGTTGTATGTTCTTTCTCTATAATATCTAGGCTGTCTTCAATCCCTGAGATTCGATCTTCTGCATGGTCTAACCTGCTGTCAAGACTCTCTACTTTGTTTTTTTATCTCTTTTCCTTCTAGTTGGTCAGCTTTGATGGCTTCAAGTTCTTTGTTGAAGCTCTGTTTTAGGTCTTGTATGAATTTCTTTACTTCCTTAATTTGGTGTTCAGTGTTTGTTCTCAAATCACTTAGTTGATTGGTTATGGTTTCTTTGGACTCACATTCCTTCTGTTGGTTTCCATTCTGCATTCCCTTTGTGGTCTCCCTAACTTCCTTCAGCTCTTTGTTAATGGATTCCATGAATGCCTTTAGTGATCTTTGTGTATTCTCTACCTGGTCTCTCAATTCCTGTATTACTCTCTGATTAGCTTCTTCCCGTTCAAGGGATTCCTGTAGTTTTCTTTCCTCTCGTTAGTGGGATTCCTGCAGTTCTCTTTGAGTGTTCTCAGCCTGCTCACACCATTCCTCCCTTTCTCTTTGCGTATTCTCCAGTTGTTCACGCAAATCCTGTATCAGTTTTTGAGTAGCTTCCTCACGCTTATGATATTCCTGTATAAGCTTTTGAGATGCCTCCTCTCTCTCCCTTTCACGCTCATACAGAATCCTTTGTAAGTTGTCAAACTTGTCTTTTATCATGTTTGCCAGCAGTGTTTGTATAGCTATTTGGGAACTCTCCTCTGCATTATTCATTATCTGTTCTGACCCCTGATTATCAAGATTGGGACTTGAGATATCCGGATTTACCATTTTTCTAGTGTTTTTTTGGCTTACTCTGCCCATATGAGATGAAAATAGCACCAGTTTTGTGCTAGAACACTATCTTAAGGCACCCATCAACCAAAGTTTGCATTTGTACAGTCAATAGTCTACAGATACAATCTAGTTCAACAGATACATCTTTTCAACATCAAACAACTATATTAATGGTCTTCGAACAGCAGAGAAGAATTTGGAAAACCAGAAATTATTAGGGTTAGTGAGAGATGTGGGTAAAAAATAGGAATAGATTGGTGTGGGGAAGCACAGGGAGAGTTAACTATGTCCTAATATAGGTTGGTTAGGATGCATGTAGAGAGAGAGAGAAAAAGAGGAATGGGAATGGGAAATGAAAAGAGACCAGAAAAAATAGAAACGTAAAAATTAATATTATTATGATTAAAAGACCATCTATTTAGAGAGGAATGTGAGTATATTAATAGAAGGGTAGGGACATAGAGGAGAAGTGAAAAACTTAAAAAAATGCTTAAAATATTATATAGGTATAAAGAGGTAGTACTGCTATTAAGGAATTTAAGTCTCAGAGGTTTTGAATTGCGTAATAAATTTGTTGATTAAGTTTGTACACAATGGGGCATAAGGTCTACTAGTTAACTACGGGTTTATCTGAGGATGTGCAGGACAAGAGTTAAGTCACACAAAGAGGATCAAAAGAGAAGAAAAGGTGAAAATGATTAGAAAGGGAGAAAAAAGATCAGAAGTTCAGTAGAGTTAGACAAAAAAAAAACAAAAAGATAGTTAAGAAAGAAAGAAAAAGAGAAAGAAGACAAGAAAAGAAAGGAAAACTCACATTTATGTGTTCCTAAAATAAAAATTATAAGAGAAAAAAAAAGTTACTGGAAAACAATTATTTTTTCAAAAAAGGCAAAAATTAAAGATTGATAAAATTTTTAGAAAAGGAAAAAAAAAAAAAAAATATATATATATATATATATATATATATATATATAAAGTACCAAAAAAAAGAAAAAAAGAAAAAAAAAGAAAAGAAGAGGAAGAAAAAAAAAGTTCTTTGATTTTTTTTTTATTTTTTTGGGGAGGGGTGGGAAGAATCCTGTATCTCCCTTTTCTCTGTAACCAGCCTCTTGTTGGAGTATCTGGTCAGCTTGAGGTCCTGTGGCTTGATTGGTTTCTTAAGTCAGTTTGTTCGAACAGGCAGAAAAATGCTCTGCTTTACCCAAGATTTTGAGATCCCCCTCCCAGATTAGTTTACTGGGAGGGTGATCTGCTTTGAGAATCACAAAAGAGGGGGAAGCAGTGGTGAGGCTAGGTTCTGGGTAGAGTTGAGGCCTTTCAACAATCAGTAGCTTTTTCCTGGGGCTATTTTGTGAAAAAAAACTCACAGAGCCCAGCCTGGAGCCGTTCTCAGGGTTTCTGTTTTTCAATTGATTGTGGAGGCTGCTAGAGGGAGGGGCAGCCTCTAGCTCAGGTTACCCAGTGAGGAAAGCCACTCCAATGGCTGGTGCCTGAGCTGGGTGACTTTTTCCTGGGTGGAGCCGAGTCTGGCAGGTCACTTTGCCATTAAGTTCTTGTGACCTGCTAAATGACTCGTTTTATTCCAAGGCCTGGGTTGGAGCTGGCAGTTCCTCCGAGCTTTGTCGGTATCCAAGATGGAGATCACTGTTGTTGGGGGGGGAGGGGTGGCCTTTCCTCCTCTGCTCCCTGAGAAGGAGTGAGGACGTCGGGCTTCTACTCACGTCGAGTCTTGGATCCTGGGTCGTCTCTGGTCTGCAAACTGCAGGATGAAGATGTCCGCTCCTTGTCGGTTCTTGCTGGTGTTGAGTAGAATATGCTCACCTGCTGCGTCTGGCTCCTTCGTCCCGGACTCTCTGTGTGAGTGCTCAGTTATGGCCCAGGCTGCGGACTCCGCCACGACCCTGCCGCCGCCGCGGCGGCAGCTGGCAGGCGCTCAGATGTGTCTTTTTGCCTTGGCTTCCCCTCTCTTGTCTAACTCTCTGTCCTGGGATCGCACACTTAGTGTGATTCTCTGGCTTAGGACTGTTCACTGGAACTCTAAAACTGCTTTCTATGCAAGAGCTTGTTCAGATTCCAGTTTCTCCTCCGCCATCTTCCCGGAACCGCTTGGCAGTAACTTTTGAACTAACTCCAGCTACATGAAATCTATCTGTTCAAGAAAAAAATTTGTAAACATGAGAGTGTGTTTCTATTAACATTAGTCTAAAGGCTTGGACACGTGACTTAGGCATTGTTAGGGTCACTAAAGGTTACATTCCTAAAGATGCTTTTGCAAACCAGAGTGCTAAACAAGCTACCCTGCTGTAGCTGGAAAAAAAATCTGTACATTTGTCAAAAGTTAAAATATTGTTCTTAAGGACATCTAATCCTGGTAACCTCTTCGTAAGATGGAATAAAGTTATAGATTCCTGCCTAGGTAGGATCAACACCCCTGAGTCAGCGTGAAGAAGTTACAGAAGATGAAACTTCGCCCATCATCCCCTTTTTAGAACAAGGGACCAGAGTCATAAAAAAAATGTGGCAAAATAGACAGAAGAAAAGGGCTTGGAAAATAGTAGTACAGGCCTGAGCCCTCTATATCTGCCTAGAAAATCAGCCCTATTAAAAGAACTATCTAGTTAAAAAAGTTGTCATCTTGGTAAATTGTCCTGGGCTATTGTCTAAATAGTCTTATAAACTAGTGGGGCCATAGCCTGCCAAGCCTATGTATTACTTGTATCCTTAACCAGTCTGTGTAGAAATTTACAGCCCAGCACGAGGTGAGCTGGTGTCTCTTGGAGCCACTGAGAAGCCCTGCTGCTGTGGCTGCTGCTGCTACAGCCTGACAGTCACCTGGAGGAAATCTACATCATTACCCTGAACACCTCCACCATGGAAAAAGTAGATTAAATTCCTGCCTGATTCAATCTTTTGGATGGCTTCGCTTTGTCCATGTTACCATATACCTACTCTAATTTTATTACGGCTATTCCTCTTGCTGGGGAGACTAACAAACATTGTATTGCTCATTCCCTACACAGCTTTGCCACTATGGGACTTCTTTACATATTAAAACTGATAATGGTCTGGGATATGTCAGACAAGCTTTTCAAAATGTTTGTAAATCTTACCAGATTATTCACACTACAGGTATTCCCTATAATCCTCAAGGTCAAGGAATTGTTGAACGAGCTAATGGTTTGCTCAAACACCAAATTTTTAAATTAAAATGTGGGGAATTATACCCCTTCTCTCCTGTTAATATTCTTCTCATGTTTTATTTGTACTAAATTTTTAAAGTTTAGATTGTAATGAAATTTCACCGCACAGCGGTTTTGGGGAAAAAAGAGCAAAGAGCTTTTGCCCAAGTTAAGTGGAAGGATCCTTTAACAGGTGATTGGCATGGACCCGATCCGGTTTTAACATGGGGTCGAGGACATGTTTGGTTTTTTCGCAGGAAGAAAATAAATCCCACTAGTTGCCTGAGCATTGCGTTAGGATTGTGGAGGCTCATTCAGATGACACAAAAGCTGACACATTGGGCTTATATTCTGGATCCCCCGATTGTGCACCCTACAACTTGGGAGGGAGTTGAAGTACTCATTCACGTCAATAGATCAGCATACAGTACAGCCCCCGATCCCTTCATCCAGCACACCAAGATGGGAGATATCTCAGCCTCACACATTGGAACTCCTTTTTGCTTTATCACCAGCTCTAAAGGCTCCATTCCAGGCTGTATTATAATGCTATCCGTGACTCACAAAATTTAGATCCCAGACAAAAATCAAATGTGCAATATACAGATGGCATCTTTACCAACTGGGCACCCAGTTCACTCAAATTCTACTCCATCCTATATGATACCCCGTTGCATTAATTCTTCACAAATAGTAGTATCTACAGGATAGCCTCATCCAATAAGGTACAGGCATGTACAGCCATTTGTTACCAATATTTCTGGAACTAACTCTCAACTAATGGACTGGTCTGGAGCTAATCTTACTAATAAATACAATCTTGGACTGTGGTGGATGAATGGGCATGCTCAACATCATGTTTGGATGCTGGTGGCTGCACTCAATAACATAACCTGGCCCAATTAATCCTTTAAAAAATATTCATGAGTTGTGTATCACCACCCTATGTCATGATGTATGGACCGTTTAATATTTCTGTAGGAGCTAATTATTTTAATGTTACCTGCTCTAATTTTTCTTTTACTAATTGCTCATATAGCAGCATAACTTAATCCATACTTATTGTTAGAAAACGATCTTTTGTTATGCTTCCTGTAAATATTTCTGAAACTTGGTATGAAGATTCTGGCATTCAGGTGTTAAGACAATTGAAAGAACTAATGTGCCCTTGTCAATTTGTTGGGCTACTTGTAGCTGATGTTTTGGCCTTTATTTCGATAGCTGCCTCCACAGCAGCAGCTGCTGTGGTGCTAACACAAAAAGTACAAACTGCCCATTATCTTAATCAGCTTGCTCATAATACTACACAGGCTCTATACTTTCAAGGCCGGGTTTATGACAAGGTAGAACAAAAACTAGAAGCACTGTATGAGTTAGTATTATCTTTAGGAGAACAAGTCTGTGCTCTGCAAACTTTACAGCGAGTGTGCTGTCATGCCAAGTTTGATTTTATTTGTGTGACCCCTCACATATATAATGAATCAAATTACTCATGGGAAAAAGTTGTATCACATCTCAACGGTATTTGGCACCATAATAACTTATCTTTAGATCTTTTTCAACTCCACAGACAAATAGCCAGACTAAAACAAGCCCTACCTCTGGACACTAATGTGGCAAAAACTGCTACAAAACTGTTTAAATAATTTCAACGCTATATCTGTTCCCTGACTTATGTTAAAGGATTGCTAATGTCATTGCTTGGCCTGGGAGTGCTTTTGCTGGTGGTTTTTCTATGCCTTCCTTGTATTATACGGACACTGCAAAATTCATTTATGCGTTTAGCCAGCCAGCTACATAAGATCAAGCTCCATATAAATGAATTCTCCCTGAAAGGAACTGCAGCCAGAGAAGGGTAAGAGGGGGTGCCAGTCTGACCAACCTATGACAGGGCCTTCAGCTTCGCTCTGAAGAAGTTCCCGATGATGGACAAGGCAGACAAGGTGATCCACCCAACCTAAGACAGGCGAGTTCACTTCTTTAAACAAAGATGGGGGAGATGTTGGGAGCTGACAGTAAAGTTTAAAGTACTCAACGTGGGGCATGTACAAGAAACTGGCTTACTTAAAAAAGACCACGTGACTGGGATTGCTTTGCTATGTCTGCAGAGTTTGTTTTACTTTCTACCAGGTGACCTTGTCTTGTTTTTACTGCACTCTGTTTTTACTTAAATTTTCCTTGTTTTTCTGGACTATTGTAACCTTATGTTACCTCTTGACTTCTAATAGTATATATTAGGGAAAGTTAAACATAAACAGTGCTGCAGTCTTGAGCTGCAGACCTCCCAACCCCATCTTTTGTCTTATGTCTTTATTTTTCCGAATCCTCACCCCCTAATTCAGGATTCCCTTTCATTGTCGGTAGGCTCCGGCACTCTGTAAGTAAGAAGTAGAATTATTGCCATGCTTTCCCTCCAGGCACAGACTGTCCACTTGTTTTCTCTGTGTTCTCTCCTATCTTTGTATATGTTGTCCTTGTCACCATAACTAAGCAGCCATAAAACACACACCACTTTCTCTCAAGCTCGCTTCACCTCAGGAAAACAAACCTATTTATTATCACTTAGTCAATCATCTACAGATATTTCAGACTGTTTTTTCCTCTATGTGAACAATCTTACATGACTTCCTTATGGTGCTGTATTTCATCTGGATTATCTCTGTTTGAGTCTTATGGTTAGAGAATTATACATACACTGAGAGGTCTGTGCTTTTTTCCTCTGCTGTGTGCTTGCAGAATATTACTTTTCCCTGAATGCATCTATTATATTAGAAGAGAGCTTCCAGCACTGTGATTTCTTCCTTCCTTCCTTCCTTCCTTCCTTCTTTCCTTCCTTCCTTCCTTTCTTCCTTCCTTCCTTCATTTGCATATCCATCTAACCAAGCCACAGTGGGAAGCAGGTACTAGGCCAACAGATCTCTGAGGAATATAAGAAAAGTATTCTGCATCCCAAGGACTCATGCTAGCAAAAGGTGTCTCTGTCAAAGAATATGACACAGGAAGATCCTAAAACATTCCTTTCCTAAACAAACATGAGCTGGTGGTTATGGAATTATTCCACCTCAATCCAGAGGAGATTGCAACTCTTGGGTACAGAAGTTATGAATTACAGGTTAACGTATCATGTATGAAAAAACCGTCTGCCATTGCTGCCCAGGTCAGCCTTAATGAATATTGCCCCAGCCTCCCAGGAGCCTTCTGGCCTGGAAACAAAGCTTTTGCCTGGAGATCCTGGCAACCAACCACAAAACTATTCTTTTGCCAGTGTGTTCATATTCCAGGATGGAGAGCTCCCTGCTTAGATCTAGTGTGCTATCACTTGCTAACCCCTGATCCTTTCCCTATTTATTTTAGTTTATTCTACAGAAAGAGTCATGTACTTTTACTCAGGCTGGCTTCCCAAAGATGGACCTATTAAGTAATGCAGCAAAACCTAGAGCAGAAAATATTGGACAACAGAGAAAGGTGTTCCAGGAAGATGGCGGAGGAGAAGCTGGAATCTGAACAAGCTCTCACATAGAAAGCAGTTTTAGAGTTCCAGTGAACAGTCCTAAGCCAGAGAATCACACCAAGTGTGCCATTACAGGACAGAGAGTTAGACAAGAGAGGGGAAGCCAAGGAAAAGCATCAGCTACCGCTGCGGCGGCAGGGTCGCGGCGGCGACCACCGCTGCGGGGTCATAGCTGAGACACAGAGAGTCGGGGACGAAGGAGCCAGACTCAGTGGACGAGCGGATTCTACTCAACACAAACAAGAACCGACAAGGAGCGAACATCTTCATCCTGCTGTTTGCAGACCAGAGACGACCCAGGATCCAAGACTCGGCGTGAGTACAAGCCCTAGGTCCTCACTCCTCAGGGAGCAGAGGAGGGAAGGCCACCCCTCCCCCCCAGCACCGGTGATCTCCATCTTGGATACCGACAAAGCTCGGAGGAGCTGCTAGCTCCAGCTCAGGCCTTGGAATAAAATGAGTCATTTAGCAGGTCACAAGAACTTAACGGCGAAGTGACCTGCCAGACTCAGCTCCATCCAGGGAAAAGGCAACCAGCTCAGGCGCCAGCCATTGGAGTGCCTTGCCTCACTGGGTAAGCAGAGCCAGAGGCTGCCCCTCCCTCTAGCAGCCACCACAATCAATTGAAAAACAGAAACCCTGAGAATGGCTCCAGGCTGGGCGCTGTGAGCTTTATCATAAAATAGCCCCAGGAAAAAGCTACTGTTTGTTGAAAGGCCTCAACTCTACCCAGAACCTAGCCTCATCACCACATCCCCCTCTTTTGTGATTCTCAAAGCAGACCACCCTCACAGAAAACTAACCTGGGAGGGGGATCTCAAAATCTTGGGTAAAGCAGAGCATTTTTCTGCCTCTTCCAACCAACCGACTTAAGAAACCAATCAAGCCACAGGACCTCAAGCTGACCAGAGACTCCAACAACAGACTGGTCACAGACAAAAGTGAGATATAGAATTCTTCCCACTCCTCCCCCCCCAAAAAAAAATCAAAAGACTTTTTTTTCTTTTTTTCTTCTTCTTCTTCTTTTCTTTTTTTTGCTTGTCTTTTGTTTTTTGTTACCATATATATATATATATATATATATATATATATATATATATATATATATATAAATTTATTCCCTTCTAAAACTTTTATTAATCTTTAATTTTTGCTTCTTCTGAAAAAATAATTGTTTTCCAGTAACTTTTTTTTTTCTCATCTTATAATTTTTATTTTAGGAATACGTGAATGAGCGTTTTCCTTTTTTTTCTTGTCTTCTTTCTCTTTTTCTTTCTTTCTTAATTATCTTTTTGTTTTTTATCTAGCTCTACTGAACTTCTGATCTTTTCTTCTCCCTTTCCCATCCTTAAACTTTGTCACATCTCCTCTATGTCCCTCCCCTTCTCTGAACATATTCACATTCCTCTCTAAATAGACGGTCTTTTAACCTGTATAATAACATTAATTTTTACGTTTCTATTTTTTTCTGGTCTCTCTTTATTCCCCTTTCTGTCTCTTCTTTTTCTCTCTCTCTCTACTTGCATCCTACCCAACCCATTTCCTGCATTGTGATTAGGACATAGTTAACTCTCCCTGTGCCACCCCACACCAATCTATTCCTATTTTTTACCCACATCTCTCCCTAATCCTAATAATTCCTGGTTTTCCAAATTCTTTTCTGCGGTTCCAAGTCCTTTAACATATAGTTGTTTGATGTTGAATAGATGTATCTGTTGAACTAGATTGTATCTATAGACTATTGACTGTACAAATGCAAACTTTGGTTGATGGTTGCCTTAAGATAGTGTTCTAGCACAAAACTGTGGTGCAATCTTCATCTCAAATGGGCCGAGTAAGCCGGAAAAACACAAGAAAAATGGCAAATTCGGGTATCTCAATTCCCAACCTTGATAATCAGGGATTAGAACAGATAAAGAATAATCCAGAGGAGAGTTCCCAAATAGCTCTACAAACACTAATAGCAAACATGATAAATGAGAATTTTGACAATGTACAAAGGACTCTGTATGAGCGTGATAGGGAGAGAGAGGAGGCATCCCAGAAATTTATACAGGAATATCATAAGCGTGAGGTAGCTACTCAAAAACTGATACAGGATTTGCGTGAATAACTTGAGAATACTCAAAGAGAAAGGGAGGAATGGCGTGAGCAGGCTGAGAACACTCAAAGAGAACTGCAGGAATCCCACGAACGGGAAGAAAGAGAACTGCAGGAATCCCACAGACGGGAGAAAGCTAATCAAAGAGTAATTCAGGAATTGAGAGACCAGGTAGAGAATACACAAAGATCACTAAAGGCATTCATGGAATCCATTAACAAAGAATTGAAGGAAGTGAGGGAGACCACAAAGGGAATGCTGAATGGAACCCAACAGAAGGAATGGGAGTCCAAAGAAACCATAACCAATCAACTAAGTGATTTGAGAACAAACACTGAACTCCAAATTAAGGAAGTAAAGAAATTCATACAAGACCTAAAACAGAGCTTCAACAAAGAACTTGAAGCCATCAAAGCTGACCAACTAGAAGGAAAAGAGATAAAAAAACAAAGTAGAGAGTCTTGACAGCAGGTTAGACCATGCAGAAGATCGAATCTCAGGGATTGAAGACAGCCTAGATATTATAGAGAAAGAACATACAACCATCCAAGACAAGTCCAAGAAATATGATAGGTCAATCCAACACCTGGGAGACACCATCAGAAGGCCCAATCTAAGGATAATGGGTGTAGAGGAGCACCTAGAAACAGAAGTTAATGGCCTAGGAAATTTGTTTAACAGGATCCTAGCAGAGAACTTCCCAAACATACAAAAAGATAGGCCTATTCAGATACAAGAAGCTTTTAGAACCCCAAATAGACGAGATCAGAATAGGACATCCCACCGTCACATTATAATCCACACAGGATCAACCCAGACCAAGGAAAAGATCCTTAAAGCTGTCAAGGAGAAAAGGTTAATCACCTATAAAGGGAAACCAATTAGCATTACCTCAGATTTCTCAGCAGAGACAATCAATGCAAGAAGAGCCTGGAATGACGTATGCCATGCCCTAAAAACAAACAACTATCAACCAAGAATACTGTACCCAGCTAAACTCTCCTTCATAACTGAAGGCCAAATAAAAACCTTCCATAGCAAAGAAAAATTAAAACAATACATCTCCGCCAAACCAGCCCTGCAAAACATTCTTAAAGATGTCCTACACATAGAAAATCAGCAAGACTGCAACAAAGGCCAAGAAACTGCACCCAAACTGAGAATCCAAGAACCTTAGGAAGAACCCAGTTTTCACAGCCCCCAAGAAGGTGGATAACATGGCAGGAACTCCCAAATACCTCTCAGTCCTATCTCTTAACGTTAACGGACTGAGCTCTCCAATTAAGCGACATAGAATGTCTAGTTGGATTAAAAAACAAGACCCTTCTATCTGCTGCCTGCAGGAGTCACATCTTGCCCATAAAAACAAACACATTTTCAATGTTAAAGGCTGGAACAAAATCTACCAAGCAAACGGCCCTCATAAACAGGCGGGAGTTGCAATCCTAATATCAGATCAAATAGACTTCAAATTAAAATTCGTGAGAAGAGATAAAGAAGGTCGCTACATATTAATTAAAGGATCTCTCCTTCAGGAGGATATTACAATCATAAATATATATTTGCCAAACAATGGAGCACCCAAATTTATCAAAGAAACACCACTTTCCCTCAAATCCCATATAGATCCAAAGACATTAATTGTTGGGGATTTTAACACACCACTCTCCCCACTAGATAGATCAACTCGGCAAAAGCTCAACAGAGAAACCGCAGATCTAAACAGCTGCATAGATCAACTAGACTTAACAGGCATCTACCGAACATTTCACCCAGCAGCATCAGATTACACGTTCTTCTCAGCAGCACATGGAACGTTTTCTAAAATAGACCACATTTTAGGCCACGAAGCAAACTTGTCTAAATTCAGAAACATTGAAGTTATACCTTGCATTCTCTCTGACCACAAGGGAATAAAATTAGAACTCAACACCAAAAGCCACCAAAGAAAGTCCGGCATCACATGGAGGCTGAACAACACACTGCTGAATCATGAGTGGGTCATGGAAGAGATCAGAAAGGAAATTCAAATATTCATGCTATTCAACAAATATGAACACACAAATTACCAGCTCCTCTGGGACACAGCAAAGACAGTACTCAGAGGCAAGTTTATAGCTCTGAGCTCCTACATCAACAAATTGGAGAGATAGGAAACTAACAATTTAATGACACATCTAAACCTCCTTGAAAAAGAGCAGCAAGATAAACCCCAATCCAGTAGACGGAAAGAAATAATCAAAATTAAATCAGAATTAAATGAATTAGAATCCAAAAAAAACTATAGAAAGAATCAACAAAACAAAGAGTTGGTTCTTCGAAAAACATAACAAAATTGACAGACCCTTAGCAAACCTTATCAGAAAAAGGAGAGAACACACCCAAATTAATAAACTCAGAGATGAGAATGGAAACATCTCCACGGAAACAACCAAGATTCAGAACATTATAAGGGAATACTTCTCAAAACTTTATGCTAATAAGTTTGAGAACTTGACAGAAATGGACCTTTTCCTAGCAAATATTGACATGCCAAAACTAAACCAAGATGAGTTAAACCAGCTTAACAGTCCCATATCAAGCATTGAAATAGAAACAGCAATAAAAGACCTCCCAGCTAAGAAAAGTCTAGGACCAGATGGTTTTACACCAATACTCCTCCAACTCTTCAATGAAATTGAAAGAGAAAGCTCACTACCGAACACATTCTATGAAGCCATCATAACCCTCATCCCAAAACCAGGCAGGGACTCATCAAAGAAAGAGGACTATAGACCCATTTCTTTGATGAACATTGATGCAAAACTTCTCAACAAAATTTTGGCCAATCGACTTCAACAATTCATCCAAAAAATCATACACCATGATCAAACAGGATTCATTTCAGGGATGCAAAGCTGGTTCAATATACGCAAATCAATTAATATTATTCATCACATCAACAGGAGCAAGAATAAGAACCATATGGTTATCTCAATAGATGCAGAAAAAGGATTTGACAAGATCCAACACCCCTTTATGATGAAGGTTCTGGAAAAATTAGGAATCCATGGAACATTCCTCAATACAAAAAAGGCTGTATATGACAAACCTACAGCCAGCATTATACTCAATGGTGAAAAACTAAAGCCATTTCCTCTTAACTCAGGAACAAGACAAGGATGCCCACTCTCTCCACTTCTCTTCAATCTAGTATTAGAATGCCTAGCTACAGCAATAAGACAAGATGCAGACATAAAGGGGATCCAAATAGTGAAAGAAGAAACAAAATAATCCCCCTTTGCAGATGACATGATCTTGTATTTAAAGAATCCCATAGACTTCACTCTCAAATTACTCAAGCTGATTCAAAACTTTGGCAAAGTAGCAGGTTATAAAATTAACACACCAAAATCAATGGCTTTTCTATATGCCAACAATGAGAAAAGTGTGGCTGAAATTAGGAAAGCAACTCCATTTGTAATAGCCCCACAGAAAATAAAATACCTATGAATTAACTTAACCAAAGAAGTGAAGGACCTCTATGATGAAAACGTTAAAATCTTGAAAAAGGAAATCAACACAGAACTTAAAAAATGGCAAAACCTCCCATGCTCCTGGATTGGCAAAATTAACATCGTGAAAATGGCAATACTTCCCAAGGCTATCTACAAATTCAGCGCGATACCTATCAAAATTCCACCCTCATTCTTCAAGGAAATAGAAGAGGCAATCCAAAAATTCATATGGAACAATAAAAGACCCCGAATAGCAAAAACGCTCCTCAACGGAAAGAACACTGCTGGAGGAATATCAATACCAAATTTCACACTATACTATAAAGCCATAGTAATCAAAACAGCTTGGTATTGGCATAAGAACAGACCTCAGGACCAATGGAATAGAATTGAAAACCCAGAAATGAACCTACAGACCTATAGCCATCTAATCTTCGATAAGGGAGCTAAAACAATAGAATGGAACAAAGACAGCCTCTTCAGTAAATGGTGCTGGCAAAATTGGTTAACTACATGTAGAAAACTAAAGCTAGATCCTTATATATCACCTTGCACCAGAATCAACTCCAAATGGATCAAAGACCTTGAACTCAAAGCAGACACTCTGAAAACATTACAGGATGGAATAGGAGAAACCCTAGGTCTCCTTGGCTCAGGCCGAAATTTTCTGAATAGAGACCCGGAAGCACAACAAATCAAAGAAAGGTTAGACAAATGGGATTGCATAAGATTGCCGAGCTTCTGCAGGGCAAATGACATAGCTGGCAAGATCAATAGAAAGCCCACGGATTGGGAGAAGATCTTTACTAGCCATACAACGGACAAGGGTCTCATATCTAAAATATACTTGGAACTCAAAAAATTAAACCACCCAACAACAAATCCTCAAAGGAACAACTGCCCAATAAATAAGTGGGCGAAAGACTTAAAGAGAAGCTTCTCTGAAGAAGAAAGAAGGATGGCCAATAGACACATGAAGAAATGTTCAACATCCCTAGCCATAAAAGAAATGCAAATCAAAACAACATTGAGATATCACCTCACTCCAGTTAGAACAGCAAAAATCAAGAACTCTAACAACAACAGATGCTGGAGGGGATGTGGACACAAAGGAACCTTACTTCATTGTTGGTGGGAATGTAAACTTGTTCAACCACTTTGGAAAGCAGTATGGAGGTTCCTCAAAAGACTTCACATAGATCTCCCCTATGATCCAGCAATCCCACTTTTGGGCATTTACCCAAATGTTTACAAACAAGACCACACTAAAGCTTCCAGCACAACTATGTTTATTGCAGCATTATTTACCATAGCTAAGGTATGGAACCATCCCAGATGCCCCTCAGTAGATGAATGGATCAAGAAATGTGGTATATATACACAATGGAATTCTATGCCTCCATCAGAAAGAATGACATTTCCCCATTTGTTAGGAAATGGAAAGGTTTGGAAAAAATTATATTCAGTGAAGTAAGCCAGGCCCAAAGAAGCATAGGTCCCATGGTTTCCCTTATTTGCAATATCTAGTATAGGTATGAGTCAAGCGGAAAAGGTCAGATAATGTGATGTTAGGAAAATGAACCCTTAAATATGTATTTTAATGTTTTCGTTTCTTTCATGCATGTGTTTCTAACGCATTTATAAGATTATTTCTTTGTTGCTTTGTATGTCCCTCCCCCACAGTGTAACCCCCGCTTTCACTATATTTGATGTCATTATAACATGTGGAGGAGATGGGGACAAACAAGTCGTTTAAGGATTCAGGTGGACCTGTGGCAACAATGAGAAGTACAAAATGTCATGTCAAAACCAGCTTTACAATGTCGTTGTGAGGGGGGGAGGGGGGAAAATTGGGTGGGGTGAGGGGGGTATAATTGGGTGGGGAAGGGGGGAGGCGGGGCAGGGAGGTGAAGGGTAAACAAAGGAGGAGGCGGCAATGCTTGGTAAGAAATATATGCATTATCCTGCCCATGTAATTGTAGCCCCTCTGTACAGTATGTTCTCAAATAAAATAAAATAAAATTAAAAAAAATATTGGACAACAGTTTTTGAACTTGGTCAAAGTAATTCTGCAAAGGAGACAATACGCAAGAAAAAAATAATAGCGAAGACACAGAAAGTCGTTAAGTAAAAAGTCTTAACCCCTCCCCTGTAAGAGGAAAGCAACCCCACTCAAGTTCTAAGTCAGGCTGGAACTAGAAGCTCAGAGCAATAGAGATCTTGAAAAGGGGACCATCCCTGACATGTGAGTCCACAGCACATACTCACAGGTAGGAGTGAGCAAAAATGCCCTTTCCTAGCCTCTTCACTGGACTTTCACTGCATATGTAAACTTAGAAATGCCCTCCCCCTTAAAATCAGACATCGTTGAAAGCAGTGCTTTTATCTCCTGCAGAGCAGCAGGCTCTCCTGAGCTGAGAAGTAGCAGAAGAATATTGAGTTGAAGATTCTTCCTCGCATAGGTAAAGGGCAATTATCCCTAGCTTCCAGGTCCATAAGCCCCATCCAGCTCCACTTCACCAAATGCAGCCCACACATGGTGAAATCCTCTCAAGGGAACTATTCTGCCACCACAAGACGATAGGGAATGGTGGCTGGTTCACAGAAGAGAGAAGATGTCACTTCTCTTTCATAGGGAGAAACAGACTCTAAAATCAGCATCTGGCCTGATTCTTCATCACAAGTAAGTTCTGGGCCAAGCCATTCCCCCCAATTGACAACATTGCTGGTGTTTTCACCTTCTGGATAGAGAGAATATTTCTAGGCAATTTTTCTTTTTTTCTTTTTCTTGTTTTTCCTCCACCCTTCCTAGGCATTGAACTCTGGGCCTGGGCACTGTCCTTAAGCTTTTTGCATTCTACCACTTGAGCTACAGCACCACTCTGGCTTTTCTGTGATTAATTGGAGACAAGAGTATCATGGACTTTTCTGCCCAGGTTGGCTTCAAACCACAAACCTCAGATCTCAACCTCCTGAGTAACTAGGATTACAGGCATGAGCCACCAGCACCCCACTCAATTTTTGACCTTTCACAGGATATTGTTTTAAAGGACTCAGTGTGTGGTACAATACCAGGTTCATAGTAGATACACACATACACACAGACACACAGACACACACATACACACACAGATTTAAGTAAGGAAATGAATGGATGAATGAATGATTAAAAACTAGCAAATGAAACAAGAGTTTCTTTCTTGGGGGAAGAGAAGCGATACTTTGTTTATCATTTAGTAGCTGAATATGAACATCTTCCACAATTTAATTTATGGAGATGATCCAGATGGACAAAAAATAGATCAATATCAAATCTATACAGTTTTTGAAGACTTCAAATCCCTTTAGGAAAATATCTCATATCCCTGATTAACATGTAGAACTTATGAAAGGAAGTATTTCCTAAAGTTCCAGAGTTGGCTTATTTTTCTATCACATTTCTTCTCAATGAACAAATAACCAATACAAAATCTTTATGCCGTATAGCCAATATTTAAAAAATCAGTGCAGTCAGAATTAACACTGTCCAGCTAACCTGACAGAAGATACAATTTTACTCAAATGAAATTAACCGGGGCAATGTCAAGATGGTACTGGCAATTTGCAGGTGGCTTTCTCAAGCACACTGCCACAGACAAAACCCATTCCTCTCATCACTTTCCTATGGATACCACAAAAATTTCAACCCTTTGTGCTCTTCTAAGGATGTGCTTTTACTAATTTGTCTTAGATTGTTATCAAAACAAAAACCCTCCAACACAAAAGTAAGCACCCTGAAGTGTCTTTGATGACTCGTTTGAGAATAGACTGAGATGTGTCCAAGAGTATCCAAGCTCTGTTATGCAAGAACATCACTGTTCTGGTTGTTACTCTGCATCCTAGGTCTTTCAGGTACCAGGGACTACTGGATATTTAAAAAGTTTGAGGTCAATGTCAGGTCTACGTTGAGTTCTATGTCAAAGACAATGTCAGTAGTGAATCAGGCTGGGCGCCGATGGCTCACGCCTATCATCCTAGCTACTCAGGAGGCTGACATCTGAGGGTCAGGGTTCATGAGAATCATAGTTCAAAGACAGCCCCGGCAGGAATATTCCATGAGACTCTTATCTTTATTAAACCACCAGAAAACTGGAAGTGGCACTGTGCTTCAAGTTGTAAAGCACTCACCTTGAGCTGAAGAGTGCAGGGACAGCACCCAGGCCCAGAGTTCAAGCCCCACGGCAGACCAAAAAAAATAGTGAACCAGAAAAAGAATTAGAGAACTCTGTTGGTAGTATGGATTCAGCTATCTTGTTTTTATAAGGGCAAATAGACAAGAGTTAAAATTAGCTTTTCTCCTTTTATAATTGAGAGATTATAATAAATTTTCACTTAGAAGATCCTTAATGCTTACAAGATGAAGCAATGAATTTGTTCAAGAAAATGATTCAAAGGAAATGTTAAACATCATAGAGAGATTTCACCATCAGCATTTTCCTTTGGGAGTTCGTGTTTACTTTCCACTTTGTTACATGATGCAAAGTTAGTACAGTGGAAGGAAGCAGTCTGAACCCAGGATAAGTTATCTCATACCATTTCTTCATTCCAACTACATCCTGCATCCAAGTGCCACCTGTATTTTACAGTTATGTGTGATGCAGTGATGACGATTTTATCTATACTCTAATGCTAGAAAGAGGAAATACATCTCCAGTCTTTCAAGCCAGGCACTGGAGGTTCACATATGTAATCCTAGCTACTCAAGAGGCTGAGATCTGAGCATCACAGTTACAAGCTAGCATGAGCAGGAAAGTCCATGAGACTCTTATCTTATACTAGCCACCAAAAAACCAGAAAGGGAGTTGTGGCTCATAGTGGTAGAGTGCTAGCCTTGGGCAAAAATTGCTGGAGGACAGCACCCAGGTCCTGAGTTCAAGCCCTACAACTGATGGGAAAAAAATGCACCTTTCATCCATCCACCTGTCTATTCAAAGCAGGACAGCAGGATGGAGGTGATGGAAAAGATGAAGTAATCCAAGCTAAAAGGATGATTATAGTAAAGATGTTAAATGCTTAAAATGAGAAGACTAGTAGGACCATGAATTTGAGGTATAATTTTGGAGAAAAGTTCATGTTAAAACAAAACCTAGATAAGTGTCTGTAGTTCTTATAGTATCAAAGACACTTAGTTTAAAGCTCATTTCCTTTTTTGTTGTTCGTGTTCATAGGGATTAAACTCTGGGCCTGGGCACTGTTCCTGTACTCTTCACCTCAAGGTGAGCACTCTACCACTTGACCCATAGCACAACTTCTGGTTCTCTAGTGGTTGTCATGGACTTCCTTGCCCTGGCTGGCTTTGAACCGTCATCCTCAGATCTCATCCTCCTGAGTAGCTAGGATTACAGGCGTGAGCCACCTGTGCCTGGGAGCTTATTTCCTTTTTGACTAAACTGTAAGAGCAAAATAAATCATCTCTTTTCAAATTCTGAGAATAAACCTCTGGACAGTGAGATCTGAGGGTAAGAGTAGGCCACCTTCCATATACAGCCAGAACAGATTGTATTCAAATATTAGAATCCAATATGACTACTACCAGCAAGTTCACACAATAAAACCTAAGCTATGCACATAGTGAAAAGGCGCCAGGAAGCCAAAAGGTTAAAAGTGGAGCTGTGGTTTTTAACACACTGCTTCTCTCATTCAGCAGGGCAATTATATACATGATTATAGTGGAATATATATTAAATGGAGTAAGAACAGCAATAGTTTAAAAGATCAAAGAAATATATATATATATATACATATATATTTCTGCCTGTGTCTATATCTATCTACCTATCTATGTCTATATCTACCTATGTCTATATCTGTATATACCTACATATAGTTATCTATGGATAGGTATGTATCTAAAGATACAGATACAGATATTTATAGACAGATATAGACATCGGCAGAAATGTAAAGGTGAGGGTAGAACACTGGTTCATGGTTCAGATCCAGAAAAGACACAGATACCTCCAGAAAACTGATGTTAAACCCATTATCAAAACTACCCTTAAACCTCACCCAGGACTGTAGTGCAACACAACCTTGGGATTCAAGGCTGGAATAAATATCTCCTTGGGAGAGAATCAAGTATTATAGCACATGTGCATTAAAATGTACATTTGTCTTTTAACTCTACAACCACACTCTGAATGCTGAAATACTCACCTGTGGAAGAGAAAAGCTGAGACCAAAGAGAGAAAAGTATATTTGTTTCTATCATCTCAAGATGGGTCAAAGCCAAAAGCTCACTAGGTGGAAGATGGGGGAAACTGAGACAAGATGGAATCAATGAGCCTGTCTCTCTTTCCCTCCAACTCTCTGCTGATCAGTCTTTGGCTCCCTCTCACGATGCAGCCCCTCCTTCTGTTATTCCTTGTTGGGTTCATGTCTTCTTTGGCCTCCATCTCTCTTTTCTGTTACCATTTTGCAAAATCATGTAAATTAAGGCAGCCAAAGAAGAGAAGAGAAGAGACTACACAGAAAGTTATTACCAAAGAAGTGCTCTTTCAGTCCTTTCCACATTGGAAAAGCCTAACAAGGAAACCGAGAAGAAGAAATACTAAGAAACCCTGACCACTAAGGAAACTTAGCTTCTGCTACTTTGTTTATTCAAGCCATCACAACGGAGTGGAACTGATTTACAATTGTTAAGCCTTTCCCTTTGAGTTTAGAGATCACTTCTATTGGCAGAGTTAGACTGAGATATATTCATTTCCAATATGTACAGTTTGCACATGCATAGTATTGGTTTTTCTCAATGAAATTTATTTGTTGGTTGATTGGTTGGCTGACCTGTTGACTGGCTGGCTGGCTGACTGGCTGACTAGTTGATTAGGTGTATTTTCTCCAGTGCTTAGGATGTAGTTCAGGGCTAGTGGAAATTAGGCGAGTTAGAAGACATAAAGAGGCTATCTAAATCTAACTTCTTTGAGATGATCAAAAGGCTGTCCTCTGAAGTCTTTACAACAAACAGAAAGAATTAAAAGCATGTCCAGAAAAATGGTGTCCTGACGGTTACCTGCATTTTGAATAGACCTGACACATTTTACCATTCTAGAAGAATTTTCTAAAGATTAGAAATTGCTAAAGATATTTTTCCAGCTCAGAAAGTATAAAGATCATCGTCAAGGGCCAATATCTTCAAGTCCTCTTTTTGTCTACTTCTCCTTATTCATTCTGTCATTGAAAAATAAATTCTTCATAAAACTCCTTGTTTTTTATGCACAAATCTCAAGGATATTTGGTTTATTATATAACCTGGGAAGTGAATCCAAGAGTATAGACTATTTGATTCACTCAGCAAACATCTGCTGAATACTTACTATATACAAAACTCCCTTTCACCAAGACAAAGACCCAGGAGCCAGACATGAGCTAAGCTGCATTGTAAATTTTCCCTCTTGCCTCCCCACATCACCCTCCAGAACACAATTCCTATTTCCAGATCTTCTCTTGAACTGGTATCCCCTTCCATCCTGCATTCTGTCTCATCAGACAGACAGAATAAGGAAAATCTGATTTTATCTCAACAGGAAGTAGTAAACCCAAACTGAGCTTGTAGACCATCTACACCTGCCAAACGGAAGATGACAGGTCCCATGCCTTCTAGGCCACTTCTCTCACCAACCTGAGGAAAGCAGTCCCTGACTTCCTAAGAGATCCAAACTAAAGAATGTATTGACACACATCAAAAATGCTACTTTCAACCTCTTACCACATAATTTTATTTCTTCTATAATCTCACAGTTATTGGAGATTAGAGAATTTAATCCAAAGTCATTCAATATTATGATTCAATGTTGAAGAGGAAATCCTGTCAAAATGACCATTCTTTACCTCTTACCTCTTTACAATCTTAAATCTACCAACCACTCCTCTCAAACTGGACAGGCATGGGGAAGAGAGCTATCTGATAAGACAGTGTCGGGTGGGGAACAAAGACACAAAGCTCACTCTCCTAGACAGACACTTTTCCCTTCAGAAGAAGACACAATGTTTTATATTAAAATAAGCCCTGCCAGTCATTAAAATTATGCTTATCATCCTTTGCGCTCAGGAAGATGAGATCTGGAGGATTTTATTTGAATCCACCTGGGGCAGGATTAAGTCCATGAGATTCATTTCCAATTACAGAGCAATAAGCCAGAAATGGAGCTGCAGCTCTAGTGGTCGAGTGCCAGCCTTGAGTAAAAAAGCTAAGGAATAACAGCCAGGCCTTGAGTTTAAGCCCCAGTTTTAGCACATATGTGTGCATGCATGCACATGCATGAACTTGCTCACGCATGCACGCATGCACACACACTCACACACGCACACACACACTCCCCTTAATGATTAATAAAATGAACAAGTAGTTAAAGGTAAAATTACAAGGACCAGTGAAGTGGCTCACATCTGGTATCCCAGCTGCATGTAGGTAGAGATAAGGACAATCAAGATTTCCACAGTCCGATCAAAAAACTCTCAAGATCCCATCTGAACAACAACAAAAAAATTCCTGAGACCTCTTCTCAACCAATAAAAAGCTAGGTTTAATGACATGGGCCTGTCACCCCAGCTGAAGTAGGTAGATTAAACAATATTATAGACCAGAACCACCAGGGCATAAATGCCAAGACGGTATTTGAAGAAAAAAGAAAAAAAACTAAAGAAGAAGGGGCTAATGTTGATAAGAAATGTACTCATTATCTTGCCCATGTAATTGTAACCCCTTTGTGCATTATTTTCACAATAAAATAAAAAAATGAAGAAGGGGCTGAAAGCATGATAGAGCACCGCCTAGTTAGCACAGGTTTCTAAAATCAGGTCCCAGTTTTGTATACAGAAAAAACTTCTACTAAAGGGGTCCACAATATCGCAACTTCCTGCAAATAACCCTCTTGCCTTTAAATATTCTTTAGTGAAACTTTTGAGAAATGTTTCACCCATACTCTGAATTTTATCTTATCTTTGTCCCCTAGAACATACAAGAATAGCTAAGACAGTATCTGGTATAAATAGGACACTCACTAAAGTTTGCAAAACTAATGACAACATTATCAATAACAAAAGACTTTTTTTAGTAACTTTTGGTTGAAAGGATAGGTGGATCAACAGCTACATCAAGAAACTGGGTAAAAGCAATCCAATTTACCAAAACAGCCAATGGTTGTCATGGTAAGTTCAGGTGAACCAACTCAAGTGGACTTCTTTTCTACTGTGACAAGTTCAGTAAAGCAAATATTGTATTTGTTAACCTCACAATGAAAGGTGGGGCTTAGGAGACAAATCTGCCAGGTGAGACTCGTGCTAATTAAATATAATAACCTATGAACGTTTGGAAAGGCATATGATAGTAATAATTCTACCAATGATATGAAGTCCTGATTGGTGGAATGATCTTTAAAAACAAAAAAAGTTCAATAATCATTTAAAAGTTAACCATCTGTTCCTATACTGAATAACTTTGGAAAGATCTTATGTACACAAATATGGACAGTATGACTACTTCATTCCTAAAGCTGATTTACGATTTTGTTGTTGTTGTTTTTGGGTGCCAGCACTGCCCCTTGCTTATTTTGTGCAAAGCCACAACTCTTCTTCCACCTTTTTGTGGATTTAATTAAAGATGAGAATTTCCTGGACTTTTGTTTTCAGCCTAGCTTAAAATAAGATTCTCAGGTTTTAGTCTCCTGAGTAGCTAGGATTATAGAAGTGAACCCTCAAGAACAGGCTTTCATTCCTGAAAGTGTTATTATTCTTAGTTTGCTGGACCAAGTTACACTGAAAGATGATTCAAAGAAAGAGCAGAATGTGCAGCCATGTTTACATTTTCCTCCCACCCTGAAGGAGACACTGGTTTCACCCCATTTGTAAATAGAAAAGATCAACTGCCACACTCACTTTCTCTACACAAGCCCTCTGATGGCAGGATGAGTCACTTGCTCCTTCTCTAGAAGCAGTTCCAGAGCCCTGTACTCCCCAGACTGGAGGTTGGGAGGGAGGCGGAACTTCTCTCTTCCCTGTCCAACCTCAAGTCTGCCTTACAAATGTGTGGAGTGCAAAGCCAGTAAGTAGTAAGCACCCTGATACACATAGGAACAAAATATCCTTTTCTGAGACTCAGGCAAACCATCAGCCAATGTACTATCTTTTCAATTTTAGTAATAACAAAAAGAGCTCAATACAATTTTAACTAAAAATCCAAACAGAAAGCAGAAGAACCTTCTCAGCATTAACTGAATGGGAGAGATGGGGAATAAATAGTAGAACTAACAACTGGAGACCTGACTCCAAGGCAGGGATTGATGCAGATGAAGATGAAACTTTTCTTTGTTTTTCCTCCCTGGACGTCTTATAGTCTGGCCTGATTGCATCCCTTCCCTCCTGGGAACTAAATGAGAAATGTGGTATTCAATTATTTCTCTCATAGACAGAGATTTGTTATTTTATTCTATTGTGTAATAAGCCAGTTCTTCTGTTCCTAAGAACAGAGTGTGGTGGTCACTCGTGAACACCTGTGTAGAAGGCCCGGTGAGTGCTGGGCAATTGTGAACACCTGTGTACAATGCCTTGTGTGTAGTGGGCACTTGTGAACAATCTGAGCCTAAGCACAACCAAGTTTCCTTGCCTACCTGGAGGATGCTGAATGGGCTCGCTGCCTGGGCAGGAGCCTGGTCTATGGATCCCTGCATCCCGACAGCCCTGCCAGGGGTCAGCCTGCTACCTGGCTCCTTGGAGATCCCTCAGGCCTCTCCTGGGAAAAGCCAAGTGAGCAGGAGAAAGGGGCCCAGAAAGGGACTGAGACTGAACACCCCAAAAGTCACCACCACCACCACCACCACCACCATCACCACCTGCACACCTGGGAATGAGTCTGGCTTTGCCCCCAGTCCTCCCTAGAAGTCCCACTAAGAGCGGCCTTCGGGCCTTGCCAGGCTCCCCAGGACATCCGGGCCACCTTCCCAGTCCTCATCCTCGTTGTCCTCATCCTCGTCCTTGTGGTGCTGGTGTTCATGGTGCTGGTGGTCGTGGTTGAGGCTGTGGTGGTTTTGGTTGTGTTTCTGGACCTCGACCCCCGTTCTGGGCCCTTGGCACTCTGCTGCCCTTGGGAAGCAGCTCACAAACTCCTGGAAGGTGATGGCTCCATCGGAGTTGGAGTCCAGGCATTGGGCCATGGCCTAGTGTCTATGGACCGCAGACTCAGCTCACAGCACAGTGCCCTGAACTCCTCCTACTTCAGGCTGCCTGAGCAGTTCACATGGCAGCCAGTGAAGTCTGAGTGCAGCCATGCCTGGGCCCACTCTTCCAGGGCCCTAAGCACATCCGTGCTGCCAGCGCTGGCCAGGGAGCTCTTTGCTGTGAGCTGCACTTGGTCCTAGACCAGTCCAGGAGCCACACCAGGGGTCAGGCCAGGGGCTGGTCCATGCAAGGAGTGGCCAGTTCCTTAGTCTGAGGGAGGGGCGCTAACCACTGGCGGAAGTGTCCGAGAGGGATGAAGCATCCAGGCCCGTCACCGTGGCCGGGCGAGCGGGGCTTCCACCTGGTTCCTGGGACTCGGGGCGATGTGACCCTGACCTCCCTGGAGCACCCAGCATGCAGCACTGGCTGCTCATTTCACAGGACCTGACTTTGCCCTCCAAGGCAGGGATGAAGGCTCGGCCTCTAGCCTCCACCTCCAGCTGTGAGCTTCTGCTTTCCTGGACATGGTGGGACAGGCCTGGGTGGGGTGGAGACAGGCAGGGGGGCAGAGCCGGGATAGGGTGAGGCAGCGGTGGGGCTGGGGCCCGGCCTGCCGAGCTTTGCGGGGCAGAAAGATGACCAGCAGGAGTAGAATGCCTAGGCAAAAACGGTAGCTTGGAGGCCTTTCTGTTCCGGAACCAGACAGGCAACTCGGGCAGTCCAGCCTCTGCATGTTTCATTCAGCTGTGGTGCACTATGGCTGCCGCACAGCGGGGATCCATGGCTCTCTGGCCTGCTGGCAAGGTCTGAGGGCTCCCTGGCCTCAGGATGGGCCCTGCACCCAGGCTGCCCCAGCCATCACCTCAGAGGCCTGAGTTGGAGGGAGTGTCTGAGGACATGGGGCGGCTCATGAGGTGAAATGGGTCTCCTCTTGGAAGCAGGTTTAGTCCATGTCTTCCTGCGGCTCCGCAGCCGGTCTCTCCACACACTATAAGCCGCTTTTCAGTGCATCTGTTAACCCTAGGGCTTTCCAGCTGCTTCAGACCATTACTAAATATCTTCCCCATCCGACATGCACAGTGGAGTCTTTCCAAACAAGTTCATGTTTTAAACCACATCGTGGGCATGGTTCAGAGTTGGCCTGGCAGCCTCCAGTCAGAGTCTCCACTTCACCTTCCACCCTGGTTTCTGAATTTTTACACCCCTTCCCTGGAGCCCTTCCTTGGAAGTCATCGAGAACACAGGCTTGCAAATACGGTGAGTTATCTCCACCTCTCCACAAGTGTCTGTCTTCTCCACCCACACGGCCATGGCCAATGCAAGCCATCACATACAGTGTGGACACAGTAACTTTGTAATGTCCTCATAACCCTCACCTTTAACCGGGCAAGGCTCAGGTAGGAGGTTGGCCACAGCTTAGAGTCTGGCAGTGGCCGGCAGAGGCTGGCAGTGGCCGGCAGAGGCTGGCAGTGGCTGGCAGTGGATGGCAGTGGATGGCAGAGGCTGGCAGTGGCCGGCAGTGTCTGGTGGAGACTGGCAGTGAGTTGGTCCTAAAGTAACAGTATTCCCAGAGTGGGCAGGTGGAATACTTTTCAGCTCTCAGCTTGTACTTGCTGATACTTCATTGGCCATGGCAAGTCACCTGACAAGCTCTGAGCACATGTAAGAGGGAACTACACAGCCATTTATACAGAAAGATATGCCTCATTGAAGGTTCTTGTTACGGCAGTAAACTACACCCGGGTAACTGGACATTCTACTACATCTTCTTGGGGTCTTAATCTACCATTCTCCTATTCATCCTATACCACCTGGGCTTGAACACAGGGCCTTACACTAGCTCAGCTTTTCTGCTCACAACTGGCACTCTACCACTTGAGCCACACCTCCAATTCAACTTTTTTGCTGGTTAATCTAAGGTAAAAATCTGGAGGCTTTATGTGTCTAAACTAGCTTCAAACCATAAGTACTTGCTGGACAGTCCTTTTTAAACACTAATTATTCCATTATTTACCAGTTCAATGAGTCCCAGTCAGATGACAGTTTTGTTCCATAGGATACACACAATATTTGAAGACATTTTTAGTTTCCTCATTTGAGGTGTTTCCTACTGGTATTTATTAGATAGATGCTAGTAATAATAGTTCATATCATGTAAAAGCCTCTATCCCCTCATCCCATTAAAGCAAATTACCTGATCAAAAATGCTAGTAGTGATAAAGCTGAGAAAGCTAAAAAGAAACAAAAGGCCTTCTCTCTTCCATCTAAGCCATTTCTCAGCTTCAGTAGGATTCTGCTTTTCTGAATATGGTTCCACAATTTCATTGTGATTTGACACTTAACAAATGCGACACTCAGAGTGTTCTTATGTCAGTTCAAGTAAGAGCTTCAGGAAAGTTTTTGAAGATCTCCATGAGTGCTCTTAGGAAAAGCCAAGGTTTTGTGATGTAATATAATGTTATTTTCAAGCAACAGAGGAAAGAATGAAACAGGAAACCTTTCTTTTCTATTCTTGCATCCAGGAACAACCAGACAGGAATTGGAACTAAAAGTGGAGTCTTTGAGCCAGTGAATTGGATGGAATAAGGATCCATCATGCCTTTTAGAAAGATCAGCTTGCTCTCTGGCTGCTCAAGAAGTTTAAAAATTAGAGATAATCTTGTTAGAGCATGTTTTTAAAATAGTGAAAAGATATCCTTGCAAAAGAAAGTTTGTGATCAAATACTTTCATAAAAAATTGAAAAACATTCCTATCATTTCCTTCTGGGATGAAATACAGATATATATTTCTTAGTTGAATTTTATTATGAAAGCTTTTAGTTCAAGGTTTTGGTTGGAATTCCTATGAATTTTCCAGAGTAATGGCTGTTGAGAACATACTTTGGAAAACTTCATGGTAGACAATGACTAGGGAGGGCTACTGTAAGAAATTATTCCTTGTTTGCATCATAAATCAACCCAACATCCCAAAGCAGTATTGAGAATCAGCAATGCAACCTGCTTTTCACCTGCTGAAATAAGCTTTTAATGAAAGCCTGTTGCAATGAACCATGTATAATTTCCTTATTGCATAAGAGCATCCTCAGTAACTGTTTTACTCCTGAAGTTACTCTGCCTTAGAAAGATCTGATATTCAATTTAAGATAGACCTAGATAGCCAAGTAATGGAATACCACTAAAGGAAGTTATGGGTATGTTTGAGAATTCTCTGAAACTTATGCACCACTGAAAGAGCTGGCGTGCTGGAGTCTTTTCTCATAAGCAACTAACTACATACACATAGCTTACTATTTGAAAGAAAGTGAAAAGAAAAATATTAAAGAATTTCCTAGCACAAATGAGTTAGCATACATATTTACTTACTTATGTAATGCATATAAAAGGAAGAAAATAAAATAATACTCATATACTCTTACAGAGTAGGATACAATGGGAATACTATAGCATATTTAACTCTGATCTGTTTTATTTTTCAAATAAAGCATTAGAGATTGAGTTGAACTTTTCACTTCATCGTATTTTTCTGGAACTCATCTACAACATTATCTATGTGCTCTATTAGCAGATATTAGGCTTGGATGAACTTCTTATTATTAAACACCAGACATCTTTATTGTGCTCCAAAGTGAATCACACACTATTTTACAAGTCAAACCAGATTGTTGCTGACATTCGTTCCTGGAACTGAGGGAGGAATGCTGCGTTCAAAACTTTTGATCTCTTCTGTAATGATGGAACAAGACTCCTGTGTCATTTTCCCACATGTACACAATATGGTTCTTGAACATCTTGCTCCTCTCAGTTGAAACAAAACTTTATCATTTATAGTATGTGTAGCAAAAACAAAAATGGCTCTCAGTTTAATTGGTTATCAAAAACAGCTAACTGTTTAAAATATGATTCTACAAGAGCTCCCAAATTCCCTCCCTTTAGTGTTCAAGCTCTGAACACTACAGGGAACAGGACCCAAGAACATGATGAGAAATCAGGGCTGTGATAACTTTAGATGAAATGAAACTCTCTTCCCCTGCTGCCTGTGAAGAGAGGAGCTATCATAACATGAGAAGGCTGGGCAGCTAGGTCCTGAGCAACCGTTTAAGAAGCCTAGAAGATATCTGAGGAAAGCCTCTAGGAGCTGAGGATGACCATACTCACAGCCAGCAAGGAAGGATGCCTTTGTCCTAAAACCGAGAAGGATTGAATATGGCCAACCACCAGAATGAGCTTGGAAGAGGAATCTGGGTATAAAATGAGAACACAGCCCCAGCTAGAAATAAGGCCTTGATTCTAACCTTCTGAGACCCTGATCCAAGGACCCAGTTAACCTGTTCCTTGACTTAGTGGACTGTGAGACAATAAATGTGACTTGTTTTGAGCTGTGAATCTTGTGGTGATCTGTTTTCAGTGACATAATACTGATATTCAAATGTAAATTTGCTTTCTTGAAGAAGAGGGAAAAGAAAGGAGACAGAATAAAGTTTAAAAATGCTGAGGAAGGCTGATAGCAAACTATGACATGTAGTACCTCTGAAAACTAATTATCATATAATCTTAAGTTAAAAACTGGACACACAGCTCGTACAGAGCACATAGGGAACTGATTAAAAGAAATCTTCCCTTGTATTTCCTCCACGGATCCTTTGAACTACATCAGTTTTGAAGTTGCCTTAGTCATAAATTGCTGTTTCTTCAAACCATTTCTTGAAAATTTGTGCTCCAATGCACATTGGAACATAACCTTAGTCACATACTAAATTCATCTGTGACATAATGATTTAAAAATCTACTGCTAAGCCAGTAATCCTAGTTTATGCTTGTAATTCTACCTACTCAGAAGGCTGAGATCTGTGGGTTGTGGTTCAAAGCTAGTCTGAGCCCGAAAATCTATGAGACACTTTTGTCTTCAATTAAGCACCAAAAAGCTGTAGTGACCTTTGGCTTAAATGGCAGTGAAAAAGTTGAGGGATAGCCCCAGACCCTAAGTTCAAGCCCTAGTATCAGTATAGAAAAGAAAGAGTAGAGAAATCTGATGGCAGAAAATCATCTTCAAAGATGTCACACAAACTTAAAAACCTTTAAAAGATTGCACAAACAAATAGTTAAAAGCTAATCTACACTGGACAAAAAGTAATTGAAATGGCCAGCCCTGTTGAGGTGGAGGCATGGGTCAGTGGGTAGAACACTTGTCAGTGAGTGAAAGTATCCTGTACTGAGTTCAAGTCCCAGTCTCAAAAAAATTAATCTTCAAGCAGAAAAAATGAAAACTTCTGTAAAATAGTGAAATGAAGTACTATAGCTTGAACTCAGAGCCAAGTACTCTTAGTCTGCTTTTCCACTCAAAGATGACATACTACCACCTAAGCCACAGCTCCACTTCTTTTGCAGGTTTGCTGGAGGTAAAAGTCTCATGAATGTGTTTGCCTGACCTGGCTTTATACTGGGATCCTCACGTCTCTGCTGAGGGTACAAGTACCTTGAGGCCTAACCTCTCAATGTCCAGAAATATTCTAAAAATATAAAACTCATTGTGTGCTTCCTTCTAATTATATATTAATAATATGGAATTTATAGAGGAGCTATACATTTCACTGTACTCTCCATTTGGCTCCATAAATACTGAAATCTGGTATGCCATTGTGTTAACTTGAAACTGAGATCCTCAGACCCCAGCCTTCTCAGTAGCTAGGATTTTAGGCATAAGCTACTGGCACTCAGCTTGGTAAAAAATTGGGTTGCAATGATTATTCAAATGAATCAATTTTGAAAATGTCTTCTTTCCTAACAATTTCATAATTATGGAAATTCTGAAATCTTCAAAATAGATTTAAATTCAGTAATCCTGATATTTCTTCTCTCAAAATATTATTGAACAGAGAAGCATTTTTTCTTAAATCAGTAACAGGAGTTTGTTTGTAATAACTAAGCCTTGGATTAAAGAAAAATTTAATAGAAATATGAGCAAATAAGCAGCCTGAGCAGTGTGCTTCAATTTGCTCACCTCCTAAATCCTTTCCTGTATTAACCCAGTTCATCCCCTTTCTGGCCCTGGTGTTGGTGTTTTCCTTTTGTTATTGATGAAGAAACAGAAACACAGAGGAGTTTAGATAACTTAACCAAGGTCACACAGCTAATAAAAGAGCTGTAGTTTGGACCTGAGAATTGTACTCCATAGTCCACATCAATTCTAGCTCTCAAATTAAATGAAAGCTATTCCCATGTATGTATGTAAACATAGAATGTTTCCCGCCCACACTCTGAGTGCTTTATTAGTTAGAAGTCTTATTGCTTCACACAGAGAATGGCCTGTGATTCTCATTAGTAGCAGTCTGTTAGCAAATGAGTAAACAGGACTCCAATTTTGTCTCACTGTACCTATTCAGTTCTGGCTCACTCTAAATCTTGACAAAAATGCTTGTGGTTGCACCACAAAATGCAGACACTCATTTCTATTGGGTGGTTTTGGAAGCATAAGGATTACTTTAAGGAAACATATCCATTCATGTGGGGAAGATCACATGAGGGCAGGTTTCATGTTTATTAAATGTGTTTCTCTCAGAATAAGTTAGCCAGCAGTGGAACTTCCCGTCACTATTAGAATGGAAACTTCTTTCCTCTCGTAATAGAGTAGGTCTTGCTAAACTAGGCAACCCTACTCAGGGACACCTGTAATTTCAAGAGTTGTAGTAAAACAATGAAACACATGAGTGTTTATCAAATATTTACCTATTAATCAACTCTCCATAAACTGAACTACTGAAGTACTGGCTTGGGTGCCTTAAAAACTCTGCTGTAACTGAATTAATTTACATTTGGGTCAACTGAATGTTTTATTCAAGGCAGGGAAGTAAAATATAAATGGAAGCATCCACTAGATAATCCTATGAGAGTGCCAGGAGGATCAATGAAATGGGAATGTTGCCATGGTTATCAGGAAACAGAGCTGGGACTGTCATTATCAGGAAGATATTGAAAATGTGACCCAATAAACTCATAACACTGGAGACATTCTGTCCTCTGTACCTTAATTATTATGATCTTGGATTTAGGAAGGAAGCCTGAATGGAGAAAAGTATCTTCTTCTTACCAGTTGGCAATGTATAATTCTTAGAACGTTTTGCCTGTTATGTGGCACATCCCATCTTGAAAATGAAGGTAATTTTCTAAGTGGAAAATGTTATAAACTTATCAATCATTCACGGAAGCCCACTGCCATGGCTACCCGGAGAAAACTCGTTCCAAATGAATAACACCTTTCTGTAGTTCCATGTCAGTATGGGGAGCTAGCTGCTCTTGTTTCAAAGGACACAATTTGAAGTTCACATTTCACAGGGCCTTATAGCCTGTCACAGCACACTCTGTATTCACTCTCCATTACAGTTCAGCTAGGCTTAAAGGGGAAGCTCAAATATATATATATATAGTAAGCACATCAAAGGGATCATAATGCTCATCTTTATATAGATTATTAGCAGATGAAGCGCAGGTGTACCTCAGCAACTCTGGCACTCAAGAGTCAGACACAAGATGCTCTAAAGTTTGAGGCCAAGCTGAGCTACAAAGAAAGACCCTGTCTAAAATTTAAAACTAGAGAACAGTAAAACCAGTAGCAACAAGCAAAACAGGCAATCACTAAGACAGACAAAAACAGAAGGCAATTGCCATCTGTAATAGGATCTAGACAAAAGTTAGATCCAAATTAAAATTAGACTCAGGTAGCAATGAAGTAAACTTACTGCATCTTCCTTGGAACTTGTTTTGACTATCTTTCTTATATAAAAATCTATTGGACTGAGGGAAAGGAAAGGGAAGGATGACGTTCCCCAAAGATAGGAAATGTACTCATTTGTTAACTTATGAAATGATAGGCACTTTCTTCCTAACAATTGTTTAAACAATCTATTGTAATCTTACAAATGTACTTTCTATCAACTGCAAATTTACCCGCTATAAACTGCTGCATAAATCATAAGAGGAATAATGGATAGCATCATAATTAGAAAGAAGGATGAGCTGGGAGCCAGTGGTTTACATTTATAATTCTAGCTATTCAGGAGGCTGAGATTCAGGGATCCTACTTTGAAGTCATCCCAAGTAGAAAGGGATATGAGACTGCATTCCCAAAAATGTTTAGCAAAATAATTATTCTGGAAGGCTGACAGAAGTGGTAGAATGCTAACTGAGTGCTAGGCTCTGATGTCAAATCCTGACACTTGTAAAAAAGCAAAAAGAAAAGGAAGAGTGACATTGTAGTGTAGAAAATGGAAATGGAAATATGTCTGATTTACAAATTAAATAGAAATTTGCAAGACCAGTGATCTACAAATATCAAGGTATATATCTGTAGTAAATGAGTGAAAATGCTCAGGTAGTTTAATTGATCTGCAGGGAAATCATATCTATAATATAAACAAAATAAAAAAATAAACAGCAAAAAATCCCATCAATAAATGGCCAAATGAATGAGACAGTTCTCAAAAGTACCAATGGGGGGCTGGGAATGTGGCTCAGTGTTAGAGTGCTTGCCTACCATGCATGAAGTCCTGGGTTCGATTCTTTAGTACCACAAACACAGAAAAATCCGGAAGTGGTGCTGTGGCTCAAGTGGTAGAGCACTAGCCTTGAGCAAAAGAAGCTCACAGACAGTCATCAAATCTACATTGAGATTCCATCTCATCTCAGTCAAAACAACTGTTATCAGAAGGGAAAAATATCCACAAATAGCAGCAGATAATAGATGCAAAAAGAATACCCTCTTAATGTGGGTGGGGGATGTAGAGGAAATGTTTGTATGTATGTGCTGTGTGTATGTGTTTATGTGTGTGTGTATGTCTCCTTGTGTATTTATGTTAAACACAAGGAGAATTATTCACAATAATAAAAAACAGAAAATGTTATTTGCAGGAAAGTAGGTGGACCTGAATATAATTATGGTGATAAAAAATAAGTCAGATGTGGAAAAAGCATATTTTCTCTCATAGGAAAAAACTAGATTTTAAGAGAAAAATTGGAAGTAGAAAGAGTATGGTTTTGGAAGAGAAAGAGGATCTGTGTGAGAAGACCAAGAAATGATGATGGTGGTGAATATGGTCAAAGTATACTATGCACATGCATGATATGTCATGTAACATTAATATATGCTGGCATGAGAAAAATAAAACATCAAGAGCTAAAAATAAAGTATATAATATATTGATATTCACAAAGTTGTGAATCTGTCATCACTAATTCCAGAATATTTTGAAAATTCTGCCCTGCACACATTAGCTATTTACTTTCCATTCCATCTTCCCCCTCAGCTCCTGAACAAAATTAATTCCTTCATTTCTCTGTCTTCTATGCATGTCCTATGACTGGAGTCCTACAATAGTGTGATCTTTTCTTAGCATAATGTTAATTTACCATAATTATTTTCAAGATTCATCCATGTATAGCATAGACCTGCACGTCATTCCTTTTTATGGTTAAATATCTTATTGTATGATTATGCTCCATTTTGTTTATTCATTAGTTGACGGGCTAGTTTCTAATGCTTACCACGCTGGGAACACATACAGGGAGCACAAAGTTTGGTCAGGAGGCAGTAAGAGACTAGGCAAAACACAGGCAAGACCCAACAGAGTGAATTTTATGGAAACAACCACTGAGGCACAAAAGAAGATTTAGAATGTGTTAATTTGAATAAATCTAACAACCTCTACAGCATAGGCCCAGACTAGTTGTGGTAAGTCTTTTACCTGGTCCTCACATTTCAGACCATTCCCCAGGAGATGGGTAGTGGCATAAAGTGTGGTAATCCCTGGAAAGGATATTCTCTCCAGATCAACAAGGTCCCAAGTACCAAAATGTCAGAATAAAAAGTTGTCTTTGAGCCAGGCACCAGTGGCTCACACCTGTCATCCTAGTTCCTCTGGAAGCTGAGATCTGAGGATCACAGTTCAAAACCAGCCCAGAAAGGAATGTCTGTGAGACTCTTATCTCAATAAACCACCAGATAACCAGAAGTGGCGCTGTGGCTCAAGTGGTAGAGTGTTCGCCTTGAGCTGAAGAGCTGAGGAATAGCACCCAGGCCCAGAGTTCAAGCCCCATGAAAAGTGGTCACTACACATCTATAGTGACCACTTCCTTCTGGCCACCTTCAACTTCTTTTAATTGGTCTACAGAGAGGACAAAACTAAAGAAGAGAGCTTCTGCTAGTAACTAAAGTATAGTACCCAAGGACATAATTTTTCACTTGATATGGTCATACATACAGCATAATGAAGTTGTAGAAATCACTTGCCACTATGGAGTTTTCATTGAAACACAACTTTTTCTTTAAAAAAACTGCTCAATCGTGAGCAGATAATTAACAACCTTTTATGATAACCTAATAAAATATTATACATTAGTACTTCAATGTGTTAGTACTTACTTTAGTTCTTTTCATTTCTTAAGATTAACTGAAGTGTTTATAGGTGAGTTTTGCTTTAAATTATCCCAAAAAACAAACAGAAAAGCTAAAGGCACTGATGACACAAAATAGAAATAGTAATAATAATTAAGACTTGAAGATGAACCCATTAAAACTACAGATGGGAACCGGTGGCTCACACCTGTAATCCTCCATACCCAAGAGGCTGAGCTCTGAGGATCAGAATTCCAAGCCAGCCAGGGCAGGAGACTCTGCAATACTCTTATCTCCAATAAACGACTCAAAAAGAAGGAGGAGGAGGAACAGGAGGAGGTGGACGAGGAGGAGTTGGAGGAGGAGGTGGAGGAGGAGGAGGTTGAGGAGGAGAAGGAGGAGGTGGGGGCAGAGAAGAAGAGAAGGAGGAGGAGGAGGAAGAGGAGGAGGAAGAGGAGGAGGAAGAGGAGGAGGAGGGGGAGGAGGAGGAGGAGGATGAAGCCACCACAAGCAGTGCTAAGGCTCAAATGGTACAGCAATAGCCTTGAGCAAAAAGAAGCTTAGGACAGTGGCCAGGTCCAGAATTCAAGCCCCAGGACCGGCAAAATCAATCAATCAAACAAACAAACAAAAAACACTTTGCAATACCTTTGTCTGTGCATGAATACAGTATTCACATAATAAACCCTTTAAAACCAAGGTGAGATGCACAGGAAAAAGAAGTATTAAAATTTGCAATCAGTGTAGGAGAGTAACTATATAGAAACCCAAATTCATATACGATATGTATTTATACTATTATGAATCAAAACTCCATCCCTTTTCCTTAAATTCCGGGATTGCTTAAGTGACTTGATCTTTTCTCTAGGTCCAAATATCTGCAGGCTAATATTGACACAGGTTGATCGAATTCTTGTTGAAGTAGTTTTATGCTAAACAATGGGATCCTAAGGGTGAGGTAAAGCATGTTGTGATATTTTCTGATGAGAGTTTGATCAAATTAGGAAATTTCACTAATCAAAGATCCTTCACTCTCAAGAGAACTTTACTGAATAGCAGTAAAGGTTGCTTAATTAATAAGATTAAAACACCCTTCAGAAACAAGATCAGTATGACATTTCTATCTGTGTCAAGAAACCATCCTCCAAATATAGCACTGTGAAATCTTGGTGGGAATATTTGGTCAGAATGATCAGAAGGAAGGGAAAGAGGGAAGGGAAGGGAAGGGGAGACTATTGATATTTGTACATCTATTAGTTATTGGTTTTAAATAGTATTTCCTTAGAGTTTCCATAAAATAACCAATTATTTTTTGCTTAAGAAAATTATTTCTGCTGTAACAAATAAAAACCTATTTTAAAAAATCCCCAAATGATACATGTAAACCAAGCGATAGAGGAAATTAGTAAAAGAAACCATTCTCTGAGAGTAATTTCCTCATGGTGCCTGTAAACTGAGGGAAAGAAATTGCAAGAAACATTCAATGTATCTGTGTAAGTAAACTTAAGAAACTTAAATTACTATATGCAACTACAATGGGGAAAAGACAGATAAACTTTGATGAGGTACCTTGAATAAGAGCCACGAAGCCCACATCTGTGGCCCCATAGCAACTTATCTACTACTATCAACTATTCTGCCTGGACCAGGACCTTGTCTCCTGAAATTCAGGATACACATTTAGCTTCTGGGAGCATTCATTAGAAATGCTTCAGAACAAGGAGTGATTAGAAGGAGATTTAGTTACTAAGACAGCAGGTGAAGCAAATACCCTGACACCATCACTGTAGAAACCAACTCCCACAGTGTAAACAGATGGGCCAAAGAAGGAGGAAGAAAATGACCGTATAATTAAAACCAGCGTGTTCTGTGTAGACACAGGCTGCCATTCTTCTTACAGGATGGTTTAATGGTGCCAACTTCCTTTCTGAGGTCATAGATTCCATCAGGGGAAATAAGTCATTCAAGTCCCATAGGTGTTTGTCCAAACAGCCAACATGGTCATTAAAATTATACTTATAAATCACTTTTAATTAACTGAGAAAAATGATAATTAAATAAAAATGATATCTATAGAAATGGTTTATATACTTTATAATTTCCAAATTTAATCTCCAAATATTTTGTAACCTTTTCAGAGACCAACAATATTGTACAGAAAAAAGAGAGAATTTAGAGGTATGTTTCTTCTTCCTTGATCTAAGCTTGCCACAACTGAATTCCGCTTTTCTTTTCTGGAGATAACAGGCCCATGAGAACAACCGTTGCTAGGCACAGAATACCAGAAAATGACGCTCAGAGCAGAGGCTTACAGACAGGACTGAGAAGCCTCTCAAAGTCCCAGCTCTGCCAACATGAAGGATCTGGGTGGGTGCTGGAGTGGGTGCTGCTGGCCAGGTAAAATGTGGAGAAAGGACTAGAAGATGCTTTGAGTCACAATGCCTGTGTCCTAACATTGTGCAAAGTGCTTTCTCTGTCTTCATGTCTGAGGGGTCCAGTCACTTCTGTGCTTCACATGGGAGTTTGATATTGTATTGTATTGTATAGGTTGACATGCAGATGCTGTGAAAATGAAGTCACATAAACAAGTGAATAATCTTAACATTACTGTTGCACTTTTGACTTTCTCTATTACTTCTTGGAGCTTTAGACCTTTATTTAAAGCAGAGCCTTATACTAAGAGGTGCTCTCCTGTAACATCTCTGTGTTCTGACTTTTATCACGTATAAACTACATCCTGATTTTACAAGACGGAGACCTCTGAGTAAAGAAGCTGAAGAGGAGCAGAAGCTGCTTTCTGTGGTGTCAAGGTGACTGGTCACTACTGTTCTTTGCATACATGGGATTCAGTACAGCTAGCCTGAGTCATGAGAGGGATAAAGTAATGGCTACTATTATGAGGACACGATAAGGAGTAGATGTAGAAGATTATGAAGACCGTAGCTAGATTCAAAAGTCCCTTCTCTGGAAGTGGCATTATAGCTCAATTGGTAGAGTGCTAGCCTTGAGTTGAAGAGCTGAGGGACAGTGCTCATGCCCAGAGTTCAAGGTCCACGACCAACAAAATAAGAGTCCTTTCTTTGCACCCTTCTCCCTGCCCCATCCTACTTACTCCTGTACTACAGACCAGCAGACCCTCTATTCACAGGACTGGTCCTAGTTACAAGTTTGTACATTTTATTATCTGTAGCCTATTGAACAAGCATCCCAACACTACTCACTTTTGGAAACTGCTATGTCCAGACCCCCTCTGTCAGATGTGTAGCAAGACAGTGGTGGAGGCCAGTCACTTGCTATCTCAAGCATCTGTGAAAGTCGCTGACTCTTCAGGGTCTCCATTAGTTTCCAAAACTCTTGTGAAAAAGTCATCTGCATCACTGAACACTCCTCTCTCAGAAAACCTGGCAGAAAATGTAATTCCAGCTACAACACCCGACCCTTCTCTAACTCTACCCTCCACAGACTCTCCCAAGCAGGTGATCTTACCACCAGATCATGCTCTGTCACTAGAGACTATGTTTCCTTTGGAAACTAAGTTTCAAGCAGCTCCATTACCATCCCAACAACTCGCCTCAAATCTTCCTCCCCTAGAACATCATACTTGGGGAATAGGAGATGTTCTCCAACATGCTTCCACTTGTGGAATGACTGGCAAAGCTTCTGACTTGCCCACTCATGACCCACTAACCAGAGAATTGTCCTGCAGAGAGCTGGGTGTGAAAAGCCCGCTCCCTTGTGAGTTAATAGAATGCGAGACCAAGCGGGAATCCCTTGCCCTCTACCTTCCAAGGACTCTAATGAAGGTATTGCTGCATCCTAACACATCGAGCCTGATAACCACGCAATTGTCAGACTTGGCATTCTAGCATTCTTGGAGATCCAAATCAAGAAGAGAGGTGGCTTCTTTATGTGGAAAGAAAGGGAAAGAAAAACTGATTCTTATGCCCAACAAGATAAGCTACGATGCCAATTGAATTCTGTAGGGAAAGTGTTAGTGTCGGTTGCTGAGCAGCAGGAATTGGCAATTTCCTTTCCATTTGGGAGCTCCAACAGCAAGCAAGGGGAGCTGCACAATTAAATGCAGGCCTCATGTCCAAATCCCTATGAAGGCCATTCTCGGCAAAAGTCTATGCAACTCTTTTGGGATCTTCCATCTTTGTCCAGTGAGCGTTAAGCTCCACTATCTATGGCTTAGGTGACTATTCTTTGAAATTTGTCTCCTTCAATATAATCTCCAACGTCTTCACAGACCACAAATCGCCAGTAATCCCTGACCCTAAACTTCTGCCATTGCCTGAGATCCAATCTCAAGTCTTGCCTGAGGCTTTGCACCAACATCTTCTAGGAACCCAGGCACAGGCCCAGCTTCACTCTCTGCTCCATGGCCTGCCATCTCCTGAACCTCAGGTTAGGGCTTCTGGAGTCTGTTTTCATGGACTGCAGAGTGAGGCACAGCTCCTTACACCATCTGAAATTTATCACCCAGAACATAATATATTGCAGAAAAAGCAAGAGAATGTGTAGGATTTACCCTCTGTGGTCCAGAGATCTCAGGAAGACTTTTGTTCTCCAGCTCCAAAACTTCCATTGGTCAGACAGTATTCTAAAGCTAAAGTTATGGTCTCCATCCTTCCTAGTAATTTCCCCCTCACCGGTGACCTACGGCAAGAACTAGAGCATCAGAAAGAGGCTCATCCAGCAGCACTGGGGCCTGCCCCCAGGATCCAGGAGTCTCTGTTACTGGTAAGTCGTAGGATAGAAATTCCCCAAAGCTCTGAGTCTAACAGCAGTCAGAGTCTCTCATGGATTTCCTCCTTTAAACATCAGAAGTGCAAACATCCAAACTTTGAGTCTAGCTAACTTTAAAGTTTTAATGAGAAGAGCATAGAGATACCTCTGGTAGATGAGGAAGTAGGGAAGGAAGAAGGACACAGTGCAGAGACTGGCCCCAAAGACCATCTGTCCAATGCCTCAGTGGGGGCTCCACATAATAGTTCACAGTGTCAGTCTGAGTCAAATTCTGAAAGTTTCACAGGGATTGTGTCAGGCAATGATTTTAGTACCCGACTGGTAATTCTGCATCAGAAACAATTCAAGGATGCCTGGAAGTACATTGGAACAAGAAATTTACAGAAATCAAAGAGTATCAGGTTCCATGGTTCATGTCATTCCAACAGCATGTACTTGCCCTTGTGTGAAAAATCCCCTAGCCAAAAGAAACAGAGAGATTTGGCACCACTCGTAGGGAAAGACAGAAGTCTGGCCACACCCCATGATATTTCTTTCCCTGATTCCAGCAAGTCAAATATCGTGGCAGACAGAATTACATTTTTTTCAAATGAAGACAATGCAATGTCTTCCCCAGAAGGCCCAGGAATCAATAGAAACCACTTATGTGAAAGAAGGTCCATCTTGGTTTGCTCCAACTCTAAACTTTCCTCCCCATCCACCTCTTTCTGGAGTATATTCTAAACTTGGGGTATCCCAGCCCCATGGACAAAAGTCTTTTGCTAATAGCCAAAGAAGATGGGAACAACAAATTCAGCCTCACCTGTGAGCAAGAAAGAACAGTGGTTTCAGAGACAATTACTCTCTGATACCAACAACGAGTACATTGAGAACCTACATAGAATGAAAGAGGGCAGATGGCCTTTTCTGCACCCAACACATGGTGTCCTAGAAAAAGCCAGTGTGACACAATCCATAGCAGACAATATATGCAGTCCAAATGTGTTCCTGAGGACAGCAGTGGCTGCACCTGATGCAGATGATAAGAAACAAATTTTTAGACAAAGCATTCAAAAGACTGATGAAAAAGGGATATGTTCAAAGAAAATTTCCCTATATAATATCTCTAAGGAGATATTCAAGACAAAGGAATTCTGTAATCTTCCATTAGAAGCTAAAAGCAACATCACCAATGAGAGCAAAGCTTCCGTAGTGATACCTATCAATCAAAGCAAAGCACAGGGTATCCTGACCACTAAAAAGACCCCAATAGATACATTGGTTTCCCAAAGTCTGAGTTATCAGACTTTAAAAAATGGACTTTTCAATGAATTAAAACTGAAACTGCAGAGCAGAAAGATAGGAAAGGCCCAGAGTCTTCAGGATGACCAGCCTCTGGAGTCAGATAACTTGAAAAATGTGACTTTATTTACTTTAAACTCTAGTGTCACCAGTGTGGACATGGCAGCTTCCCATGAACTGCATGAACAACTGGACAAGACAACGATCAGCAGAGGGCAGGGCCAGAAGCGTTGCACCATAGTGACCTCCACAAGGGCCAAGGTAAAAATTTTCCACAAAGTAACAATGACACGAGTCCTCCAACAGTAAAATCAGACAAGTCTGGTGGAGGAGATACATGGCTTGGGACATCACAACTCAGAAGAGAAGCTGCCATCCTCAAAATAAAACATTAAAGGAGACACCTGCGGGGACATCCTATATTCTGTTACAGAAGGGACAGCCTCCTCCTGAAAACCATTTCAGAAACCACATGAAACATTTTTGTCAGTGGCTTAGTACAGGTAAAAATGGCAAATGACAAGAAAGCTATCTTGGAAAGGGCAGTTCTCCATGATCATCCGCTCAGGCCAGAAGCCTAGGTAAAGGGAAAGCTTCTTTATCTGGGAACACTGAAAATCAGAAAGTCACCAGAGACACTGGTAAAGTCCCAGTGGCAAAATAAAGGCAGAGGCATGGAGTAGGTGTCACATGCCCCCAGGAATCCCTTGTATCTCCCATGAAGTCTGGGAAATCTCAACCAAAGGCAGAACTTCAGACACAGACAGAATGTAGCCAGGGCAAGCACCCCACAAAGCTTCCTGCTCTAAAGTGGCATGTGTCAAGTCCTACACACAAGAAGCTGCTAGTCTTAGACAGAGAGTTACCTTGAGAAGAACAGGCAGGGCACAGGCTGGCACAAAGAGCCAACAAAGAGTGTGCTAACTCCTGAGCGAAGGCATCTCACAGCCATGGAATACAGGGAACTAGGGCTCCACAGCAGACCCACCTGCAGACAGCAAGTGCTTCAAGTGCCTCTGGCTACCCCTACCATTCCTAATGGCAGTGTGTTGGGAGTGGTTCCCTTTTGAAAGGGAAACTTTTCCTCCATCATTTGCAGGGACAAGAGTTTCCTCCCTCAAAATAATTCATAACTTCCCCCTAATAAACCTCCAATACATTACCTTGTTCTCATCTCCAATAAATGCCCTTATAGCAGTTCCGTCTTTTACATTCTGTTTTGTTGGTATGGGTTTAGGGTTATCTATGGCTAGTGTTTAGGAGAAAATAAAATGAGGTTAGCTTTTCCTGACTGCCCCTATTGTCTCTATAAGGAATAGATGACCCTACTCTTGAATCCTCTTTCTCTACCAGTAAAGGTGGAGAAGATGGATCCTACCTTAGCATATTGCCAACTGCATGACAGGCTATGCTGCAATTCTTCCATCGATTAATTGTTCCTGTCCTAGAAGTGGTAGAGAAATCTTTCTCTGTACTGAGGACCAAAGGTTGATAAGTTTTGTGAACTCACTGGTTTACTCCTTTCTTTTTTGTTCTGTTTCCCTTTCATTATATTTTAATGTGAAAATACCATACATAGGGGTTACACTTACATGATCAAGGTAATAAGTAAACTTCTTAAAAAGCATTGTTGCCTCCTCCTTTGTTTCCCCTTACCATTCCTTCCCTTATTCCCCCCCCACACACACACACACCGCCCAGTGCCAAAGTTGTAAAGTTTGATTTTTGACATAACGTCTTGTACAATGGGTCCATCTGTATCTCTATTTAAACAATTTGTTTTTTTCCTTTCCCTACTCAAATTATACCAACATCAAATACAATGAAAACTGGAGTTATACCATGGGCAAGGGACATACAAAGCAACAAAGAAATCATCTTATAAATATGTTAGAAACAATAGCAAGAAAGAAAAACCATTTCTTAACACAACTGGGCAGTAACAGGTAATGGCTCTGTAGGGGAGTGTTTGATGGCGTTGCTCCAGGTGGTAGGTAGAGTCAAAAAGAGGAGGTGGTACTCCTAAGGGATCATTTGTTTTAGGAGCATTTTTCGATCTTGCCGCAGATATCTCCCTACTGCTAGCAACCCAAGAGATGTGTCCCCCCCCTGGATATTTCTTCACTATGCTTAGACCAAATAACATTGTTTAGAAAATGAAAAGAAAATTCAGAATGACACACAGGGTAAGATAAAGGTGACTGTGTGAAAGATGTCTCAGAGTGACAAAGAAAATCATGAAGTAAGGAAAACAACCCTGTAACAAGAATCTTCGTACCATGCCTTTCTTCAAAGTTGATGAGAGCGCTAGAGGGCTTAATGATCTCATAGTGGCTGAACTGTACTATATATGAGACTCTCTGAGCACTGAACAACTACAGGGAAGTCATCAGGCAAGAAATTCCTGTCTTTAGGGAAAGTCTTCCATCCATACTTGAGGACGATGTATCTAGTGTGTACAAGTTCACCTGTCAGGATGAAGTTGTCATCCTTGATCTAAGCTTGGTAGAGCTAGAGTGGATCACTTTTAGGTCATCCGCATGATCCAAAAATGAGTCCTCATATACACATCCCACTAAAGTTACAGATTTTAGAGAACTTACTAGGGTCTTGTACAGAATGTTTTCACTGTTAAAATCTGTGCATATACACATGCTAAAAGAAGTTGGGTACATAGAATGTAACCTCTTATACTGGGATAGACTGAAAACTAAGAGTTTCCTACAGTGCACTTAAACATTTTCTAGAAAAAAAAACATTGTGCCTTCTTAGCATCAAAATGAATCTGAACATGGGGCCGAGAAGGTGGCTTAGTGGTAGAGTACTTGCCTAGCATGCATGAAGCCCTGGGGTTCCATTTCTCAGCATTAAATAAACAGAAAATACCAGAAGTGGCTCTGTGGCTCAAGTGGACAGTACTCAGGCCTTGAGTTCATGCCCCAAGACTGGAAAAACAAAATAAATAAATCTTGCCCTGCACTGGTGGCTCACACCTGTAATCCTAGCTACCCAGGAGGCTGAGATCTGAGGATCAAAGTTCAAAGCCAGCCCGGGCAGGAAAGCCCATGAAACTTTTAACTCCAATAAACCACCAGAAAACCGGAAGTGGTGCTGTGGCTCAAGTGGTAGAGAGCTACCCTTGAGCTGAAGAGGTGAGGGACAGCACTCAGGCCTAGGTTCAAGCCATATGACTAACCAAAAAGTGAATAAAAATAAATACATTCATAAGCAAATAAATCTGAACAGAAGACAGTTATGACGACCTTTACTACATGTTTCCATCTCTTTGTCCCAGGTTTTGCCTTAGAGACTATGGTGTTTCCATCTTAGAGATGCAGAAAGAATGCAGACTGTGGGTAGCTTCTGGGGAAGAACAGTGGAAATTCAGTGTACAATTCTGATTATGCATGGATGTATGATGAACATTTTCATCTCTTCATACTATGTTAGGATCCTTTACCATTATTCCTGTTTACTTGCCATTCTCTAGTACTTATCAGCAGAAATGTTCATCAAAATGACATAAAGCAAAGTTACACTTACTCATCATTCCAGCACATGCCCAAATTGCCAATTTTTCATGTTGACATTGATCAAAGTCCCATTTTTTTACCTTTGTGTGATTTGGCATTTTTCCATTCCCTAGTCTAGCCACTAACCTATGTCCTTCACCTTCAAAATGCAGTACCCATCATTTTAAAACTTAAAAATAATTTGAACACTTAAAAGTCTCCAATCAGGCATGCTGATGCATATCTATAACCCCAGCTTATCAAGAGACAGAGATTGGAAATACAGAAGTTTGATGATAGCCAAGAAAAAGTGACACTCCATCGTAAACAAGTTCAGCCTGCTGATCCATACTTGTAAACCCAGTGGCATGGAAGGTGTAGGTAAAAATACTGTAAGACAAAGCTAAACCTAGGCAAAAATGAAAAAGCCTATCTGAAAAATCAAAAAAGTGAAAAAAAGCTGGAGACATGTTAGAGAAAATGCCTAACATGTGTGAGGCCTGGGTTTTATATCGAGAAATAAACATTAAAAACACTAATGTTCTACAACTAAACACTGACCATTGTAGGGGAGAGCAGTTTAAAGACAAGATTTTTGTTTTGTTTTGCCTTGTTTTTGTTTGTGTGTTTTGCTGTTGGTTGCAGGGCTTTTGTTGGATGTTGGAGCCAACATTTTCATAACCAGATAAGAAAGCATACCTATTCATAAACAGATGAAAAATCATATCTAGATCTGCATTTTGGAAAAATGATTGATTTACCAAGAGAAGCTGATGACCATTCATAAGGGTAGCATACAACTAAACCGCAGCACCACACACTTGATTCACCTCAATTCACAGCTCAATTCTGTGTTTATGGGCCTAGGTTTTTCCACAAAACACAGGAAATGAAGCTTCTTAGTCATGGTCTCTAGATTTTCTTTTCCTCATGTTATCTCATTTCCTCATAAAGTCTCTTCTAGTCTAAGACAGAAGCCGATGGGATTGGGGAGACATTCCCCCCATAGAATTCCTAACAATCACATGCCTAAGACCAGATAAGCCACATGAACATCCCTGAAACAAAATCCATAATCCAGAAATTGCCCCACATTCATCTAGAACAAGGTAAATTCCTTCAGAGTCTACAAGGGTGTAACATTCTTAATAATATCAAAATCAAATGATATTCACAGTCATTTACTTAAAACAGCCTATTTTCATATAGCCTATATACATACTCTTATGTGCTTTAAATGATCTGTAGGTTACTTGTACCTAATATAATGTAAGCATTATGTTAAATGCCTTATACAGTATTATTTAAAGGGATCATGCAAGAAAAAAGGTTTAAAAATGTCAGCAAAGTTGCAAGTATCTTTTCTGAATAATTTTGAACTACATTTTTTGAACCCAGAGATATGGAAGCCACTAAGATAAAAGAAAAATTGTATGAAAATGAAAGTAATTTGAAGGGATAATTCAGTCTAATAATAAATTTAAGTTAGGGCTGGGGAAGTAGTTCAATGATAGGCCACTAGCTAGCATATATGAGGTCCTGGGTTTGAGATTGAACATAAGAAAGAAAAAGGCAAGACAAAGGCAAGGGAAGGGAAAAGGAAAAGGTGGGAGCAGTGCCAAGAATAAAAGCAAACTCAAAAGGAAATTCAAAGCATAGGCAAGGCAAAGGACAAAGAGGCTAGGACTAGGAAAGGGAAAAGGAAAAGGAAAAGAAAAGGAAAAGAAGGGAAGAGAAGGGAAAAGGGAGAGGTGGAGTAGGAAGGGGAAAAGCAAAAGGGGAAAGAGGAAAGAGAAAGGGGAAGTGGAAGGGAAGGGGAAAAGGAGGTGTCATAAGATTGATAAGATGAAAGCTTCCGAGCTAATAAAAAGATCCACCATGCATCCATGTTCTGACAGATAATGATACTAGTAAATGCAATTGAACCATAGGGTGCCCTTTACTTGGTTGAACATTATATCTGGCTGCATCTGGCCAGATGATAACAAATGAGATGATCATCAAAATGAGTGGACTCAATTAAGAAGATGGCCATTCCTAATGTGAATGAATATCATCTAGTTCCTACACAACAGAATTTTTTAAAGAAGATTGAGTAAAGGAGAAATTCCTTTTATTCTGCCTGTGTACTGGAGCTCTGACATCAATCTACTTCTGCTCTCACAACAAAACTTGCACTACATGCATCTCACTTTTCAGATCAGCTTTCTTGAAACTTGATTTCTCAAAGCTTTTCTGCCATCCTGCTACATAATTTGTGGTTCTCAATCTTCTGCTTCTCTTTAACAATTCAGAATAGTATCTCTTTTGTAACCTGACTCTTCTGATTATCAGAGTCAACAGGATGGACTTTACCAATCAGTCTTTAAGCTTTCTTTTAATTTCAACTGGATTTCTGTAAAAGCCCACATTGAAAACTTTGCTTGACTCCCATTTTCAGATTGTCTTAAATGCCTACAATTTACCATTACTTTTTCATGGGAACATGAAGATTAACCATTTACCTCTCCAAACACTGAAGTCTGTATTGATTGTGTGCCTGTGTATCCACTGTATAAAAAGCTTCTGGTTCCAAATACAAAATCTTTCCGATCACATCCTACCTAAGGTTTAACCGTAGTTGCTGTTTTAAAACATTTGTAGGTGTCAGTCTCTTTCTCTATGAAATGAAGATAGCTGATATCCCTATCAGAGACTAATAGTAAAGATTACTTAAAAGAAACAGTACCAATGATCTAAAACTAGACTCCAATCCCTCCCAAGAAGACAGCACAAATCTAATTTACAACATTCAAAATTACAAGTGTCCAAAAACACCTATCACCTTATCTTACCAAGTCTTCTGGAGTGCTGACTGGTACTCCAGGTTTGTGGTTTTCCATAGCATGGTCTGCCCAAAGGTGGTACTGCAAGAGGACTGTTAGAAAAAAGATTTTATCAAAATAAATGAGAAAAATGCACATGATAACTTTAATCTGATACATACATTAATATGCTAGATTCTAAACAAGTCTCAATAGACAGGTGCATGAAACAAGTATTATGTGCACTTATTTGAAAGTGTGTCACCTTCTTGTGCAAAACTTTTATACTCTCAAGACACATACACTGGTATCTTCATTTGGTCCTAATCATCTCAGCCCCCTCCGCTCTCTTTCATAATAGTCAATAATTTGGGAATTTGATTGAGAAGTGCATTCAAGGCTATCAAAGATTAGACTGACCTTGCTTATGATATGCCACACAGGCTAAACAGAGAAGTCAGCTCTATGAACAGGTTATCAGAATAAGGCTTGGTTAATGAACTAAATTATTGAAGATTATATATCCTGCCTTTCCAGTGAACACAGCTTCTCCTAATCTAAGGACCCTGGGAAAAAGGACAGGACCGGATTTCAGGGTTAGGGAGAAAGCCCATGAGTAGAGAAGGATCCTACATAAACTCCACGTTGCCTCAAAATTGGGCAGGTAAGACTCATGATTGTGTGCCAGAATACACTCCTGTACGCTGAAGGGTGAAGGTGGGAGAAGAGTCTGATCACTCCTGTTCTTTACAACTCTGCAGACTCATGGCGAAGGTAACAAGAAGATATTGTTTTAATTGGCTTTATCATTGTTTGAAAATACCAAAGATAGCTAAGTGTAGTAGCACAAGCTGTAATCTCAGCTACTTGGCAGGCAGAGATCAGGAGCATTACACTTCAAGGCCAGCCAGAGTAAAATGGTCGTGAGTCTTCATTTCTCACAGTAAAAGCTTAGAAGGGAGGTCCATGTCTGTCATGCAGATATGTAGGGATCATAAAGAAGACTGTAGGCCAGGCCAGCCTCCACAAAAGCACAAGATCCTATCTCAAAACAAACTGAAGCAACATTAGACCCAAGACTAAAGTACCTGACTCAGAAAATGCCTACCAACACAGTGCTCTGAATTCAAATCACAGAGCAACAAAGCAACCACACAACAAACCAAACCTAAAAATTGAAAAACAAAAACCAGAAATACTTCAAAGATCTTCATATATTCTGACTTGCTCCTAGATGGACGATAGCTTTGCCCCAGCCTTGATTCAGTGATTAAACTTCAGTGGACACAGGGACAGTAGACCACACCTGTAATCCTTCCTATTCAGAAGGTGGAGATCAAGAGGACAGTAATTCAAGGCCAGTCAAAAATTCACAAGCCCTCACCTCAAGAAAAACTGGTGTGGTGGCACATGCCTGTTGTTCCAGTTATGGAGGATGTATAAACAAGAGTACAGAGGTCCAAGAATAACCCCAAAACCCTATTCAGAAAATAAAGCAAAAGGGCTGGGAGGCCCTACCTCCATAAGTAGGGCACCTAATTACCTACCTAGTGCAAGACACTAGGTTCAACCCCCCAGAATTGCCCCTGCCCTGCAAAATAAGAAAAGAAAAGAAAACAGCTTAAAATGGACTTACTCTGCTTCATGGAAACCAATCTCAAAAGGTAGGGAGGATTAAACCTTCTAAGGATGCCTATAGAACTTAGTGCACTTTGTGGGTCTGGTCTACAGTGGAGGAAATAAACTTAGCACCCTTTTACTAGTCACACCTAAAACTGCTACTACTGGAGCAAGCAGTTGGTATCATATGCAAAACTTCCTAGGTTTGATTCCTAGCACAAAGGGAAGAAAAGGACACAGAGGGCAGAAATGGAGACAAGAGGGCAGAGAAGTGTAGAAGAGGGGAAGGAAGAAGGGAGGCAAACTTTTATGTAGTATTTGAAACTATGAAATCTACAATATAAAGTGGAAAAACAGACTGCAAATAAAGTGCTTTTGATTTGTATAAAACAGGAAAGTGCTGGAATGTGGCTTAGTGGTATAGGCTTGCCAAGCATGAATGAAGCCTTAGGTTCTATTCCTCAGTACCATATAAAAGGCCAGAAGTGGCACTGTGACTCAAGTGATAGAGCACCAGCCTTGAGCAAAAAGGCTCAGGGATAGTGCCCAGGCCCTGATTTCAAGCCCCAAGACTGGCAAACAAAACAAAATAACACACACCACACACACACACACACACACACACACACACACACACACACACACACACACACACACACACACACTATAGAAAAGGGAAAAACAGAGACTTTAGTTCAAGACAGTGGCTCCAGGACCAAATATTCGTAGTAGCAATAAGGCAGGAGTAAAGGATTTCCTGATCTCTGAGGCTTACCCCTGAAGATAAAATATAAAAAGGACCCCACATCAAAAGCCTTCAGAAGTTGCAAAATAGATGAGTGAACAGCAGTGACATGGCAATTTAGATCCCTGAACAGGAATGAACAACTCAAGAAGCTGTTCTAACACAAAGTCTGGGAAATGAGGCAACCTCTATGATGTACAGGATGTAGTATCAGCCTGGATCAATTATTCAACAGCTGTCCAGTGGCATTGAACAGGCAGAACATAGAGGTCTGATGATACCTTTCTTGGGAGCAGACTCTGATTTTATTGTAAACAAATATATTCAGGTAATCTAATACATTTCAGTTTATTTTTTGTAGGGAAAGCATGAGTACTCCACAAAAGACATCCTCCTTCCCTCCCAGAGAACAACACCTACAACAGAACCTTCCCTCTAACCAAGAAGAATGCATGGTTGAAAGCAGTTAAATCCAAAATGCAAGCAGATATGACCAAGTAAACAGGTCTCAAGAAACAAAGGATCTCCACTCAATTCGTCTTATCATTTCTAAATGACTCAATGTACTTGACATTATATATATATATATATATATATATATATATATATATATATATATATATATGCAAATCTGAGGGAAGCTAGAAGGAAGACACAGAATCAGAGTGAAACAGGAAAATATACAACAGAGGGGCCCATCAGCTGCAATGGACATTGATGAAAATAAACTAAGCAACTCAAGGGCAGCCATGGGAGGGAGCGAAGGAGAAACAAAGAGGGAACAGCTTACACTAAGCAAAAGGAAAGAAATGTACATATCACCCAATGTGGAAGAAATAGTTGTATTGTCAAAACTCATAGAATTCAAACATTATAGACCATGATAACGACCATTTGCCTTGTGAAGGTTAAAGTATATTTGTGACTTGGATTATCACTATTTCACAATACTGTGAAATTTGTGAAATATATGAAATCACTTAATCACAATAAAGGCATTTCCAACATCTAATGAGTATCACTGCTGAATTAGTTCACCCTTTCTCTCATCGTTTCTGTAGTTCCCCTTCCCCTCCACAAATCAGATAAACTTTCATACAAGACAAAATGTACAGATATCAAAAACAGAGGCAAAAGGTGTGGGGGGAACCAGAAAAACACAAGAATTGCAAAAATTAAAATAAAGAGCTTCTTGTTTCTACTTCTTGGAGTTCACTTCGGTAAGCTGTTTATTTCATCTCAAGTAAAATGTCTGATATGACTTAAAAATAAGAATAAATAAGCCAGGAGTGGTGGCACAAGCCTATAACCTCAGCAAATAGGAGCACTATGAATTAAAAGCAAACCTGGGCAATACACTGGATGGTAATGCCTTATCTCAAAAATTCAAGAACAAGCTTGAAAATCCCATGCCAAGTGAAAGAGCCATACTGCTGTATGTTTTACCCATTTAAGATGGAGTAGCAAGTCACAGAGACAGAAAGCAGAGCAGTGGCTACAAGGGGCAGAGGGGAAAAGGAATGATGAATGCCTTTCCTGGTTAACCTGCCTAACCTGGTTAACAACAGTCCCTGTGTACAATCTTCTGGATACACTAAATGCTGCTAAAGCATACATATTGAAACTATTCATTTCATAGAAGATAAATTACATTTCAATACTAACACTCAAGAAAATGAAAAGGCAAACCACAGACTGGCTGGCACTGTTGCCATTAGAAATTTCTTAATGAAAGACTTTTCTCTGAAAGGAAGATAGTGGAAAAATCAACACCAATAAAGATAACAACTCAATAAAAGTATGCAGAGCACCGAGAACAGACAATTCATTTAAGAAATGAGACAAATAAAATGCCTTTTGCAGGAGAAACTTACACACTGTCCAGGAAGCATGCCCTCCAATGACAATCCAGCTGTGCTAGTCCCCTAGTAAGTCTACCTGCAGAAGGGCTCCTCTGGATGTCCCAGTGGGACAGACGCCTTAGAGGCAGAGTTGCAACTCTGACCACTTCAGGAGAACCTTAGCAAAATGGAGTGTGGAAACAGCGTAGATGATCCTAGTACCTAGACAAGTCCAGGCAAGGGACCAAGGGCCTGCAAGATCCTCAGAGAAGCACAAAGCCAGAAGCTGTGTGCCAGAACAGGTCTACCTATGACATCCTGAGAGCAAGACAATCCATAGAGGTACAGTGAAATTTGAACAAAAGAAGTTAGTTTACACTATTTACACCAGAAAGGGGTCCTGAGTCTACCTTGTCCTCGGCTAGATACCCAGAACCAAGAGCCGCCTCAACCACCAAACCTCCAAGCCTCCAGTGGGCAGCCCCAACCCTCCCACCTTTATTAGTTGCTCTGCAAACCACCAATTAGTAGGTCTGCAAACCTCCAAACCTCAGACCTCCAAAGCTCCAAAGCTCTGAACCTCCAAAGGGGAAGGCTTTTCCAGTCCTCCACTGCAGGCCTCTCCATTCTCCACAGGCCTGCCCTGCTCTGCTCTAGGAGGTTCCTCTCCACAAGCCTCTCTAGAGTGAGGTCCCACATGGCCTCCAGAAAAGGCACTAAATGACCTTCAGAGGAGGCCCCGAATGAGCTCCAGAGGAGGTCCCAAATGACCTCCAGAGGAGGCCCCAAATGGCCTCCACAGGCCCGCCCTGCTGTGTTGCAACAAGCTTTCCCCTACTCCCTCCTCTACTCCCTTCAAAACTCAGGGTTTTCCTTTACACTCCTCCCCTCAGGACTCCAGGTCTGCTCCAGACTCCTCCCCTTGGGACTCCCAATCTGCTCCGGACTGCTCTCCTCAGTACTCCTGATATCCTCAAGTCTCTGTCTGCACTGGACTCCCCTCCCCCAGAACTCCTGGTCTCCTCCCTATGGACTGTTTACCCCCTAAGTTCCCATGACCTCAGAGCACTCAGCCTATATATACCCAAATAGGCTGCTGCCTTCCCCCAATAATGGTTTCAAGCCACCATTCATGCTCATCCCCCAAGCTGCCCCCTGTCCAATCCCAATAGGCAGCTCGCCATGTGAGCCTCCACACCCTCTTTTGGCGGCCTGACATGCACCTTTCAGCTGCATGTCCCTCCTGCAGCACCAGGTGGGGCAGTGACGTCAGAACCTCAATGTCCAGCTCTGTCCAGTGGCCAGGTGTGCCGAGCGCGGGTGTGCGAAGATCAGTCTGCGAGGCCCCAGTCTGTAGATCAGTGATGCTTGCCTCTTGATGCCTGCCCCTTACTGCAGGCTTGACCAGGGGTTGCGCTAACTATCAGGCCCCTGCTGACTATCAGGGCCTATGGGTTATGACAGTCTCGGGGTCCACCAGGCAGAGGGGCCGGGCCATCTGTGGCTGGGTCCCAGGGCAGTGCAGGACCAGGGTCTGTGGCCTGAATGGCCAGTGTAAAGACCTAGAAAAGGCTCAGATGAGGCCTCGGGACAAGCAGGACAGCCTGACCCCTTTCTGAATGGCCTTGGGGCCCAGGGTGAAGGCATCCAGGACAGACTAGCTCTGTGCTGAGGCTAGGCTACATCCAGGATTCATGGGCACAGAGGCCAGTGGGCTTCCAAGTTCTGAGGGTGTGGAGGCCAAAAGAGGCAGCAGTAAAGGTGCCCATCCCTGCACGACAGTCCCAGTCCTCCCCGAAATACTCCAGGGGTCTCCAGGATGCTCCAGGGGTGCTCCAGGGATCCCAGGATGCTCGAGGGCTCCTCCCCAATGGCCCGGCTGTTGGAGGGTTGGACCAGGCTCAGGCCGCTCCCCTCCAACCGCTGCTGCTGCCACGCAGTAGCCATGATACCTCCCGCCTCTCATGAAGCTCCAGAAAATCTCCAGTGGCACTGTGGATCAAAAGGTAGAGTGCTCACCTGGAGCAGAAAAGCTCAGGGACAGTTCCCAGGCCCTGGGTTTAAGCCCCACAGCTAGCAGGAAACAAGGTGGGTGGGAGGGGGGGGGTGAGGGGTAAAAACAGGCAGTGTGACTATTGTCAAACATAAAAATGGACACTTGAAGGCACGTGCCACGATGGAGTATGGTACACTCATCTGTGTCATCTCATTTGGCAGGCATTTTCCTGATCATTTGTAGTGTATGGCAACAACCAAACAGGAATGAGGTAAAGGGTCTGGTTACAGTATAAAGAACTTCAAAGCATTTTTCGTCCATTCTCATGCATAATCAGAAAGTACACCGAATGTCCACCGCTCTCCCCAGGACCTTCCCACAGTGTCCCTTCTGTCTGCAGCCCTAAGACTGAAGCACCACGCAGCCAAAGGCACGGCTCTTGACAAAGAGCTGAAACACGGAATGAGAGAGCCCAAGAGTTGTCTGTTCAGGTTTTATTTTGATATTGAGAAGGTACAAATTTTTCTACAGAAAGGACCACAAGCTCCGAGTAGGAATCACTTTCTAGTTGTGAGTCTCTGTGTAAGAGTTACATTCCATGCAGCCAAATTCTTTCAGGATGAGTATGTACCCAGATTTGAACAATGACATCATTCTGTACAAGTCCATAGTGAGCCCCCCCAATCTGTGATCCTTCGTCATCAGTTACAGATGACCTGAAAGAGATTTCCCCTAGCTCTAACAAACCCATGCAGATCAAGGATGACAACTTCATTCTGATAGATTATCTTCAAGTGTGGGTGGAATCCATCAATGTTACCTTCCCTAAAGACAGAATTTTATGCCTGATGACTTCCCTGTTGATATTCAGTATTACAAGTGTGTCATATATAGTCAAGTTTAGCTACTATGAGATCAGTAAGCCCTCTTGTGCCCTCACCAACTTCGAAGAAGGATTGACAGGATCACACTGGTCTAGGAAACAATGGGGTGATAAGATCGGAACTTTTGTTACACTTTTTTCTCCTCTTCAGGATTTTGTCACTCTAAGACACCTTTTATACATTCACCCTTTATTTGCCCTGTGTGGCATTCTGACACCTAACAGCTTGTATTTTCTTTTTCTCTAAGCAATGGTATGAGTCCAAGCATACTGAAGAAAACCACATCTCTTGCATGTTTGGAAATAGATCTTCATGCAAGGTCAAATAATGCTCCTAAGAGTCAACACCACTCACAGACAGAGTTGTCACCCCTGGAAAAGCAGCTCATTAATAACATGGGTGCCTTGATGCCACTGCTTTGTCCTCTCATTGAGCAGGCAGAAAACTATCTCCTGGAGAGTTAAGTTCAGCCACTTTGTTCCAAAATCCAGTATTGAAGGGTCATTCTAGAAACCAGTGAAAGACACCAAGGCTATGAAAACTGGGTAATGGGTTGGAGCAGGAGATGAGTCAGTCAGAAATCATGTTTTCAGCATGGCAAAGGACATAGCTAGCAAGATCAATAGAAAGCCCACGGATTGGGAGAAGATCTTCACTAGCCATACAACAGACAAGAGTCTCATATCTAAAATATACCTGGAATTCAAAAAATTAAATCCGCCAACAACAAATCTTCAAAGAAACAACTGCCCAATAAATAAGTGGGCTAAAGACTTAAAGAGAAACTTCTCTGAAGATGAAAGAAGGATGGCCAATAGACACATGAAGAAATGGTCAATCTCTCTAGCCATAAAAGTAATGCAAATCAAAACAACATTGAGATACCAGCTCACCCTAGTTAGAACGGCTATAATCAAGAACTCTAATAACAACAGATGTTGGAGGGGATGTGGACAGAAGTGGTTGGTGGGAGTGTGAACTTGTTCAACCACTTTGGAAAGCAGGATGGAGGTTCCTCAAAAGACTCCACATATAGCTCCCCTATGACCCAGCAATCCCACTTTTGGGCATTTACCCAAATGTTCACAAACATGACCACACTAAAGCTACCAGCACGACTTGGTTTATTGCAGCCTTATTTACCATAGCTAAGATATGAAACCAACCCAGATGCCCATCAGTAGATGAATGGATCAAGAAAATATGGTATATATATACACAATGGAATTCTATGCCTCCATCAGAAAGAATGACATTGCCCCATTTTTTAGGAAATGGAAAGACTTGGAAAAATTATATTAAGTGAAGTAAGCCAGGACAAAAGAAACATAGGTCCCATGGTTTCCCTTATTTGCAATAACTAGTATATGTCTGAGTCAAATAGAAAAGTTCAGATAAGTTGATGTTAGGGAAATGAACCCTAAGATATCTATCCAAATGTTTTTACTTACATGCGATTGTTTCTAACACATTTATAAGATTATTTTTTTGTTGCTTTGTATGTTCCTCTCAAACGGTATAACCCATGCTTTCACTGTACTTGATGATGTTATAATTTGTGGCGGGGAATGGAAAAAACAAATCGTTTAAATGGGGATACAGGTGGACCCATTGCAACAATGAGACATACAAGTCGTTTTGTTGAAAACGAACTTTACAACTTTGCTGGGGCAGGAGGGTTGGTTGCAGGGAGAGGATGGGATGGGAAGGGGAAACAAAGGAGGAGGCTACAATGCTTGATAAGAAATGTAGACATTATCTTGTCCATGTAATTGTAACCCCTCTGTACAATATTTTCACAAAAAAAGAAAAAAAAAGAAATCATCTTTTCAATAAATAAGCTGTTTGCATCTTGAAAGCTGTGAAATATTGGTAGTTCTATCATTTCCCTATCAAGAGTGTTTATTAAAAAAATATTTTTAGAATTGCAGTTGGCAAAAGCAATGGTTTTTATAACTACAGTTTACAATGTGTAAACTACTAGTTCTGGGTAGCTAAATAAGTTCACATCCCTCAAGATTAACATCCACTTGCTTAGTCACACTAGCCAGATTTTCTGTGCCCAGTAGGCCAAGTGTGGCTGAGGATGGCCATCCTGGAATCTGAACCTGAAAACACTTCCATCATTGCAGGAAGTCCTAATGGAAGGTAATCAATTCAAAATATGATCACAACAAGCACATCAGTGTCTCTACATTGCTCACTCCTTTTTTGGCCTCCATGTTTACTCAGCCTCTTCTTAGCTTTTTCATAGGTATTTTCCTGTGATTCTATCACAAATACACAGTGTGCCCTTTAACTAAAACCCTCTTAATTTTCTAAAAGGGCTGTTTGTTTGAATTTGAGGTCTTACTATGCAGCTCAGGCTAGCCTTAAACTTTCATTTCTCCTACCTTAATTGCTATAGTGCTGAGTCATACAGATATATGGCACTACATCAGGTATCACATTTTGTTTTATTTTTTTAATTTTAATTGTTATTTTTTTTGTGAACATACTGTACAGAGGGGTTACAATTACATGGGCAAGACAAGGAGTACATTTCTTATCAAGCATTGCAGTCTCCTCCTTTATTTACCCTTCACATGCCTTTCCAGGTTCCCCCTCGCCCCCCCTCCCAATCCCTCCCCCCCCCGCACCAAACTTGTAAAGTTTGTTTTTGACATGACAACTTGTACTTCTGATAGTTGCATCAGGTCCACCCCATCTCCTTCACAAATTATACCAACATCAAATATAGTGAAAGCAGGGGTTATAATGTTGGGGAGGGACATACAAAGGTACAAAGAAATAATCTTATAAATGAGTTAGAAACAAATGCATGAAAGAAAAAAAAAACATTTAAATACATATCTAAGGTTTCATTTTCCTAACATCACATTATCTGACCTTTCCTGCTTGACTCATACATATAGTAGATATTGCAAATAAGGGAAACCATGGGACCTATGTTCCTTTAGGCTTGGCTTACTTCACTTAATATAATTTTTTCCAAGCCTTTCCATTTCCTAACAAATGGGGAAATGTCATTCTTTCTGATGGAGGCATAGAATTCCATAGTGTATATATATCACATTTTCTTGATCCATTCATCTACTGAGGGGTATCTGGGTTGGTTCCCTATCTTAGCTATGGTAAATAATGCTGCAATAAACATAGTTGTGCTGGAAGCTTTAGTGTGGTCTTGTTTGTAAACATTTGGGTAAATTCCCAAAAGTGGGATTGCTGGGTCATAGGGGAGCTCTATGTGAAGTCTTTTCAGGGACCTCCATCCTGCTTTCCAAATGGTTGACCAAGTTTACACTCCCACCAACAATGAAGTAAGGATCCCTTCTGTCTACATCCCCTCCAACATCTGTTGTTGTTAGAATTCTTAATTATAGACATTCTAACATGGGTGAGGAGGTATCTCAATGTTGTTTTGATTTGCATTTCTTTTATGGCTAGGGAGGTTGAGCATTTCCTCATGTGTCTATTGGCCATACTTATTTCTTCTTCAGAGAAGTTTCTCTTCAAGACTTTAGCCCACTTATTTATTGGGCAGTTGTTTCTTTGAGAATTTGTTGTTGGGGGATTTAATTTTTTGAGTTCCAAGTATATTTTTGATATGAGACCCTTGTCCATTGTATGGCTAGTGAAGATCTTCTCCCAATCTGTGGGCTTTCTATTGATCTTGCTAGCTATGTCCTTTGTCATGCAGAAGCTCTGCAACTTCATGCAATCCCATTTGTCCAAACTTTCTTTGATTTGTTGTGTTTCTGGGTCTATATTAAGAAAATTTCCGCTTGAGCCAAGGAGGCCTAGGGTTTCTCCTATTCCGTCCTGTAATATTTTCAGAGTGTCTGCTTTGACTCCGAGGACTTCGAACCATTTGCAGTTGATTCTGGTGCAGGGTGATATATAAGGATCTAGTTTTAGTTTTCTACAAGTACTTAACCAATTTTTCCAGCACCATTTACTGAAGAGGCTGTCTTTCTTCCATTCTATTATTTTAGCTCCCTTATCGAAGATTACTTGGCTATAGGTCCGTAGGATCATTTCAGGGTTTTCAATTCTATTCCATTGGTCCTGAGGTCTGTTCTTATGCCAGTACAAAGCTCTTTTGATTACTATTGCTTTATAGTAGAGTTTGAAATTTGGTATTGATATTCCACCAAGAGTGTTCTTTCCATTGAGGAGCATTTTTGCTACTCGGGGTCTTTTAATGTTCCATATGAATTTTTGGATTGCCTCTTCTATTTCCTTGAAGAATGAGGTTGGAATTTTGATAGGTATCACATTGAATTTGTAGATAGCCTTGGGAAGTATTGCCATTTTCACGATGTTAATCATGCCAATCCATGAGCATGGGAGGTTTTGCCATTTTCTAAGTTCTGTGTTGATTTCCTTTTTCAAGATTTTAAAGTTTTCAGCATAGAGGTCCTTCACTTCTTTGGTTAAATTAATTCCTAGGTATTTTATTTTTTGAGGGGCTATTACAAATGGAGTTACTTCCTAATTTCAGCCATTCTTTTCTCATTGTTGGCATACAGAAAAGCCATTGATTTTGGGGGAGTTAATTTTATACCCTGCTACTTTGCCAAAGTTTTGAATCAGCTTGAGTAATTTGGGAGTCGAGTCTATGGGATTGTTTAAATACAAGATCATGTCATCTGCAAAGAGGGAAAAGTTTATTTCTTCTTTCCCTATTTGGTTCCCCTTTATGTTTGCATCTTGTCTTATTGCTGTAGCTAGGCATTCTAATACTAGATTGAAGAGAAGTGGAGAGAGTGGACAGCCTTGTCTTTTTCCTGAGTTAAGAGGAAATGGCTTTAGTTTTTCACCATTAAGTATAATGCTGGTTGTAGGTTTGTCATATTCAGCCTTTATTGTATTGAGCAATGTTCCAAGGATTCCTAATTTTTGCAAAACCTTCATTATAAACGGGTGTTGGATCTTGTCGAATGCTTTTTCTGCATCTATTGAGATAACCATGTGGTTCTTATCCTTGCTCCTGTTGATGTGATGAATAATATTAATTGATTTGCGTATATTGAACCAGCTTTGCATCCCTGAAATGAATCCTGTTTGATCGTGGTGTATGATTTTTTTGGATGAATTGTTGAAGTCAATTGGCCAAAATTTTGTTGAGAAGTTTTGCATCAATGTTCATCAAAGAAATGGGTCTATAGTTCTTTTTCTTTCATGAATCCCTGCCTGGTTTTGGGATGAGGGTTATGATGGCTTCATAGAATGTGTTTGGTAATGAACTTTCTCTTTTAATATCATTGAAGAGTTGGAGGAGTATTAGTGTGAGCTCTGCTTTGAAGGCCTTGTAGAGTTCCTCTGTAAAACCATCTCGTCCTCGACTTTTCTTAGCTTGGAAGTCTCTCCTTGCTTTTTCTATTTCAGTGCTTGATATGGGCCTGCTAAGCTGGTTTAACTCTTCTTGGTTTAGTTTTGGCATGTCAATATTTGCTAGGAAAAGGTCCATTTCTGTCAAGTTCTCAAATTTATTATCATAAAGTTTTGAGAAGTATTCCCTTATAATGTTCTGAATCTTGGTTGTTCCCGTGGGGATGTTTCCATTCTCATCTTTGAGTTTATTTATTTGGGTATGTTCTCTTCTTTTTCTGATAAGATTTGCTAAGGGTCTGTCAATTTTGTTAATTTTTTTGAAGAACCAACTCTGTGTTTTGTTGATTCTTTCTATAGTTTTTTTGGATTCTAATTCATTTAATTCTGATTTAATTTTAATTATGTCTTTCCGTCTACTGGATTGTGGTTTATGTTGCTGCTCTTTTTCAAGGAGGTTCAGATGTCTCATTAAATTGTTGGTTTCAGATCTCTCCAATTTGTTGATGTAGGAACTCAGAACTATAAATTTGCCTCTGAGTACTGCCTAGGTATCACATTTTAAAGATAATGTCATATATGCTTATGAGCTTTATCTTTCTTTTGGTATCTTACTTATGTGTGGAAAAAGTCGTCACTATATTTACTTGGACCTATGATGCATCAAACCCTATACTCTTAAGAAAATGCGTTTTTTGGCTTTCACTGATCACTGATAATCTGGATACTAGGAAGATTCAAAAAGAAAGTATTTCCTGTCCCTTAAAGATCATCTCCAATTCAGTTTCGAGTTTAGAAATGTCTCTCCAGAAGAAAACTTTTGGTACAAGTTAGGACTCATCTTGGAGTACTGTCTTCAGAGGTAGCAGAAGCCAGTCACACCAAAGTGGAAAGAATTTTAGCAAATCTTTTCCTGAAGGGATGCTTTGGTGCTCAGCAGAGAAAAACACACCTAGGTGCCAGAAATTTCCTGGGTAAAGGAAAAGTGTACAAAACATGGAGCATGGAGGTCAGAAGATACTAAGAAATGTTTTATCTAGCTCTTCCTACCCATTATGCATACATCTCTTCTGAAATACATGATGGTCCATTTTGTTTCCATCTGAGGCCCAGATGACACACAGAGGACTGGGCAGTGGATCCCTATGAAGCTGAAAATGGAGGCAAGGCTGATGTGTACATTTTCCCACCATTCTTATCTCCATTCACTTCCCCTCCAATTAGCAACCACATCCTCTAGTCAAGACAAATTTCAGTTTCCAGATACTCACTTTTATTCAACTGTTAGCTTTTTGATCGGGTTATGCCATGGAATCTCAATATACTCATACCTATCCCAACTGGGATAGGTGGAGGAAGGGAAATGATTATACAAGATGTGCTGTGCAAATAAATGGACTTGTTAAGTCAAAACTCTTCTCTAAAACTATTTGAAAGTAACAATAACTAACATGATAAAAATTGGGCAAAATGCTTCTGACAGGTCACAAAAGGCCCTGTGGATATCATGAGAGGTACAGGGAGAAGATGCCCCTTACCAGTAATTAGGGAACTGTGCATCAAAATCACTAGTTATTAAAGTGACAAAAACAAACAGGGCTGATTGTGCTATGTTCTAAGAAGTGATGTGCTTAGCATGTCCCTAAAGTTTGCAGAGTGGCAGTGTGGGGAGATGGTGTGCACCACTAGATCCCAGTGCATGCCAACAGGTGAAGGCAGGGGTAGACACACCCATGTCGGTAGAACATTGTCCACCACAGTCAAAGAAACCGGAAGCGGCCTAATGGCCCCTTGGCGGGTGACTGTTCACATCCTTCAAACCCTCCAACCTGCTCTGGTCCCCAGGACCCAGGTGGCTCCTACCTCCTACCAGCCCCGGGCCCTGGCCACCCTCTGCCCATCCTTTCTCCTTGCCTCCCCAGAGCATCTGGCGGGAGCACCCAAGGCAGGGCCTCAGGGCCCAGGGTTTGTCTTAGGTTCATGGGCCCACCCTGGCAGACCTCGTTCATCTGGTGGCTGGAGAGGCTTTGCCATACTACTGTAGAACAGAGAATCCATCTTTCTGGCCATTTGTTTGAGTCTGGGGCACAAGAGTGAATCCTGAGACCCGTGGATGGGGCCCCGGGGTATCCGCATGTACTGAGGTGAGCCCAGCCAGAATCCTGGAGCCCAGAGTGGCTGCTGAGGTGAGCACTGCCCAGAGCTGGGAGCCGGGATCCCGGCCAGGGATTGGCCTCTGAGGTGAGGGCTGCAGGGAGCCATGAGTATGAGGGCCCCCAGCTGGGAGCAGCCACGGAGGTGAGCTCTTTCCAGAGGTGCCAAGCCAGGAGTGGCCTCAGAGGTGAGCTTTGACAGGAGGGGCGGTGCCCAGAGAGGCCAGGGAGGGAGGCGTCAGCCCTGGAGCAGCCATGGTGAGCCCTGCCAGGAGGTGCCAGGGGCCAGCCCAAGGACCGCCCCAGGCGGTCCCTGGCCTGATCCGGGTCTGGATCCCAGCCCTTGGTCCTAGGCTGCTCTGAGATCCCGGACAGACTCAGCCCCTAGTCCGACATTGGCCCTGGTTCTGACTTGTTTCTGGACCCAGTCTGCTTCTAACACTCTAACACTTCGAGTCCCGTCTGGGGGCGCCCCAGGGTCTCTGGATCAAGCCAGGGTGGCCAGCACCGGGTGCTTCCTTCTGTTCAAGTCCTGCTCCCTCCAGACCTCAGCTGGCCAGCAAGCTGGCAGCAAGGCCAGAGATCCACAGCGACCTTTGATGGAGCAGGGTGGATGGGACGGCCAAGGGAGGAAGGGTCAGGGGTTGCCAGGGAGGGGGATGAAGGAAGGGGAGGGGAGCAGGTGGGACGCTAGGGGGACTGTAGGGGGACAGGAGGGGATGAGGAGGGGACAGGAGGGGGACAGGAGGGGAGACGAGGGGGAGTGTAGGTGGAAAGGTAGGGAGGCAGAGGGGAATGGGGGGACAGGAAGGGGACAAGTGGGGGATGGGGAGATGGGACGTGAAGAGGACGAGGACATGAGGGGTCGTGGAGGATGGCAGGGGGCTGGAGGGGGACAGATAGGCCAGAGAGAGAGGGCAGGGGGGTGGGGAAAATGGTAGAGGGCAGGCGGGGGAGAGGAGGACTCAATGATATCAAAGTGCACTGGGCTAGCCTGAGGTCAGCCCAACTGAATCCTTGCCCTGGGCTGCCCAGAAACCTGGTCTGCATCATAGCCACTTGGCCCGGGATTCTGTGAAAATTGGCCAGCTGGCCTTCAGCCACTCATTTTCCCTAGGGATTGGATTATGGGGTGCCCCGATCACTTATTTTAAATTTATTTTTTGGCAGTACTGGGGTTTGAACCCAGGGCATTACTCTTGGTATATAGGCACTCCAAACTCTGAGTCTTGTTCTTGTCCTTGCCCTTGTCCTTGTCCTTGCCCTTGCCCTTGTCTTTGTCCTTGTCCCTGTCCTTGTCTTTGCCCTTGTCCTTGTCCCTGTCCCTGTCCTTGTCGCTGTCCATGTCCTTGCCCTTGTTTTCCCTTGTGCTTGCCCTAGTCCTCGCCCATGCTTGCCCTTATCCTTGTCCTTGCCCTTGTCCTTGTCCTTGCCCTTATACTTGTCCTTGTCCCTGTCCTTGTCCTTGCCCTCGTCCTTCTCCTTGTCCCTGTACTTGTCCTTGTTCTTGTCTTTGTCCTTGCCCTTGTCCTTGCCCTTGCCCTTGTCTTTGTCCTTGTCCCTGTCCTTGTCTTTGCCCTTGTCCTTGTCCCTATCCTTGTCGCTGTCCATATCCTTGCCCTTGTTTCCCCTTGTGCTTGACCTAGTCCTCGCCCATGCTTGCCTTTATCCTTGTCTTTGCCCTTGTCCTTGCCCTTATACTTGTCCTTGTCCCTGTCCTTGTCCTTGCACTTGTCCTTCTCCTTGTCCCTGTCCTTGTCCTTGTTCTTGTCTTTGTCCTTGTCCTTGTCCTTGCCCTTGCCCTTGTCCTTGTCCTTGCACTCTCCTTGCCCTTGCCATTGTCCTTGTCCTTGTCCTGGCCCTTGTCCTTGTCCCTGTCCCTGTTCTTGCCCTTGCCCTTGCCTTGCCCTTGCCCTTATCCTTGCCCGTGCCCTTGTCCTTGCTCTTGTCCTTACCTTGTCCTTGTATTTGCCTTGGCATTGACCTTGCCCTTGTCCTTGCCCATGCCCTTGCCCTTGTCTGGCCTTGCCTTCCTTTTTTCTTATGTTCCTTCTTGAATCCAGGGCTTCATATGCTAGCTAGGGCCTATTATTTCATTATAATCCTACACCTGACTTATTACTTATTACTGGGCTGAATTAACACCATCAAATTATAAATGGAACTTTTAATTTCATACGATTGTTCTTTTGTCTTATTAAGTTCTGTATCTCTGGGTCCAAAGAATGCAATTCAGAGTTATTCCAAAAAGTTGCTTGGAACTGTGCTGATATGTACAGACCTTTTTTTGTGGTTGTTGTTATGATCCCTTACAAAATAATGTTTGGTATATGTAAACTACAGATGTTTTAAAGCATATAGGAGAATATATGTGGTCTATATGAAAGCAATAGTTCATTTTATGTCAATGATTGGCATATTGGAATTGAGTATAATTAAGAATGGTGGTCCCCTGTAGATTTAGAAGGAATTTACCCTGTTGGAGTCGGATGTGGAGAAGGTCTGGGTTATGGATCACAACTGTTGCAGGGATGTTCATGGGACCTAACTGGTCCCTGGAATATGATTTTTATGCATACTGGGGATAGGGAGGACTTTCTATTTTCCCGGTGGCTTTTATCTTGGACCAGAAGAGACATGATGTCAGAAGGAGAACAAAACAAGCGTCTGTTTGGACAGGAAGGGTGCCACCAGTTGAAGAGTACCTGATTAGAAAGTGTGATTTCTAACCTTATTACGGCAAAAAGAGAAACAATATTTTTGAGGTTGCAAGTGTATTTTCTTTCTGAAGCTTCGTAATTTTACTTCTTATGTACAGATTTATGATCCATCATACCTGTTTCATGAGGGTAGGATGAAGGTCCATCTTGTCCCCCCAAATTTGTTGTGTTAGTATTCTTGAAAAGTTCAATCCTTTGAATAGCTTAAATATGTTTGTCGCTTTTGTCAAATAAATCTGCTGTATACATATTGGTCTGTTTCTTTTTCTGTTTTTAAATATCTAGCTTTGAGCTAGTCTTCCATATTCTTTTGGTGCTAACTGGTAGAGATGCAATTGTGTGTGTGTGTGTGTGTGTGTGTGTGTGTGTGTGTGTGTGTGTGTGTGTGTGTGTGTGTGTGTGTGTGTGTGTAACTGGGGTTTTAACTTATCCCCGTCCTGTTAGGCAAGCATATTACCACTTGAGACACATCCCCTAACACTACATTGACTTTAAAAATGGTAGTAGTGACAGTGTCCTAAATATGTTTTTAAGATTGTCCTGCTGTTAAAGATTCCTTTGCTTTTTAAAATATATTTTAGAAATAGGTCATTGATATCTACAAAATGCCTTGTGATGTTTACTGGAATTATATTCAATTTATAGGTCAGTTTGGGGATAATTGTCATTTTAACCATAAACCTTCCAGTTCCTGACAATGCACTCTCTACCATCATTTCATTATTTTTCAGGAATCCTTCGTAATTTTCAATGGGCTGGCTTTGCAAGTTGTGTTTCCTTGGTCAGAGCTGCCAAGTGTTATTTTTTATTGTGAGAATACCATACAGAGGGGTTACAATTACATGGGCAAGATAATGAGTACATTTCTTATCAAGCATTGTTGCTTCCTCCTTTGTGTTCCCTTCCCATCCCTTTCTTTCTCCTCCCACCGGCCCCTATCCACACCATCACCACCACCACCACCACCACCACCATCCCCAGTCAAAGTTGTAAAGTTTGTTTTTCGACATAACATCTTGTACATCTCATTGTTGTAATGGATCCCCCTGTATCCATATTAAAAATTTTTGTTCTTTTCCTTCCCCTCCACAAATTATAACAACATCAAATACAGTGAAAGCAGGGGTTATACCATGGGGGAGGGACATAGAAAGCAACAACAAAGAAGGATGGCCAATAGACACATGAAGAAATGCTCAACCTTACTAGCCATAAAAGAAATGCAAATCAACACAACATTGAGATACCATCTCACCCCAGTTAGAAGCTAGAAGCAAGATGCTGGAGGGAATGTAGACAGAAGGGAACCTTATTCCATTGTTGGTGAGAGTGTAAACTTGTTCAACCACTTTGGAAAGTAGTATGGAGGTTCCTCAAAAGACTCCACATAGAGCTCCCCTATGACCCAGCAATCCCACTCTTGGGCATTTACCAAAATGATCAAAAGCAAGACCATACTAAAGCTACCAGCACAACTATGTTTATTGCAGAATTATTTACCATCGCTAAGATATACCAAGTCTCATTAATTGGTGAGAATTAATCATTGTGGTCTCATAGCTGGCCCAGAGGAGAATTTAAAGTATAGTGTGTTCATAATAAGATAGGGGACCCTGACATAAATTTTCAAGTAGGTTCTACCCTGGGAAGCTGCAGTGCCCTGACGTCTGTGTGAAGCTGCATTCCATAAGACAAATTTCTGAAGTAGGAGTCATTTCTCTTAGTCTCACTTTCTTTCAACTCCTCATATTGTGAATAGCTTGGTGATGATGAATTTTAGCAGTCCTCAGTATAAGGTAGATGCGATACCAATCATTTGCCCTTCCTCATAATGATATGTGTTTGTGTTTGCTTTTTTGTCATTTGTGTTTGTGCTCAAGGGTTTTGAAGCCCAACTACTTCTATTTTGTACTTGTGAAGTGCTGGTTTCAAGGTGGACACTGCTAATATTTGTAGTCTGTAATGGCACTTGGTATTACTCTGTCTAAACCCTGCAGTGTCCTGGGTAAGCATCTCTGAGTAGCTTTACCCACACTCAGGTCAGTAGGCATTGAGAAAGTAAACCCTCTTCTTCCCTTTTGGAGGAATGCTGGACCCAGGTCTGTGGTTTGCATTGTGGTTTGGGTTATGATTGTGTATTCATCTTCCAGGATTATCAGCAACTAAGGAATCCCCTGTTCTCCAGCAGAGCTCAGTGTTTAGGATGGACCACTGAAAGCTGAGTGTTGTGCTCTCTTTGGCAGAGCTGAACCTAATTTATGACTACCAGGGCTTCTTGAACTTTACCCCCTATTCCTTTTCTATATGTCCTTTTCCTTGTGTTCTGCTGTCCAGATTTGTGCTGGCCTGAGAAGTGTGTGGTGAGTGCATTAACTTTCCAAAGTGCACATTACCTTCCTGGCCTCACACCTACCCTACTCACCTCAAAAACCCTCCTACAGAGTTAGTGCTTCCGCATAGGAATTAGAAGAGGCCAGAGTGGCTCCACAGCAGCATGAATCTGACAGTGGGTTGGGGTGGCTCCTTTGTATCAGTGCTGGCAAGGGCCCTGCCCATGGGAACCTAGAGCTCCTTAGAAAAATGAATGGTCTTTCAGTTGTATGCTAGTACTGCCTACCTGAGATCATCCTGGGGTGCTTGCTGTCATCCTAAAGACATCAGCAGAGTCCACAGGCAGGTAGGAGGATTAGGAGGATGGCCTCAGTGCAGTCCTATAGTGTGATTTATGACTCTCCTTGCAGAGTGACAAGTGCAAAGCTTGCTTCCACCCAGTCAGTGCTGCCATGGGTGCCTTAACAGGGACAGGGCTGAGGCTGTGGGCAGCTCACACTACATAGCTCTGCCTGCACATTCCTTTTGTGTGCTCTGTGCTCACTGCTTTGACAGGTGATGACGAGCAGAATTCATCCTCAGCCTCAAACTTGTGTGCCACCCACCAGTACCATGCCACAAGCCCACAGGTGTGTCTGGGACGCTCGCACCACTCTTCAATGTATGATGCTCTGGGTACATGTCTTCTGGCAGCAGTAGTCAGAAGGTGAGGTCTGCACTGAGTGTGCTTACATTCATGGATGGAGGGGATGTTACATCACCAAACATATCTTGAAGCCCCAGTTTCCTCATAGCCGGATGGAAATAATGAGGAAGATGTGAGTGGTTTTCATGGAGCAGCTCATTCACAGGCTTCTTTGTACTATTCCTCCCTGTGCTATTGCACAGAATGTTTTGTTAAATCTAGGAAGGAGCTAAGTTCTGCCCAGTACTGCCTCATGACTGGTATGTTTTTGGGCAAGTGACACTATTTGCTATGTGCTGTCTCTTGGTTTTCCAGGTGGATAAACTGACTTCATGAAAGTAACCTTGTGTAGTTGAGGAACTGGGTTGGAACCAGTGTGTAGCTTGTGGAGGCTGTGTTTTGACCCTACTGGTGTAAAAGCTCGATGTGTGACTTGTCCTGGTCTCTTGAGTAGTCAGTGGCTGGTATGATTTTTGCCCTGTATCTTGGGTGCAGGATTAAGTCCATTTCCAGGGGTACATGGGACTGTGTTCAGTCTTCTTCCTCTCTCAGGACTCCAGAAGACCTTTGTGGATTTGTGGTGGAGCTTCAACTATGGGAGCTGTCACTGAGGGAGCACACGGGCACTGTGATATCACTACCAGGTAGATGTTCACTCAGGGCATCCATGGGGACTCATTGGGCCATTGAGAGGAAACTGTGTAACCCTCAGGATCTCTTAGTATCTCATTAACAGGATAAGGTATTAGAGGCTGGGTACTTCTTAAAGAAGAGGTTGCTTTAGCTAACAGTTCTGGAGATAAAAAGAGCCTGTTGCTGAAATCACCTTAGCTATGGTTGGGACTTCCTGGGGTTGGAAAGAGCCTCATGTGGGCAGAGATATCACCCCACCTCACAGGAAGCTGGAGGAGGAAAAAGGCCGGTCATCTATATTAGCTCTTGCAAGAACTAATGAAAGGGTCTGAGATCCAACTCAGTCCTTTGGAAATATTACTCTTTTGGACCTTAGGGCCTATCTAGTCTCACCTCCCTATGCGTGTGTACCGTGATAACACTTGCAAGTCTTGGGGGATGGCTGTGCTTCACTGGCTCTGGTCTGAGCCAGTGGTTGGGGGCTGGAGTCTGGTGGAAATGACCCATGTTTCTATCACAAGTGGTAAGTGGCACTTGAGGGCTCCGGAGAGTTTCATCTCTAGTACCTGCTTGTTGGCTTCCTGGTTCTTGTGTCCCTGCTTGCTCTGAGCATTCAGCCTCTTTTTTTTCTGGACAGCAAGTGCTTTGCCAATACTGCGTTTTAACCTTTGACACTCATGGGGTGCCTCACATTTATTCCTGACTCCTTGGAGGACCTGGTGTGGAGGATCACTCTGTATTATCAGGCTCCTTCAGAGCCATAGAGTAAATGCTGCCTGACCACGGTGAGGAGGAGAGCCCTGCACAGACCGACCTGTGGACAGGCAGGTCTGTGAAGAGAGCTCAGACCCACCCTTCTTGCCATTGCTTGTCAGGCCACGGGCTCTTTCTCATGTGGAGATAGTGGTTTAATAATTTATTTTATTATTATTTGTTGTTGTTATGACAAAGGTGATACACAGAGAGGTTACTGTTTCCTAAGTCAAGTAATGAGTACATTTCTTGGTTTTAAGTATTAAAGACTTTTAAAAATTGAGCCGCATTACAGTGGCTATGCCTGTCATCCTAGCTGCTCAGCGGGCTGAGAGTGAATTATGTTTCAAAGCCGTCTCAGGTAAGAAAGTCTGTGAGACTCTTATCTTCAACTAACCACCAGCAAACTGGAAGGGGCACAGTGGTTCAAAGTTGTAGAGCCACTTGCATTCAGGAACAAAGCTCCTGGACAGTGGTCAGGCCCTGATTTCAAGCCCCATGAATAAAATTTAAAAAAAAAAGTATATAAAGGTGATGTTCAGAGGGTTTATACTTACAGAAATCAGGGAATCATTTCTTTTTGGACAGTGTTACCCTTTCCTTTGCTCTCTTATATCACTTGGCTCTTAGAATTAGCTGGGTATGAGGAAATGTTCATCATCCCTGGCTGTAAAGGAAATGCAAATAAAAACAACACTGAGACACCGCCTTACCCCAGTCAGAATGGTCCACATCCTAATGTCAGCCAACGACAAATGCTGGAGGGGATGTGGAAGAAAAAGGAACCCTACTGCATTGCTGGTTGGAATGTATACTAATACAATCACTTTGGAAAATAGTCTGGAGGTACCTCAGAAAGCTAAATATAGACCTCCCCTATAAACCAGCTATACCACTCCTAGGCATCTACCCTGAGCAACAGGAACCAGTATACAAAGACACATGCACCTCCATGTTTATTGCAGCACTGTTCACAATAGCCAAGATTTGGAAACAACTCAGATTCCCCATTACTGATAAGTGCACCCAAAAATTGTGGTACTTATATACAATGGAATATTATTCAGTCATTAGAAAGGACAAAATAATGACATTTGCAGGGAAATGGATGGAACTAGAGCAGATTATTTTGAGCAAAGTAAGCCAAGAACAAAGAGAGAAATGGTACATGGTCTCCCTGATATGTTGATGATAAAGCCAAATGCAAGAAGATATGGCAAAGTAACAGGACTCAAGAAACAAAGGACAGCCAACCATTTTGTCATGTCATTGATAAATGACTCCATTTTCTTGACTATATATATGATAGATATACACACACACAGAGGGAAGCCAGGAAGAGGAACAGAATAAGTGGAAACATCCTACAATAAGCAAAAAGAAAGAAATTTAAACATCACCAGATGTGGAAAAAATAACTTGTATTGTCAAAGCTCATAGAATTCACAAACTATATAAACCATGATAATGACAATTTGCCTTGTGAAAGTTAAAATGTGATCATGACTCTAAGTATCACTATTTCACAATACTGTAAATATGTGAAATTTATGTAATCACCTAATCTCAATTAAATAAAAAAAGTGAGAGAAGGGATGGGTTAAGAGAGTGACAATGTTGTCAGACACTTTGTACTCATATACTATTTTGTAGAATGGGAACTTCTTTGTACAACTACTTAAAGATAATTATAAAAAATAAACTAAATAATTACCTGGGGCTGGGAAGGTGGCTCAGTGGTAGAGCTCTTGCCTTGCATGCCTGAGGCCCTGGGTTCGATTTCTCAGCTCCACTTAAGCAGAAAGAAAAAAGCTGGAAATGGAGCTGTGGCTCAAGTGGTAGAGCGCTAGCCTTGAGCTGAAGAGCTGAGGGACAGCGCCCAGGCCCAGAGTTCAGTCCCCACGACTGGACCCCTCCCCCAAAAAAGAATTAGCTGGTTATGTTGGACATAATAACATCAGTTTGCTTTAAAAAATGATAAAGATTGCTTTTTTCACTTTCAACATACTGTTGGATGGAATGGCATGAGAAGTGATTTGGTAAGAGAGCCTGGCGTTGCTCTTCATTTTACTGTATGAAACAGAATGCACTACCAAGAGAAAGGAAAAGTGTGTGCTTAAAGTGAGGTACTTTCTGTACTAACTGCTGTGACAAGTAACAGATCGCTGTCTGACCAGAGATCCCCGTGGACCAGAGATCTGCATGATATGCATGGTTGTATAGCCTCTGCGGGGTCACAAGTGTAGATTCAATAGCTCATGCTTTTTCTTTAGGGAGAAGTTGGGGAGTGAAGGCTCCAGCATCAGGCTTGTCCCTGTCACTCCTTTTCTCTGCCCTGTCTCAGGACTCCTGGGCACCCAGATTTGATGCAACCACCCTGGGAGGAAACGTGAGCTCAGTGTGTCCTGTGGACATACCCAATGTTTTACTCTCTGTGGGCAAGCAGTCACCATGAGCTCTATTCACTGGCATCTCTGGTGTCTAAAGTGAGGTCCCCAGAACCTCCCCTGCCTGATTCTGTGTGTTTTTCCAAGGTGGGTTTTATTTTATACTCTGTGTGCTGGTCATTTAAGTTCTGACTTCACATGGCTGTGGCTCATTGCTCTGTGTGACTCCTGGTGCACATGGACTCTGTGACAAGTAGGGTGACCAATGAGCATGAGGTACCCAGCAGCTGTCAGACACTGAAGTGGAACTAGCCATGCATCCAGGATGAGGATCCTTGCTCTTAGTAGTTGGATTCATTACATTGCTCTTGGCCCTAGTGTCCTGGGTTGGCTGTGCTGGTCTTGGGTGGCAGGTCAGTATCCCATTCATGGGGCTAGGAGACCTGGTAAGGCCAAAGAGCTATGTTCCTAGGGAATCTTATTTATTTATTTATATAATTATTTATTTATTTACTTATTATTGTAGGTCATGGGGCTTGAACTCTGGTCCTATGCCTGTCCCTGTAATCTTCAGCTCAAGGCGAGTGATCTATCATTTGAGCCACTGTGCCACTTCTAGTTTTCTAGTAGCTAATTGGAGATAGGTGTCTCACGGACTTTCCTTCCCAGGCTGGCTTTGAACTGTGATCCTCAGATCTTACCCTCCTAAGTAGCTAGGATTACAGGTATGAGCCACCAGCACCCAGCCCTAGGGATCTTATAAGGGCATCTGAGCAGAAATTTGGGTGAAATGGATTAGAGGCTGAAGGGTAGAATGCACAGTATGGTGTCAGGCTGGCTGGCAGGCAGTGCTGGCAGCTGCAAAGGGTTTTCCTTTGGGAGCAGATTATGGTTCTATGGCAGTGTGGGCCAGCTGCCTGACTCCTGCCAATTGGGTGTCTTTTTCTCCTGCTCCTGATAAGCTGTTGATTTTGCCTTCTCATTTCATTGTTTGTTCATGTCATTGTAAATAGGCCTCTGCTATTCTTTCTTGGCTCCCCTGTAGTTCACATGCCACCTGCTGGCTGTTCCTCTTCTTCCTCTTCAGTATTTTTCAGTTTTAATCAGGGCTACAAGAAGATTTGCAGCAAAATCTTAGCACAGTGATCCCTCAACATAGAGGGGAGGGGTGCAGACAGTATCCTGCAGATTTTAGGAAGTTGATGTTTGGAAGGCAAATGTTGCCCACTGCCCATTGTACTCTGGTCCCATAGAATATCAGTGGTCTTGGGGCACACTCTTTCAGATGTTACCATTTTCCTTCTTTGAGACCCAGTTTGCTGAATGCCTGCTGCTTGCTGGGCTTGCTGACTCAGTGACTTGGTGTCTGTCCCAGATGCAGTGGGTGTGGGTCTTGAAAGGTCTCTTCCTTAGAATTTGTATGGTGCCTGTGTAATCTAGGCTCCCAGCTGTCTTTGTGTAGTCACTGCACTACACACACTGAGCTGTGGGTGAACAAGGGAGGGGAAGTACACCATGCATCCTGTATCAAGCATTGATGGAGCCTCATCCAAAGGCCATTAAGTCTTTTGTAAGAGCAGTTCTTTTACCAGAGCATTACCAACAGCCATAAGTGGATGTTGTTGAGTTTTCTGCCATTGTGATCTCTATGGCTTGACCTGTGTTACCGATGAAACACATCCTGAAGTAGTGTTGACTGAATTAACTGTCTTGCATAATGTTCTTGGTTCTGTGGAGCTAGAGGTTGGACCTGCTGATGAAGCTTGTGCTGCTTCTGCTTGGGCTGGTGTCCTAGAAACAGCAAACTTCCTGAGTCATTCTCAATAGCAGGAGAGGGGATAGGCCATATTAATATTCAATTAATGTCCTTATCTCAGAACAAACAGAATGTTTTCTTTATGGCTGTTTGTAAGATTGTGGATCTGGTTTTTGACAGCCCTTGATCAGGATCATGTGTCACAATATAGTGGTGGTGTTTCTGTGTGTGAAAAATGCTGGGGCTTGGACCCAGTGCCTTCTGCACTCTAAGCACTCTACGACTGAGCCTTAGTGGATGGATAAGAAGGTCTTTGGCTGGCTAGGCAGCAAGGTAACTTTTTCCATGATAAGCAAAGTGATTGCAGAGTGTCAGTAGGAAGTTATTGAGAAGGAGCATGTATTTGCATGCATTTCCCTTATAGGGTTATCATGGAAGGCTGTTACTCCTTATCTTCCCCATCTTTTGATTCTTTTAAGGTTTTATAGAGGCAGGTTACCATCTATCAGTATTTGTAGATGAATGTGTCTCCCTCCGGTTCACTTCTGAGTGGAATTTGATTATAGTGTTCAGAAACTTTGTTCTTTTGCAACTCTGAGCCTGTGTGTTTTGGCTGAGTCTGATAACAGTCCCCCTGGTTCTGTGGCTGAAGATAAGGCAGTTGTTCAGCTGCTGTTCTGTATGGGGCTCAGGAGGCCTGACCACAGGATTTCTGCTCTTAGTTCTCACTAATGTTTGGAGGCCCAGGCACTAGGCACCCTGTGCATACCCCGAAAGCTGCCTTTACCTCTGGCATTCGCTGAGCCTTCAGCCACACTCAGTCAACATAGTGACCATGAGGGATGGGCACTACGCTTATAGAGATTGTGAAGAACCAGGATTAAGAAGTTTGTGCTGGAATTCCAGAGACTCTGCAATTTGTGGTTCCTCTGCTTTGCTGGAAATACAGGTCTCACTTTGCCAAGTTGGTGAAGGGATTAGGGCCTCTTATGACCAGTCTGGGTTCTGGGGTTCAGCATTGTCACCTGTGTCCAGATTGGCAATGAGTGAATGAGAGCTATCTGTGTCTGTGGACATGTGCTTCCTTTACCACTGAGCTTGGAGTATAACAAGCAACATGTGACTTCTCCCTAACAGACAAGGATATTATCACAGCTTTGTACCAGAAGAACTTGAGCTCTGGCTTAATCTGCTCCAATGTGTTAGAAATAGGACTTGAACACAGGCCTGTATGTCTTCAGAGTTTTTGGGCTTCACCCAATGGGAGAGTCCAGGTTACTGAGGAGCTGAGCCTGTTCTGCTCATTTCTGTTCCTCAGCAATAACCTTTGGTCAGTGTATCCTGAGCACTTGGCTATGCAGCCTTCCTCTGTGCACTGTCAAGTAGTCTGTAGAACCACCTAGTGATAAGCTACTGAGTGATGTGGGCACAGGTACTGTGGCGTGTCAATCTGCTTGGCCACTTTATTTAACCCTGCAGGGTTCTTCAGAAGTCCCATCAAGTCAGCCTCCAATTCCTACTACCCAAGCCACAAAGTAAACTCACTCTGACCTCCTAATGGTGGCAGTTGGTTGGCAAATCTATTGTTGCCACTGAGTCACTTGAAACCTGGTTTTCTTTGGATGCTTACAGAACCTCCTTAGGTCCATACTGGGCCATTCTTCTGGGGATGCTTTTAGGGAGGAGATGCATTCTTGTCTAGCAAAGGGGCCTTAGGATGTGGATAGGAGGTGGTAGCTCATGACCTTTCACATTTCAGAGATTGTTCACTTGCTTCCCCTGCTGCCTCCCAAAAAGTGATACAGTCACAATTTAGTGCTCCTTGTCCAAAGTATTGAATCCAGAGTATAAAGTACCTTGTAGCATAATGAAACATTGTCACTTTTATTAGCCCATTAGTGTGTGAGTTAAAGTATTCCTTAGCTGTCCTCAGATCAGCTAGACCAGTCACAGGTACCCATAATTAATAATGCTAGGAGGTACCTGTGCCTCTGAATGGTTGTCCATCTGTGCCCACAGTGATGATTGTGGTGAGCAACTGCTCACGATGGTGTCTAAGCACGCACTGCCCATGTTTGAATCTCAGCTTTGTCCTTGAAAAATTTAGACTCTGAGCAACCTTCACCTTTTTCTGATTTTGTCACCTCGCGCAGTCCGGTAAAATGTTCTGGAACATGGCTCACAACTCCATGGTCAGAACACAGAAATACAACCTAACTGAAATGTGAGCAAAAGACTTGTACGGTCAGCTTTGACCACCATCAAATATAGATGACAAACACATGGCAGGGTTTTGGATGCCATTACCTATTTGAAGCACACTGGAGGTGTAACCTCAGACCTCACAAAAATTTGCACTAACAATGTTTGTTATAGTGATATTAGTTAAGATCAGAGAGATTCAGACATTTCATCTAATGGCAGCAGAGTGCAAATGGTACACCCACTCTAGAAAAATAGCCTATAAGTGCAGCTTCTCTTTGGCCCAGTGGTTGTTTTCCTACCCCTTGCTGGGGTAGTACTAGGAAAAACGAAGGAACAAGATACAGTGAAATCAGCAGTCCCTGCAGTGCTGTCCCTCACAGTCATGCACAGTGTGATTGCATGTGGATGGCAGTATTGAATGGGTGACATTATGAAAAGTAAGTGCACATTGGCATGAGTTAAAGCAGTAGGAAGGGGAGGTTTTCCTTTCAGCAGCATGGCTTCTCTGCGTCATGACTGTCTGGTTCAGCATGAGATGATGATTGTGCCAACACTTTGTCTGATGCTAACAAGCTGGTAAAGGCTTCGTATGGTCTCCAATGTTTTCCACAGGGGCATGCAGGGCTGTAATTCTTTCAGACTGAAGTTGCCACCAGCAACCACAGAATGGAAACCAACATAGTAATGGGACTGCTCAACTTAGAGCAAGGATCACCTGGCCACAAAGATAAGAAAAGTAGGACTCCACCAAAAAATATTTTCAGAGATATTAACTATCCCAATTACCTGATTTGAGTGGACATCTTATCCAATGGCCACAAATCTGTCATATCTCTGTAGAATTATTACTATTATTATTTCAGTGCCAGTTGTACAGCTTAAACTCAAGGCCAGGAAACTGTCACGGAGGTTTTGTCCTGAAGGGTGACACTGACTACCTCTTGAGACATGTCATTTCTTCTGTTTTTTTTATGTTTAATTGGAGGTAATACTCTGAAGGACTTTCCTTCCTGGGACGCCTCTGTCACATTGCATGTGACAGAGTTAGATGTTGTGATAAAACTCAGTATGGGAGTGGAGCATATATAGGTGTGGAACAGACATTTATGGCTCCTTACTAAAGTCACTCTTAATATCCCCCTGTTCTTATTCCTGTGAAATTCTATCTTTTTTCTAATTAAAGACCTTGTCTTTGCTTCAGTGCCCTGAAGGAAGCCACCTGTCTTTCACTGAGAATGCAGAGGGTAGACATGGCATGTGATGAACCTTCCTCTAGGAAAGCAGGCCCATGAGGAGCACATTGCAGGATGGCATCCATTGGTGAGCAAAACAATGGCTGGCAGAATTCATGCCACAGCAGAACCAGTCAGGTTAGTCAGGTTCAGTCAGGGAGGTCAAGAGGTTTATGTCTGGTGGTGCCAGAGGTTCCTTGCTCTGTTTCTGCTCACACGTGAATGTCTAAGCCAGATGCAGTGCTTTCCACAATGAAATATCCATACCTGTTTTGTTGAGTAAAAGGAAGGTTTTTGCTAGGGTTCTTGCAGTCTCTCTGACAGAGATTGGGACTGTCCAACCGCTTCCCCCTCACCTCCCTTCCAAAATCTAATGTTCCCCTCCCTCACACACTATTTCCTGCTAGCCATGGACTGGAAATATACATTGGTGCTGCCTGCAAGGACATTCTAGAGCCTTCTAACCCCTTGGACTTCCCAGTGCTGTTAGGAGTAAGTAGTCTTGCCAAGATATCCTGATGAATTGTGCAAAAGTCCCTGTGGCAGGAAACCCCAGCATTGGTGCTGTTATTAATTCAAGTGACCTATTTCTTCAGAGCTTGGATGGGTTCTCCAAGCTAGCACAGATTCATCTAGGGAGAGTTCTCCCAGTGGTCCGTCTACAACATTCTACATTCTCTTCAGTGCTAGCCAGCAGCTTCTTCCAACCTACCTGCCAGGATGCTGGCCAGAAATGCTATCTGAAGACTGTGTGCATTGGTTTGCACACATGCTAGTTGTTTTGTAGGGGCTTGTGTGTGTGTTAGTTCCAACTGTTCATGTGAGGTCATCAGCAGAAGATAAGACATGGGCTGGCCATATCTTTAGACAAACAGGCTCTCCCTTCCTCTTTCCCCCTCATAAATCCCTGTGTGACAGAACTGCTGATAGCACTTTATGTGAACTTTGGGCCCCAGGATGTCTCCCCAACATGTACCCTCCAGAGTAGTTCTCCTTGCATTGGACTGGGCAACAACTGGAGTAGGCCCTTCCCTCCGTGTTTTCCTTTGCACTCCTGTCCTCCAAAATTCCCTGCCACCTTAGGAAGATGCCCTGTGAGTTCGGTTCTGAGTTCCATTTACTGTTGGGACACAGAGGCCTGTGACCTAAATCAGAGGTACTACTCCTACAATTATGGGCAGATAACAGGCTACCAGCAAAAAGGTAAGGAATCCAGAATAAGGAAGGTGGATGGCTTCTTGACTGCCAAAAACAAGGAGGCAAAGAGTGGGGACGTCCTCTGAAGGGTAACTGTTCAAGGATTGTGTTTCCTAGTAGACAGTGCCAGGGGCTGCACCAACTCAAACATGATTTGGGGCCACGGATTGGAACTTTTTTCCACCAGAGAGAAGTCATTGTGTACCAGTTTTTTCTTGAAATTAACAATAAGAACAGTAGAAAGAAAGGAAACAGTAGGTCATATGGGAAAGAAGGCAGAGAATTAATGAGTAAGAGGGCAGTCAGGTGTGTGGCAGGGGCTGGTGCAAGGTGGGGCTTAGTTCTGGAGCTGTCTGAAGAACCCTTAGGCAAGATTCCCTGCATGCAGAAGCTTGTGGTCAGTGCATTTGTGGTGATGGCTGTTGCTCTGGTGTCAGTGGAGCTGGAAGATGGTGCAAGCCAGTGCTAACAGCAGTGCCGGCAGAGCTCAGGAGATCAGTCCCCAAAGGATCCACATCAGGCCTTCCACTATGCTGCCTCCCTCCACACACACACATTCTCCTTCTGGTGTCTCTGCCATACACAACAGACAGTATTCTGCCCTTGAATGGCTTTCACCTGTGTGTGTGTGTGTGTGTGTGTGTGTGTGTGTGTGTGTGTGTGTGTGTGTGTGTGTGTGTGTGTTTGTACCTAAGGCTGGCTATCCCTTCTTTGGAAGGAACAGCACCAAGCCAGTCGCCTTCACCTGCAGCCTCACCTCCAGATGTTTCCACTGATATGGGAGGACAGAGACTAGGAACTCCATGGGAGAGCCTCATACAGGAAGATGCAGCCAGCCCTTCCTTGCATGTGTTTATATAACTGCTAGGTCTGAAAAGACAGGGAGTGGCATAAAGCCAGAAAGAAGCATTGGTTGGGAGGGGATGGAAAATGCTGTGTGGTAACTGTTGAGGCTATTTGTGGTTACATGGTAGTTTGTGGGCCTGGCACCTTCCCAGGCAGCTTCAAGTCCCACAGACTTGCAGGGTTGATGGCTGGAATTTGAGTGAGTGGGTGCACCTGGGGGCTTGTAAGAGGAGAGATGACAGAGAGGCCAGTGAAGGGGTGAAGAGGAGTGAAAGCTGGTTCTGCAAAGACCTACATGTCCACTTGGGTGAGACCTGGATGTGTTCCAGCTGACCAAATCAGTGAGAGCCTTGCAGGACAAGGATCACTTGGTCACTCACAGGGCCTGTTTGCTGGAGCACCGTGCCTCCATGGGGCCAAAAGGGTTGTGGATACCCCCTGGGCATCTGCAACAAGTACCCTTTGTTACTGTCCATATGGTGTACATGTCCTCCATAATCATGAGCACCATCATCCCATTTTCTCTCCAGGTATGGGCAGAATGTCTTGGCAAAGTAAGACCCATTTCCCTGGAGGCTTGCTGGCAGGAGCTCAGAAAAACTCTACCACTTTTAGAAAGGGGAACTGAGGAGGATCATGGGATAAACACACACACACACACACACATACACGTGTGAAAGCCTACAAAAGGTGAGGAAGGTGTTCGGCCCCTGGCAACAGAGCTGAGAGGCAGTATTGGGCCTGGGACTGGCTAGGAGGGGAAATGTCAGAATTCAGCCAAAGCATGCCAAGTGAAATGCAGATGGGTAGAGGCAGCTCTTGTGATACCTCATTTCACATGTGGGCATCAAGCTTCTTTCTCCTGTGATGAGTGTCTAAACTGGGGGAGTGTTGGATAGTGGGCATGGAGACAGGGCCAGGATTACATTGGCACAGGGCCCTTTTCAGTGATCTCATTTTCAAGGATGTCTGGGGAAGGAAGGAGCCTAGGGCATTGTGGTAATTGCAGAGAAAGCTCTGTGTGACTGTGTCTAAGCCCGACCCAGTGTTAGTGTGTTGTGTGGGAACAAGTGTGCACACACACTCACCCAAGTGAGTGACCAACGCAGGTGCCTAGTGGTCACACTGAGGCAGGTGGAGGGTCAGCTGATGTTTGCCAGCCGGGGTCAACTCCTGTGCACAAGTCTGAAAAGACCGGGGCGGCATGTGGGCAGTAAGGAGAATGAGGGTGGGAGGGAGGGGAATGGGGTGGCTGCTGTTGGGGCTGTTTGTGTCCCCGTGGATGCAGATGGGCCTGGCACCTTCCCTGACAGCAACAGAGCCCATAGACTTGTATTGTTGATGGTAGGTTGGCATGGCATGCTTGTGGGCATGTGGGATGAGAGATGACAGTGAGGCCAGAATTGCCTCCCAGTGTCAAGTGACAAGCTAATCCAAGTGAAGGCTCTGGGACAGCAAGGACCCTGTCTTTTGCTGTCTGTCCCTATGAGGCCTCCCACCTGTCCCAGAGGGGGAAGGATGATGGGCCTGTATGGGACTCACAGTACTGGGCTGGCCAGTACAAACTTCCATGGAGCTGAGCGATGGGAGCAGTAACTCACCAGCTAATGCCTCCTATACTGTGTCTAAAATGAAACCTTGATTCTTGTCGATAAAGATTACTGCCCAGCTTAACTCAATTTCACACTCTCAAAAGCTACCACTGAGAGATCATATCCTATGTACCTTGACAGCAGTGCCTTGTCCTGCTGTGTCTGATACCTCAGGCTTTGGAAAAGGAGGATAAGGATAGTGCGGATTTTCCATGGACCGAGCTTCCAGTTGTGCTTCTGCCACTCTGCTGGTCCTCAGAGCTGACCTATGGGCAAAGGATGTCTATATTCCTGTCTAGTGACCTGGGCCAATTCAACCTGACCACACACAATGGGACCACAGATCTCTACACAGATCAAATGCCTGAATGTATGTAGGTGCAACCTGGAAAAGGCTCATCTTCTGTGTGTCTGCTTCCCAAGGGTGTAGGCATCACTCAGAGACTACGAGCACATCTGGTTCAGTGGCCCAATACAAGGGCCTAGCCCCAGACTCCAGTGAGCCCTCAGACGTCCTTTCCCTGTACCTTCCCTCTTCACTCATGCCATGTGCACAGGCCAGAATGCCACCACTCCCTCATGTCCCAACCCTCATGCTCCTGCATCCACAACCCCATACAGCCAAGCCCAATCCTACCTCTGCTACCTCAACCTCAGGGCCCTCACGATTCTCAAAACCCCTTTCAGTCTTAGCCTTGAACACTAATCTCTCTGCCTTTGGTCTCGCCCACTGAGCTCACTTAAACCTCAACCTACTCAAGGCTCCTTGTAAACTGTTTACATCCTCCTGTTCCTCATTCTGCAGTGCAGCTTTCACCACTCGCTACCAGCTATCTTGCTTGTACCCTGCTTATGCAATCTGTCCCCCAAACTCCCTTCCCACTAATGACAAAATGCTATTTCCTAGTGGAAAGAATGCCCTTCAGCACTTGGTAGGGGTAGGTGAAGTTGCCCACCCCCACTCAAGAGTCTGACCCTGGAGAGCATCTCCATGGCAAACCCACCTGGCATTTACTACACCATATCTTCCCATGACATAAGTGTTCTGCCTGCAGGGCAGGTCTTGATGGCATTGGACTAGAATAATTGCATGTCTGAGGTCCAGAATGCCTGACAGCCTACACCTTGGGCTACCTTTTGCCACTAGTAACAAGCAAGTTTGTCAGGACTTACTTTGTCATTTCTCTGCTTCTGGACTCTGAGCTCCTCCAGGACCAGAGACATTTAAGCTTATAAGACAAAAATGCAATGCCCAGAGGTAGGGACAAACCACATCTCCTCCTTGGGCTGCCAGAAGGAAAGGACCTTCCTCACCTGCACCATGGCCTCCACACCCACTAAGCCAAAAGAGCCAGAGCTGGGTAGCAGCTACCAGGCCATCAGACAGGGCCAAGTCGTCCCTCCAGATAACTCAGGGCTCTGTTTAGAGAAGGTCTCTGATCTGTCAGCTCACAACCTAACCACCTCAAGTCCAGCTGTAACCAGGGGCAGGATCACAGGTAAGCAGGAAGTCCTCAAGAGGGATTTGGCAGCACTCCCTATGAACTGTCCTCGCCTGTGCCAACACACATCACATGAAAGCCCCCCCCCCCAACTCCAGAGGACATTCTTCAGCAATCCTTACCAACTCCCAATGGCTATGCTTTGGCATAGATCAGAATCCACAGATGCACAGTGTGATCCCCTATTGCTAGCGATCTCCAGTATCAGAGCAGCAGAGGACATGGCTGGGTGTAATCCAGAGATAAGTGCAAATGGGGAAGGAGCCTTGCGACCCTAGCCCCATCTCTGTCCTCAGCTGTGGCTTTGTCAGTCCCTACACATCCACATCGACTGAGGCAGTTCCTCCACTAGGTGTCCTCCATCGTCCCGACAGAGCTGGTCCTGGGCACACATTTGAACAGCAGATTCCTTGAGGTCCACGGCCTGACTAACAGGTCCAAGGAACTGCCAAAAATACTCTGGTTCTACCTGAGAAGCATGGCTTGTGTTCCTTCTGAGAAGGAACAGACAGGGAAGGGTCCCCTGGCATAGTGGTGGGGAAACAGAAGTCATGACTTGGTCCATATCAGTGGACAGAAAGATTAAAAAGGCTCAATGGCAGTGCAAGACTGAGGTACTATTGGTGTCTTTCTCATTGTAAAGCACCTTGATCAAGTGGCTAGGTCCTTTACCTCTGAAAGGAGGTCAGGAAACAGAGCTTGTGTCTATGCTGTCCTCAGAATGCTGGGAATTGAACTCAGACACTTTCACACAGTAGAAACCTGCTTTAACCACTGGTCTACCTCCTCAGTCATTGGCTTTCTTTTGAGACAATCTCACTATGAAGTTAAATCCTGGCCTCCAGCTGCTCTCTACCTGTCTCTTCCACCTAAGTACTAGAATTATAGATGTGGCCCAGCCCATCTACTCTTGTTTTCCCCTTGAGATCTGCTTAGAGCCAGGTCATCTTCTAAGTAAGAATTCATCAAGGCAACTTGGATGCAGAAGCATTTCCCTGTCCATCCATGGCTGGCTCAGTCATCTAAGTCTCTACATGAAAGTTAGGCATACATCCATGCTGCGCATCTCCTGGATCTGCCTAAGATGCCACTCCTGTGAATAAAGCAAGGCCTGGTCATTCCCAGAGAGGAAGAAGCCCCAGAGAGTACACTATTGATCCCCTAGTGAGGACGTGGCTAGTAACACAAGCCCTGAACATGTAGACTTTGCACCAAGACCTCAGGTGAGCTTCTTTTATCCTGAAGTGTGAAGTGGTGGCCTGATTATCTAGCACTTATACCAGTGGGTTGCAAGCCCAGGATGTGGCAGGTAGAAGTGCTCATGTACAGCAACAAAGTCCCATTAGGGACTGGCCTAGCCACCCACTCCTTGGTCTAGCACATATAGGTTTTTTGACAGTGTGACAAAAAGGAAGAGGGAACAGAGCCAGCATTCCAAGAGAGGTTTTCTAGGTCTCTGAGGCTCAGCTGTGCTCTCTGCTGGGCAGTGGCCCTCAGGATGTTGGCATAGATGCATTAGAGTCTCTGGTGTGCATGGTACATGAAACACTTTCAGCTTTTGCTGGCTGCAGAGCAGGCCAACCTGCAAGCAGGCAGCAGGCAGCAGGCACAGCCTGGCACACAACCAAAGACCCTGATGTAGGCTACCCAAGGTAGAAGGTGAAAGGTAAGAGTGGGTTTTACAGACACACACTGAGTCAGAGATCCTGAGGGAGGAACCCGACCAGCTGTTGCTCCAACCAGCCCTGCAGTGGATGGTGCTCAATTCTGAGACTCAATTTAAAGTCGCATGAGCAGAGTACAAATCCATACATTCCAGCCGTGTGACCTTCAACCAATGCCAGTCTTCGCACTTAAGAATAGTAATTCCTCTCTATAAAATGGGCTTATTCACCACTGGCAGCAAGTATGGCAGCCTTTCGGTCATCACGGTCAGCAAAGGCAGCCTGGAAGGTGGTCACCCAATGGTGGTGGTGCCCTATGATGACAGGCCACAGTCTCCTTGTCACCATTGGCGAGCACCTGGAAGCCCACTTGGGTACAGTACCCCAGCTCAGTAACAGCCACTGGCCCAGCACACAAGAATTCTCCTTGGGCAATGAGCAGTGGGAGCGCGTGAGAAGCCGGCAGGCAAGGCTGGGGGGCCAGGGAGCGCGAGCCGCAGGGCAGAGGGCGGGGGCGCGAGCACAGTGGGCAGCTGCAAGGCAGTAGCCAAGAAGATGGTGGACAGCAACAGCGGCAGCTAGCACGGCGGCGGTGGTGGCGGCAGCGGTGGCGGTGGCGGCAGCGGTGGCGGCGGCGGTGGCGGCAGCGGTGGCGGCAGCGGTGGCGGCCAGCAGGAGAAGCAGGAGCTGGCCTCGAAGCGGATGGACATCCAGAACAAGCGCTTCTACCTGGATGTGAAGCAGAACGCCAAGGGCGGTTTCCTGAAGATCGCAGAGGTGGGCACGGGTGTCTCCAAGAGCCGCCTCAAGCTGTCGATTGTGGTGGCGGCCAATTTCCGTGACTCGCTGGGCGACTTCATCGATCACTACGCGCAGCTGGGCCCCAGCAGCCCCGAGCAGCTGGCAGCGGGCGCTGAGGAGGGCGGCAGGCCGGCGCACCTCAAGAGCGAGTTCCTGGTGCGTGAGAACTGCAAGTACTACCTGGATCTCAAGGAGAACCAGCGCGGCCCCTTCCTGCACATCCGCCAGACCATCAACCGCGGCGGCGGCTTTGGCGCAGGCCCAGGGCCTGGCGGCCTCCAGAGCAGCCAGACCATCGTGCTTCATCGAATTCCGACACGCTCGCCAAGCTCCTCGATGACTACGGAGGCGAAGACCACGAGCTGGCCGGAGGCCCAAGAGTCGGTGCCGGTGGCGGGGGGGGGGGGGGGGGGGGGGGTGGCTGTACGGGGAACTCCCGGAGGGCACCTCTATTACGGTGGACTCCAAACATTTCTTCTTCGATGTGGGCTGCAACAAGTACGGAGTTTTTCTACTGTGTGAGTGAGGTGAAGCCGTCCTACGGCAATGCCATCACCATGCCCTTCAAGGCCTGGGACAAGTTTGGTGGCGCCTTCTGCCGGTATGCGGATGAGATGAAAGAAATCTAGGAGCGGCAGAGGGATAAGCTTTACAAGTGTCATGCTGGGGGGCGGTGGTGAGGAGTCCTAAGGCGAGGAGGTGGATGAGGATTGAAATGGCAGCTTTCCCCCCTGGCCTCCCCCACCTTGTTACCCGCGCCCCCCACCCCCCATCCCCCTGGCTAGTTCCCATTCTTGCTCATTCCCCTGTGAGCTAGTGGAGAGGGAGCCCGGGAGGCCACCAAGGGAGAAAAAAAAAAACAACAAAATTAAAAAAAAATAATATAGTTAAGAGAAATAACCATAAGACAACAGTCTTGAACAGTGAGTAAAGCAGTAAAGTTCCAGAAATTGACAGCAACCTGCAGAGGACAACAGCATCTCCTCACCTGCAAGTGTCTCAGCTTCTATTTCCCACCCGAGGTTCCTAAGCTCATCTAGATAATCCTGAAGGGGATAGATTTCAGTCTGGGCCCCTAAACACATCTGACTTACCCAGATCCATCTGTGTATAACAGTTGAATTTGTGTTGTACCTGGGTAAATCTAAAGTATCTCTCCAGGCCGAGCCGCCGTTGCAGTGTCTATCCTTCACCTTTATTCTAATCAGCCTTTTGGATCGAGATCTTCACGGAAATTCTTGAGACAGAGAGACCTTTGCAGTTACCCAGTACTGAGAGTCCAGGTTTATGAAAAGGAATGCAACTTTACACAATCATGGACAAGGCAAAAAAGAATTCAAGAAGCCATCAGTGAATCAAAACAAATTGGATTTTTTTAAATGATTTTGCATGGAACCTGGCCCCATGTCTTTTCTTTGCAGAATTGTTTTCCGGGATGCAAAAATTCAAAAGCCAATGCTTGAACTAGAGAATTCATTACTAAAATAGTTTAAAAGTTGGGCAAAAGGAATTTTTTTTCAAAAAATAAAAGCAGTTTTACATTGGGGGTTGCTGAGGTAGGCACAATACGTCAGGCATAAAGCACAAGGCAAACTCGTTGAGTGGATGGGTTGCTGCTCACTAAAGTTCTTCCCTTGATCTCTAAAGGTGGAGGTCATTACCAAGAAGTGGCATTGGTGTGAATGAGAGCCAGATCCCATGGCTCTAGCATATGAGCAAGTGAATTATGGCTAATTTGTCTGTTACAGCCACTGATTGGCTGCATTTTTAACTGTAAAACGATGATTTTCTGCAAAAGGGAAAGTATGGCTACAAGCCTGAGCTTTAATGGAATATGCATCCTCACAGAGAAGTTGGAAATAACTAAAACTGAAGTCTTAATTCACCTTCAGTTTAATCTGTGGATTTGTTCAAATAGTAAAGATCATCAGGTTCAGAATTACAGCATCATTTATTCTTTAAAACAAATTTTTAAGAAATTGATCCATCTTATTAGTACCTCACAATCAAAGTTGGCAAATGATGGATGAATGATTAAAGCAGTGCACCCGGTGGAAGCTGAAATCCATCTGTGAATGGAATTGATGTGAACGTGAATATGCTGACTATATCCTGGAAGCATTTTTATACCATCTTCAAATTGCAACATACTGGGATTGGCCAGTTTATCCAGCTGTCTTTCAAGAATAAAAGTTGGGGTTTTCATGGATCACCTCTTCTATATTTTAAGTGGATTTTCAGTAGAAATGATTTTTATTAATCAAGTTAATCCCACCCCATCAAAAGGTATTTCTAGAAATGTCACAGGCCTAGGAAACTTTGAATTGAATGGGAGCTAAGGTTCTTTCCAAAGTTTTCAGGTATTCTTTGTGTGACACCTTCTCAACCAGGAGGCAAGTAACCCCATCTCCACAATCTTAGTATTTTTTAACTGCATGCCTGCCCTTTATTTGAGCTGCCTTTTTAATTTATTGCATATCCTTTTTATTATCTTATTTTGGTATTCAATCTATACAATCGTTTTCTATTTATTGGGAAATAAGTAATATACAAAACGGTCATTTTCATGTATTTGTGGCTGAGAGGGAGGGAGATACTTATGTATATAAAATTAGGCCTTTTTAAAAAAAACTAGACTATGACTCAGAATAATGTTGATCTTAGGTTCAAAGAAATAGAAGAGTCACAAACATTGGTGCCCTTTTCAGACTATTTCTCTACTCACATCATTCACAGTAGAATTTTTAAACATTTTTATAGCTTTTCTTTTCAAATTTTCTCCTTTGCCAAGAATGTTTACTAAATTGTATGGGAGCAATAGTATTTTTGATGTTTTAATGACATCCGTATACTTGTACTGCATTTTGTACCACAAGGCAGCTGTTTTCAATAATGTCTTGCTGTATTTACCTATGTGTTTTGAGTGTTTTGTTTCCTTGCTGCGGAGAACAAATTCCTAGTTTTAGTAAAGGAGATGAGAAGCTAGCATTAGGCTTGCAGAAACTGTTTAAGTTTCAACTCTGAGGCAGCAATGGAAATTAAGGTTGCAGCTATTAGTTGATCGCTATAACTTTTGCATTTTCAAATCATGTACAATTCCTGTATAGACCAACTTATTTTCTTGCTTCAGTGGTGATTCTGTTGCTCAGCTGCAGTGAGCCCGTTCAATTTTGCAAAGGTGCAGTACCTCTCCTTTTCAAGGGAGTGGTTTATTAATCTTTTATCTTTTCTTTTTATTTGGCTGAATTGCAGTAACTAGCCTTGCCTTTCTATTCTGTAGAAATGACAGGGTCTTCACAATCCTTTACCAGTGGCTACTAAGCTATAATTAGCTGAATAGAAAGAATGTAGAAGTGGTCTGAGGCGTATAGAGTATATGCCAAGAACACTACCATATATGGCATCAGCTTTGGTTACCAGAGAAATTTTCTTAGTCATAAGACCATATAACAGTTATATATCATATGTAAGTCTTTAGATATCAATTTGAGAATCCTCCAAAGAAAGGAACAAAGAATGCATAAGCTATGTGTTGGCAAAAGTAATTTATATTAAAATTTTGACCTGCCTGTGTAAGATTAAGTGGTGAATGTCCTAGTGGTGTGTTTTTTGGTCTTAAACCAATCTCTGAGGTTTATTTTTCCTGCAGGGGTGTTTCCTCGCCTCTCTTCCACTGTAGGAAGATTGCAGAAGGATGTGGATTAATTGTAGCATTTCACTGATCCTCATTCCTTTGACTAGGGACAATAGAAATCTGCAGAGCATGGAGATTCATTCATTAATACTAGCTTATTAAAGGAAATAGTCTTTGTTCCAGTTAGATAATGGCATTATACAAACTCTGGGAAGCAACTAACTTTTTTGTTTTGTTTTTAGCTGCTTACTACAAACGCTTTAGAAGTTGTTTTTAAAATTTGGCAAACATCCCAGCTAATGAAAATAGTTACATTCCTTAGAAATAGGGAACTAAAACTCCTTTTCAAAAAATTGAGTTTTATTTCAAACTAGCTACAGAGATAAGCCTTTTTTTTTCAAACAGTCAAAAGAGTCGGTCTCTGTGAAGAGATGTAACTCTAGGTTTCTATTGTCCCTTCTCATCATTTCAGCAAGTGAAATGGCAAATCTGGTGAGCAGATCTTTCAGTGCATATGCTGCACCAAACAAAATGTCAGTCTGTATAGCACCAAAAATCAATCTGAAAAGTAAACCCAAAACCCCCAAATACCCTATGGAACTAATTAACGTGAATGCTTTTAAAACAAATTTAAAATGAATAAATCTGTCAAAGTGAAAAAAAAAGAAAAGAAAATTTCAGCTTATGCCAAGGTGACCTAGGGTTTCTCCTATTCCATCCTTAATGTTTTCAGAGTCTAGCACTGCATTCTAACACAACTTAGGGAACCCATTATATTCGTTCAAAGTAACTGCTAAAAACAGGGCCAGCTGTCTAACACTTGTCAAACAGTGCAAGTAAATGAGTTTAATATATGTACACAGTGCATGTGTACATACCTAGAGTCCTACAACAAGAAAGATATTCTGATACTTATGTGGTACATATGCTGCCTCTTTCTACTATTTCGTCTTTCTAGAGTAATACCATATGCACAGCAATGGGTGCAAGATGAACTCACCACCTTCTAGGAGATGTGTGGACTGATCATAGAAACAAAAACATGTATATTTTCTCTTGATGTACATATTATGAAAATATATGTATGCTCATATGTGTCTAAAGGTTGAGTATATTTTGTAGCTATATGACTCCGTATGTTACATAAGCACTGAGAAATGTAAGGAAGGACTGACTAAAGGTTACCTCAGAAAAATTACTGAGACAGGCCTCTGGACTCATTATTTTTTCTGATTAATTGGAGATAGAATCTTACAGACTTTTCTACTTTATGGAGCTTCAAACTACAATCTCCCATGTCTCAGACTCCTAAGTAGCTAGAGTTACAGGCATGCCAGATTGGAGATGTAGCTTTAGTTGGGAAGCATCATCCTTGAGAGTAAAAGCTAATGAAGTGAATAAGGGCTTGAATTCAAGCACTGGTATGGGGTATATGAGCTCACACATGCATACAAACACACATTAACAAGAATGAAACTCTGGTGTCCCAGCTATATCTGTATACTTTAAATCACCTGTAGATTGTGGCTTAATAATCTAATAATACAAAAATTAATCCTCAAGCTCTCTCCTCTTTATCACATTAGGTGTCTTAATTACCTTATTAGGGTTTTTTTCCTTTTCTTTTTTTCTTTGTGTGTGTGTGTGTGTGTGTGTGTGTGTGTGTGTGTGTGTGTGTGTGTGTGTGTGTGTGTGTGTGTCTGTGTCTGTGTCTGTGTGTGTCTGTGTGTGTGTGTATGTGTGTTATACACACACTCTGGTGTACATATAACAATACTTAGACTTGAACACTGTGAATTGGCAAGATGCTTTTGCTTCTTCTCTCAAGGCTGTTGATCTACCCCTTGAAGTACAGAACCACTTCCATCTCTTTTCGGGAGAGAAGTGTCCCATTCATTTTCTAGGCCAAGCAGGGCTCAATCAGAGGTCTTTATATCTCACCCTCATGAGTATATTTGTTCTTATGTGCTAAACTCATCAGGCAATAGTCTTAGTTAAAATTAAAAACAAATCTGGGACAGTACTTAGGCCTTGATTAATGCCCTAGGACCAGCACAAAAAATAAATGCAGTTTCTTGTGATAATTAGACTTCACTTATTGCTATTTCTAGGATTATCATCTATGTCAAGGGTCTCTGGAATGTGACTTCCTCCATAGGTAAGGGATCATTCTAAATCAATCAGTCAAAAGTAACCATAAATCCTCCATATATTACCTTTGTAATGTCAATTACATTTGTTAAGATTTAATTAATGCTATGACATTTTTAGACCTCAAACATCACTAAGGACTTTTTTTAGAAAATATATTTCTATCTCTATTAGTATTCTACCCACTGTGACACTGAAGAAGTGAAATCATACACTACCCAACTTAAAGGCCTACACCAAGAAACAATTAGGTGGCAGACATTGATACAGGCAAGTTGTACCCTGCATATTCTCCTAAGTCAATTAATACTAAAAACATGGACATAGGCCAGCCTGTGTTGTAGTTGAATATCTTGTCTCAAGAACAAAAAGTGAGGTCTGAGAACGTGGCTTGGTGGGAGATTGCTTGCCTAGCAGCCATGAAGCCCTGAGTTTGATTCCTCAGTAAGATATAAACAGAAAAAGCTAGAAGTACATTGTGGCTCAAGTGGAAGAGTGCTAGCCTTAAGTAAACGAAGCTCAGGAAAATGACCAGACCCTGAGTTCAATCCCCAAGACTGGTTAAAAATAGGTGAATACAGGAAGCAGGGAGAAGAGGTGCAGAGCTATTTATCGGAGCCTACATTTTCCCAGCCTTCATGACCTTTCATCTTGTGATTTGTTTTCATTCTATTCAGTGGTCAACAAACTAGTTTCCACTGAGTCTCTGAATCTTGTGTTATTGAATGTTAGGAATCTTAATTTTGGTATTGGGGATTTTGCTAAATGGAAGAGCACTTGCCTGACAACTGCCAGGCCCTGAATTTGTTCTCAGGTCTGAAAATAAAAATTCTTTAATCTTATTTAATTTGTGACTTACTTCACAGAAGAAATAAATGAATTCACTCATTCATAGAATCACAAATTGATACATTTTCTGGGCTCATTTGAGAAAATTTACCATGAAAAAGCATAACATAAGTTACACACTTATGGTTCACACTTGTAATCCACGCCACTCAGGAGGCTGACATTGGAGGATTATGGTTTGACGCCAGATGGTGCAAAAAACTCCATGAGTCTCTTATCTCAACCAGTAAAAAGCAACTGGCAAAAAAAAAGAAACCGTAGCTGTGACTCAAGCCGTAGAATGCTAGCCAAAAGGTCCAAAGCTACAGGGCAGCACCCAGTCACTTAGTTCATGTCCCAGAAGAACTGGCAGGAAAAAAAAAGAACTCAAATTCAAAACCGCTTTATTAGGTTCAAAATAATTCATAATCATTGAGGAAAATTTGCCATTTTGAACCAAAAAAACAATCATTTTTCTACTAATGACACAGAATAAAACATTTTACTTCTTAATTAGTGTTAAATCATGTAGGATTTCACTGTGTGGAAAGGTATCTTTTCTAATGATAGCAGAAAATTTCAGCATCACTTCATGTATTATATCCCAGGACTGTAAAACATATAAAGTTAGATTTGGGAGTGACGGAAAGATGGTGGAGGAGAAGCTGGAGGCAAAAGAAGCTCTCACATAGAAAACAGTTTTAGAGTTCCAGTGAACAGTCCTAAGCCAGAGAATCATACCAAGTGTGCCATCAGAGGACAGAGAGTTAGGCCAGAGAGGGAAAATCCAGGCAAGGAGACAGATCGGAGCTCTTGAAAGCAGCTGCCACTGCGGTAGCAGTGGCGGCAGCGGCGGCAGTGGCAGTACCTCCATACATGAAACAGAAAGAGGCTGGGACGAAAGAGCCAGATGCGGCAGGCGAGCGGATTTTACTCAACACCAGCAAGAACCGACAAGGAGCAGACATCTTCATGCTGCAGTTCGCAGACCAGAGACAACCCAGGAACCAAGACTCGGCTTGAGTAGAAGCCTAACATCCTCACTCCTTCTCAGGGAGCAGAAGAGGGAAGGCAACCCCCCCCCTCATCTTGGATACTGATAAAGCTCAGCAGAGCTGCTAGCTCCAACTCAGGCCTTGGAATAAAACTAGCGTCATTTAGCAGGTCACAAGAACTTAATGGCGGTGTGACCTGCCAGACTCAGCTCCACCCAGGGAAAAGTCACTCAGTTCAGGCACCAGCCCTAGTAGTGGCTTTCTTCACTGGGTAATAAGAGCCAGAGGCTGCCCCTCCCTTTAGCAGCCTCGACATCAGTAAAAAGAAACCCCGAGAGTGGCTCCAGGCTGGGCTCTGTGAGTTTCTCACAAACTAGCCCCCAGGAAAAGCTACTGTTTGCTGAAAGGCCTCAACTCAACCCAGAACCTAGCCTCATCAGAGCATCTCCAAATTTGAGGAAAAAGCCATCTTCCTCTTTTGTGATAATCAAAGCAGATCTCCCTACCATTTAACTAACCTGGGAGGAGGATCGCAAAATCCTGGGTAAAGCAGAGCATTTTTCTGCCTGTCCAAATAAACTGACTTAAGAAACCAACCAAGCCACAGGACCACAAGCAGACCAGAGATTCCAACCAGAGGCTGATTACAGACACAAGGGAGATACAGGATTTTTCCCAACCCTTCCAAAAAAATCAAATAACTTTTCTTTTCCTCTTCTTTTTTTTAAATACTTTACAAAATTTTTTTTCTTTTCTAAAACTTTTTAATTTTTAATTTTTAACTCTTTATGAAAAAAATTTTTTTCTAGTAATTTTTCCCCCTTATAATCTTTATTTTTGGGATACATGCGTATGTGTGTTTTTCTTTCTTTTTTTTTTTTTTAATTCTTTTTGTTTTTTGCTTAGCTTCATTGAAATTCTGATCTTTTTTTTCTTTCGTCCTCATCCTTCTCACCTTTTCCTCTCTTTTGTTCTTCTTTATGGGACTTAATTGTTGTTCTGCACATCCTCAGATAAACCCGTAATTGATTATTAGAAGCTATCTATCCCTCATTGTGTACACACTTAATCCACAAATTTATTACTCAATTCAAAACTTCTGAGACTTAAATTCCTTAAAAGCAGTACTACCTCTTTATACCTATATAATATTTTAAGTATTTTTTAAGATATCACATCTCCTTTATATCCCTCCCCTGCTCTCATTATATTCACATTCTTTGAATAATTTGTTCTCGATTCTGCATATTATTCATTTTTATTTTTCTATTTTTTCTGGTCTTTTTTATTCTTTCTCTTTCTTCTTGTTTTCTCTCTCTCTACTTTCATCCTATCCAATCAATTTCCAGCTTTGAGACTAGGACTTAGTTAAGGTAACTCTCCCTATAGCTTCCCACATCACTCTATTCATATTTTGTAACAACATCTCTCCCTAGACCTAATAATTTCTGGTTTACCAAATTCTTCTTTGCGGTTCATAGCCCATTAATATATAGTTGTTTGATGTTGAATAGAGGTATCTGTTGAACTAGATTGTATCTGCAGACTATTGACTGTGCAAATTCAGACTTTGGTTGATGCTTGCAGTAAGTTACTGTTCTAGCACAAAACTGGTGTTACTTTCATCCCAAATGGGCAGAGTAAGCCGGAAAACCACAAGAAAAATGGCAAGTTCGGGTATTTCCACACCCACTCATGATAATCAGGGGACAGAACAGATAATGAATAATCCAGAGGAGAGTTCCCAAATAGCTCTACAAAAACTGCTGGCAAACATGATAAATGAAAAGATTGAGAACATACAAAGAACTCTGTATGAGCATGATAGGGAGAGAGAGGAGGCAAACAAAAGGTCAATGCAAGAAAAGATTGAAAACCTAAAAAAGGCTCTGTATGAGTGTGATAGGGAGAGAGAGGAGGCAAACAATAGGTCAATGCAGAAAAAGATTGAAAACCTACAAAGGACTCTATGAGTGTGAGAGGGAGAGAGAGGAGGCAATCCAAAGGTTTATACAGGAATATCATGAGAGTGAGGAAGCTACTCAAAAACTGATACAGGATTTGCATGAGCAGCTTGAGAATACTTAAAGAGAAAGGCAGGAATGGCATGAACAGGCTGAGAACACTCAAAAGAACTACAAGAATGGCATGAACGGGAGGAAGCTAACCAAAGAGTAAAACAGGAGTTGAGAGACCAGGATGAGAATACACAAAGATCACTAAAGGCATTCATGGGATCCATTAAGAAAGAGCTGAAGGAAATTAGGGAGACCACAAAGTGAATGCTGAATGGAACCCAACAGAAGGAATGGGATTCCAAGGAAACCATAACCAATCAACTAAGTGATTTGAGAACAAATACTGAACACCAAATTAAGGAAGTAAAGAAGTTCATACAAGATCTAAAACAAACTTCAACAAAGAATTTGAAGCGATAAAAGCTGACCAACTAGAAGGAAAAGAAATAAAAAACAAAGTAGAAAGTCTTGACAGCAGGTTAGACCATGCAGAAGATCAAATCTCGGGGATTGAAGATAGCCTAGATATTATAGAGAAAGAACATGCAACCATCCAAGACAAGTCCAAGAAATATGATAGATCTATCCAACACTTGGAAGACACCATCAGAAAGCCTAATATAAGGATAATGGGTGTAGAGGAGCACGTAGAAACAGAAGTTAATGGTCTAGGGAATTTCTTTAACAGGATCCTAGCAGAGAACTTCCCAAACATACAAAAAGATAGGCCTATTCAGATACAAGAAGCATTTAGAACCCCAAATAGACCAGACCACAATAGGACATCCCACCGTCACATTATAATCCACACAGGATCAACTCAGACCGAGGAAAAGATCCGTAAATCTGTCAGGGAGAAAAGGTTAATCACCTACAAAGGGAAACCAATTAGAATCACCTCAGAATTCTCAGCAGAGACAATCAAAGCAAGAAGAGCCTGGAATGACGTATGCCATGCCCTAAAAACAAACAACTATCAACCAAGAATACTGTACCCAGCTAAACTCTCCTTCATAACTGAAGGCCAAATAAAAACCTTCCATACTACAGAAAAATTGAAACAATACATCTCCACCAAACCAGCCCTACAAAAGATTCTTAAAGAAGTCCTACACATAGAAAACCAACAAAACCACAATAAAGGCCAAGAAACCGCACCCAAACTGAGAAGCCAATAACCATAGGAAGAACCCAGTTTTTGCAGCCCCCAAGAAGGTGGATAACATGCCAGGAACTCCCACATACCTCTCAGTCCTATCTCTTAACGTTAACGGACTGAACTCTCCAATTAAGCGACATAGAATGTCTAGTTGGATAAAAAACAAGACCCTTCTATCTGCTGGCTGCAGGAGTCACATCTTGCCCGTAAAAACAAACACATTTTCAATGTTAAAAGCTGGCACAAAATCTACCAAGCAAACGGCCCCCATAAACAGACGGGAGTTGCAATCCTAATATCAGATCAAATAGACTTCAAATTAAAATTCGTGAGAAGAGATAAAGAAGGTCGCTACATACTAATTAAAGGATCTCTCCTTCAGGAGGATATTACAATTCTAAATATCTATTCGCCAAACAATGGAGCACCCAAATTTATCAAAGAAACACTACTTTCCCTCAAATCCCATATAGATCCAAAGATATTAATTGTTGGGGATTTTAACACACCATTCACCCCACTAGATAGATCAACTCGGCAAAAACTCAACAGAGAGACCGCAGATCAAAACAGCTGCAGAGATGAACTAGACTTAACAGACATCTACCGAATATTTCACCCAGCAGAATCAGAATACACGTTTTTCTCAGCAGCACATGGAACATTTTCTAAAATAGACCACATTTTAGGCCACAAAGCAAACTTGTCTAAATTCAGAAACATTGAAGTTATACCTTGCATTCTTTCTGACCACAAGGGAATAAAATTAGAACTCAAAACCAAAAGCCAACAAAGAAAGTCCGGTATCATATGGAGGCTGGACAACACAATGCTGAATCATGAGTGGGTCATGGAAGAGATTAGAAAGGAAATTCAAATGTCCATGCTATTCAACAAAAGTGAACACACAAATTACCAGCTCCTCTGGGACACAGCAAAGGCAGTACTCAGAGGCAAGTTTATAGCTCTGAGCTCCTACATCAACAAATTGGAGAGATATGAATCCAAAAATTTAATGAGACATCTGAACCTCCTTGAAAAAGAGCAGCAACATAAACCACAATCCAGTAGATGGAAAGAAATAATTAAAATTAAATCACAAATAAATGCATTAGAATCCAAAAAAACTAGAGAAAGAATCAACAAAAAAAAGAGTTGGTTCTTCGAAAAACTCAACAAAATTGACAGACCCTTAGCAAATCTTATCAGTAAAAGAAGAGAACACACTCAGAGATGAGATTGGAAACATCACCAGGGAAACAACCAAGACTCAGAACATTATGAGGGAATACATCTCAAAACTTTATGCTAATAAGTTTGAGAACTTGACAGAAATGGACCTTTTCCTAGCAAATATTGACATGCCAAAACTAAACCAAGATGAGTTAAACCATCTTAACAGGCCCATATCAAGCACTGAAATAGAAACAGCATTAAGAGACCTGCCAGCTAAGAAAAGTCCAGGACCAGATGGTTTTACAGCGGAATTTTACAAGGCCTTCAAAGCAGAGCTTACACCAATACTCCTCCAACTCTTCAATGAAATTGAAATAGAAAGCTCACTACCGAACACATTCTATGAAGCCATCATATTCCTCATCCCAAAACCAGGCAGGGACTCATCAAAGAAAGAGAACTATAGACCCATTTCTTTGATGAATATTGATGCAAAACTTCTCAACAAAATTTTGGCCAATCGACTTCAACAATTCATCCAAAAAATCATACACCACGATCAAACAGGATTCATTTCAGGGATGCAAAGTTGGTTCAATATACGCAAATCAATTAATATTATTCAGCACATCAACAGCAGCAAGAATAAGAACCACATGGGTATCTCAATAGATGCAGAAAAAGCATTCGACAAGATCCAAAACTCCTTTATGATGAAGGTTTTGGAAAAATTAGGAATCCATGGAACATTACTCAATACAGTAATGGCTGTATCTGACAAACCTACAGCCAGCATTATACTTAATGGTGAAAAAATAAGTCATTTCCTCTGAACTCAGGAACAAGACAAGGATGTCCACTCTCTCCACTTCACTTCAATCTAGTATTAGAATGCCTAGCTACAGCAATAAGACAAGATGCAGACATAAAGGGGATCCAAATAGGGAAAGAAGAAATAAATCACTCCCTCATTGCAGATTACATGATCTTTTATTTAAAGAATCGCATAGAATCCACTCCCCAATTATTCAAGCTGATTCAAAACTTTGGCAAAGTAGCAGAGTATAAAATTCACCCCCCAAAATCAATGAATTGTCTGTATGCCAACAATGAGAAAAGTGTTGCCGAAACTAGGAAAGTAACTCCATCTTAAATACCCCTCAAAAAATAAAATACCTTTGAATTAACTTAACCAAAGAAGTGAAGGACCTCTATGATGAACACTTTAAATTCATGAAAAGGGAAATCAAAAGAGAACTTAGAAAATGGCAAAACTTCCCAAGCTCCTGGATTGTAAAGATTAACATCATGAAAATGGCAATAGTTCCCAAGGCTATCTACAAATTCAACGCAATACCTATAAAAATTCCAACCTCATTCTTCAAGGAAATGGAAGAGGCAATCCAAAAATTCATATGGAACAACAAAAGACCCGAATAGCAAAAACTCTCCTCAACAGAAAGAACACTGCTGGAGGAATATCAATATTAAATTTCAAACTCTACTATAAAGCCATAGTAATCAAAACAGCTTGTTATTGGCATAAGAACCTGTAGAGAGCTGCGAGAGGCCGCACCTGGAAGATGGTGCCGGCTTCTGCCCTCCGCCTTCCCGATGGCGAGTGCTCTCTGTGGTAAACAACTCCTTATATGGCTAAGGAAAGAATCTGGCTTGCTTCCTCGCACCTGAACCTATTGGTGGTTTCCACGTGGCGTATCAGGGTTGGCTACCCAGCGGGTACTTAAGGCTGTGGGGAATTCTCCCCGGGGTTGGGGGTCAGAAGATTACTCAAAGATCCTGAATAAACTGTAGAGAGAAGAGTTCGGTGTCGCGTCTTCCTTGCTGGTGGAGGCGGTAGCGACACGTGGTGGCCCGTACGGGGAACTCAGCCATAACCCCAACGAGGACTCAGAACTCTCTGTGGTCAGGGTGGTGCACCGGTAAGTTCCCAGGTAAAAGGGGGAATCCACGACAAGAGCAGGGGTAAGTTCCCAGGTAAAGGGGGAATCCGCGACAAGAGCGGGGGGATTTTTGCTCTTCTCTGTAGATAAAGAGAGAGCAAGAACCCGGGGCTAGTCAGTAGAGTAGCCAAAAGTGAAAGTAAAAGTTTGTTTACCAGCTTGAAATGTTTAAAACATGGGCGCTTCTTCTTCGCACCCAATTTTTTTGGCTCTCAATGAGCTACTGCTCTCAAAAAAGTTAAAAATAAAAAAGAGTACTTTAGAGAGATTTTTGAATGAATGTGACATCGTTGCCCCGTGGTTCGCTGTCTCCGGAAGCCTCACGGTGGCCTCTTCGGAGAAACTAGGGAGGGACCTAGATTTTGCCTTTGAACAAGGAATGCTTAAGAGCGGAGTGAGACCAATATGGAAACTGATAAGAGGCTGTCTCAAGGACCAGTGTTGCAGTGAGGCGGTAGAGAATGGTCAGGCCGCCTTAGAAATGCTGCAGGAAGAAAGATCGGAAAGGGCAGACAGCGAAAAGGAGGAGAGCCCATGGTTTCCCTTATTTGCAATATCTAGTATAGGTATGAGTCAAGCGGAAAAGCTGAGATAATGTGATGTTAGGAAAATGAACCCTTAAATATGTATTTTAATGTTTTCGTTTCTTTCATGCATGTGTTTCTAATGCATTTATAAGATTATTTCTTTGTTGCTTTGTATGTCCCTCCCCCACAGTGTAACCCCCGCTTTCACTATATTTGATGTCAGTATAACATGTGGAGAAGATGGGGACAAACAAGTCGTTTAAGGATAAAGGTGGACCTGTTGCAACAATGAGAAGTACAAAATGTCATGTCAAAACCAGCTTTACAATGTCGGTGGTGGGGGGGGAAGGGGGGTATAATTGGGTGGGGGGAGGGGGGACGCTGGGAAGGGAGGTGAAGGGTAAACAAAGGAGGAGGCTGCAATGCTTGGTAAGAAATGCATGCATTATCCTGCCCATGTAATTGTAGCCCCTCTGTACAGTATGTTCTCAAATAAAATAAAATAAAATTAAAAAAAAAAAGAAAGAAAAGGAGGAGAGTAGAGGGGGGTTATACCCCGATTTTTCCGAACTAGAGACCTCTGAGTCTACAGATTCAGAGGAACTACAATCACTCATAGAACAAATAGAAAAAACAAAGATAAGAAAGAGTAGGAAAGGGAAGGAGAGAGAGGACCCAGATAAAGATGAATGCACGCCCTCCGTGCACCGCCCCACACCTTCGGCCCCTCCACTCTATGCGGAGGACTCCGGAAGTGGCAGCCCCAGCTGTTCTTTCAGCCCAGGCGTGTGGAAAGCGGTCAGAACCGAGTCACATCTAGCCTGTCCAATATTTCAGGGTCCACAGGGACAGCGGTAACATGAACCCTTAGATTTTAAGGTTATAAAAACTTTAGCTGAGTCTGTGTGGACATACGGAATCACAGCCTCCTTTACTGTAGCCCAGGTGGAGGCCCTAAACAGACATTGCATGACACCCGGTGATTGGAGTGGGCTCGCACGAGCTTGTTTGAGCCCAGGTCAGTATTTAGATTGGAAGGCCTTTTTGATTGAATTTGCTAGTGAAGAGGGTGTGGCCAATCAGGCAGGGGACAACCCAGCTTGGGACAGAGATATGCTGCTTGGACAGGGGAGATTCGCCAATCAGCAGATAGGCTACCGGGTTCAAGTTTATGAACAAATCAATAAAATTGGCATAAAGGCATGGAAGGCCTTACCAAATAAAAGCGAGGTGAGTGGCAATCTCACCAAAATCCTGCAGGGCTCTATGGAGCCATTTTCGGACTTTGTTGCCCGTATGGTCGAGGCCGCTGGCAGAATTTTTGGTGACCCAGACACAGCCATGCCATTAATTAAACAGCTTGTTTATGAGCAGTGCACTAAGGAATGCAGAGCCGCCATAACCCCATATAGGAATAGGGGACTAGAAGCATGGATGAAAGTTTGCAGAGAGCTGGGTGGACCACTAATTAATGCTGGATTAGCTGCTGCTGTGGTGCAATTAACCCAGAAGAAGCGGGGCTGGGAAGGTGGCTCAGTGGTAGAGCACTTGCCTTGCATGCATGACGCCCTGGGTTCGATTCTTCAGCACCACATAAGCAAAAAGAAAAAAGCCGGAAGTGGTGCTGTGGCTCAAGTTGTAGAGTGCTGGCCTTGAGCTGAAGAGCTGAGGGACAGCGCCCAGGCCCAGAGTTCAGGCCCAGGAAAAAAACCTATTTAAAAAATGCTGCAAATTTGTCTAAACAGTTGTCTAGTTATCTTTTAGGTAATTGAACTGGGGAGTTCGACATCCTGATGGAACAGCTGAGGGTTGCCATCGTCATGGTGAACTCGACCCGATTGGATGCCGGATTGGCCGAGGGCTTATCTTCATGGATCTCCGCTGCTATGAATCATCTTAAGGAATGGGCGGGTTTAGGAGCCCAGACAGGCTTTCTGGTGTTAGCCTCCTTGGTATGCCTGTGGTGCATTTGCCAAATTAGAGGTTCTCAGCGTCACAGTGCAGCCATGATTATCCAAGCCTTTACAGTCATTGGAGCAGGTCAGTCCCCTGAAGCGTGGCTTGCCACCCTAAAACAATGAACACAGATTGCAAAGCCAAAGTACTGCAGTCGAGAGGCATGAGTTTTGCCCTAGAGGAGAGCATGTTTGATTGCACACGGGTTCAATTTGCCTTTTCCCGTCCTTGTGAAAAACGAATCAATGGACAGGCTGAGTCATCCCTAGAGAAGGTACCCTCTGGGAGAAGGCTTGTATGCAGTCCTTGCATTGCACAACAGGGATCAGACCTCTGTTCTCATCTGTGTTCTTTAAACAAAAAAGGGGGAACTGTAGAGAGCTACGACAGGCCGCACCTGGAAGATGGCGCCGGCTTCCGCCCTCCGCCTTCCCGATGGCGAGTGCTCTCTGTGGTAAACAACTCCTTATATGGCTAAGGCAAAGAATCTGGCTTGCTTCCTCGCACCTGAACCTATTGGTGGTTCCCACGTGGCGTATCAGGGTTGGCTACCCAGCGGGTACTTAAGGCTGTGGGGAATTCTCCCCGGGGTTGGGGGTCAGAAGATTACTAAAAGGTCCTGAATAAACTGCAAAGAGAAGAGTTCGGTGTCGCGTCTTCCTTGCTGGTCGAGGCGGTAGCGACAAGAACAGACCCCAGGACCAATGGAATAGAATTGAAAACGCAGAAATGAACCCACAGACCTATCGCCATTTAATCTTTGATAAGGGAGCTAAAACAATAGAATGGAGGAAAGACAGCCTCTTCAGTAAATGGTGCTGGCAAAATTGGTTAACTACACGTAGAAAACTAAAGCTAGATCCTTATATATCACCCTGCACCAGAATCAACTCCAAATGGATCAAAGCCCTCGAAGTCAAAGCACATACTCTGAAAACATTACATGATGGAATATGAGAAACCCTAGGTCTCCTTGGCTCAGTCCGAAATTTTCTGTATAGAGACCTGGAAACACAACAAACAAAGAAAAGTTGGACAAATGGGATTGCATGAAGTTGCAGAGCTTCTGCATGGCAAACGACATAGCTAGCAAGATCAATAGAAAGCCCACAGATTTGGTTAAGATCTTTACTAGGCATACAATGGACAAGGGTCTCATATCTAAAATATACGTGGAACTCAAAAAATTAAATCCCCCAACAGCAAATCCTCAAAGAAACAACTGCCCAATAAATAAGTGGGCTAAAGACTTGAAGAGAAACTTCTCTGAAGAAGAAAGACACATGAAGAAATGCTCAACGTTCCTAGCCATAAAAGAAATGCAAATCAAAACAACATTGAGATACCACCTCACGCCATTTAGAATAGCTATAATCATGCATTCTAACAACAACAGATGCTGTAGAAGATGTGGACAGAAGGGATCCTTACTTCATTGTTTGTGGGAGTGTAAACTTGTTCAACAACTTTGGAAAGTAGTATGGAGGTTCCTCAAAAGACTTCACATAGACCTCCCCTATGACCCACCATTCCCACTTTTGGGCCTTTACCCAAATGTTTATAAACAAGACCACACTAAAGCTACGAGCACAACTATGTTTATTGCGGCATTATTTATCATAGCTAAGATATTGAACCAACCCAGATGCCCATTAGTATATGAATGGATCAAGATAATGTGGTATATATACACAATGGAAATCTATGCTTCCATCAGAAAGACTGACATTTCCCCATTTGTTAGGAAATGGAAAGGCTTGGAAAAAATTATATTAAGTGAAGTAAGCCAGGCCCAAAGAATCATAGGTCCCATGGTTTCCCTAGTTTGCAATATCTAGTATATGTATTTCAAGCAGAAAAGTTCAGATCATGTGATGTTAGGAAAACGAACCCTTAGATATGTATTTAAATGTTTTTTCTTTAATGCATTTGTTTCTACTGCATTTATAAGATTATTTCTTTGTAGGTTTGTATGTCTCTCCCCCACAGTATAACCTCTGCTTTCACTGTATTTGATGTCATAATTTGTGGAGGAGATGGGGAAAAACGAGTCGTTTAAGTATACAGTTTGACCATATGCAACTATGAGAAGTACAAGTTGTCATGTCAAAAACAAACTTTACAACTTTGGTGTGGAGGGGCAGGGGGGGAATGGGTGGGCGGGCGGAGGGAGGCTGGGAAGGGATGTGAAGGGTAAACAAAGGAGGAGGCTGTAATGCTTGATAAGAAATGTACTCATTATCTTGCCCATATAATTGTAACCCCTCTGTACAGTATGTTCACAAAAAATTAAAATTCAAAAAAAAAGTTAGATTTGTGCTCCATGGACTAAATTTCATGACTCATCAAAGAGTATCTTCACAGTACTTAAAGTATTTATATACTCAACATTGAAGCTTTTTCCATTCTGTATTATTAATGAGCAAAACATAAATGTTCGTAAGGCTTGCCTTTTCATTGGAAAATTCACAATAATGAATTTTCTAAACTTTCCTTTCTTTTATACAGCAAATAAAACTAAGTATGGTGTGCAGAGAAGTAAGTTAATGTCACCTCTATAATGCTTGGACCTGCTTGATCATCTCATGTAGCTGCTGCTCTGTCTTCTTTCAGGCATCCTTTTAGGCCAATTGATCTTCTCCTTAGTGCCCAGGTTAGGTAGCTCAGCAACTTCCCTCCAGTCTCCAAGGATACCTCATGGCTGTTTCATCATTGCAGAAAAGAGATTTGTCTATTCTACAAAAAAATAAATGTGATTGGGTTAAGTCTCTACTGACATAAGATTTTATTTTACATTAGTCGATATTTCCTTCAGGGAATTCCCTAAATGTTTAATTAATGGAAGGAAGGTGCTGGGAAAGAGTGAGGGAACAGAAGACACTGTACAAACAGAAATGTATTTTTTACCTGACTCATTTAATTGTAATCCCTCTGTACGTGTTCTTTATAATACTAATAAAGTAAATTAATAAAAAATGTTCAATTAGACCAACCTGGTCAGAATGTAGACATGTCCAACTAGTCACCTAACCAAACTAATGCTTTACACACACTAAGAAGACAGTAAACTCCCAAATAAAGTGTACTTAAATCATTTGCAAGGCCACTCCAGCCCAGCCGCCACCACCACGCTGGGTCCTTTTTCCAAGATGGGGCACCAAGGACACTGCCTCCTGGGCTTCAATGCAGCTGCTATGAGGGTCTGTGGGGCACATCCTTTCCAGCACCGAAGCTGCAGAGTGGAGCCAAGTCAGTACAGCTTGTTGTGGTACACAATGCTGCTGCAGTTGAAAGGGTGGCAGGCTGCACCTGAGGCCTCTGGTGCCCAGCACCCATCTCAGGCTTGAGTCATTGGGAAGCCCCGCGCCGGCAGGGGCAGCTAACATGCTGTGAACCTCCAACTAGCAGTGGGTGCTCCTTGGGCTCAGGCGCCAGCAGCAGCAGAGACTGGGACGGCGAAGCCTCAGGGACCCAGGAGCCTTGGCCCACTGTCCCATGCCTCGCCCCTGCTGACGTCTCCTGTGGACTGGCCCATGGACCCTGCTCAGCATCTGTGAGCACCAGATGCTGCTCATCAGCAGCCTGAGTCCCACACTGCCAGCTGAGCTCCAGCAGCTGAGCACCCCTGGACTGGTTTCTCCACCAGGTCAAGGGCCTCAGGGAGACAGCCAGTGACTGTGCTCATGCCCTACCTCCTCCACCAGGCCTACATGAATTTCAGGCAGCCGCAGGATGAGCCAGAGGCCCGGAAGCAAGTCCTGGCCGGCCAGCAGCTGCCCTATAACCCCAGGCTCAAGGCAGAGCCAATGCACCTGCTCTGCAGAGGCAATGGCAGTGATGGAAGCCACGGAGCTGCAGCAGAAGCACTGCTGCCTCCAGGCCATCCTCAGCTGCCTAGGGGCACCCACACCATCAACCCCCGGGGCTGCCCACTCAGGCTGCCCATATAAGCAGTGCTCATTTTCTTCTGTGTCCTCCCTTACTCTGCCAAATCCCCGCGGGTGCCACTGCCTCCTCTGCCAACTTTGCCCTGGACACTCAGCTGCCATAGAGTCCCCTCATAGAGTTCATAAGGGTTGACGGCACTTCTGCGGACAGCCCCCAGTAAAGAATCAAAGATCACAGTGACAGTATGCAGAAAAAGGTATTCCACACATATTTTGATAGACTATGAAATCAGAAGAAAGCAAAAATTGTCAAATTTAACAAAAGAGATTAACCAGGCACCAATGGCTCACAGCTTTTATCCAAGCTCTTCAGAAGGCTGATAACTGAGGATCAAGATTGGAAGCCAGCTTGGGCAGGAAAGCCCCTGAGATTCTTATCTCCAATTATCTACAAACAACAACAACAACAGCAACAGCAGCACCAGCAACAAAACCCCACAAGCAAAGCTGTGTCTCAAAATGATAAAGTGTTAGCCTTGAGCATAAAGCAATGCCAGGGCTCCAGCAGTATCTGCAAAGCCTGACAAGCTCGACTCCCCCAGGATAGCTCACACCCTCAGAGGAGGTTGTGAGGAGGAATCGATCTCTGGGGTACACTTCAACTACCAAAATTTACATGCTCACTAGCACCAAGCAGGTACCATTTATAGCTCAACAACTCATTTCTAGCTCTTTCTCACCACACTTGGGTGGGAAGGTGAGGGAGCTATGGAGTAGCAGGATGCACCATTTTGGTTGAGGAGGGGGATATCTGATATCAGACCCACAGATCTCACCTGGATAGACTAGAACTCTCCAGAAGAAGGCCAAGGTCGACAGATAGAGTCATTCTCTAACAAGTGTAGAAAGGGGAATATTGTGTCTGAGGACTCCATAGTGCCCAACTTTGGGATTGGTGGCAGCGACTACCCCCTGCTGTGGTGACTAAGTGGTAGCATCTGGTTTGCTAGCCTATGAACAGGAGACGTGAAGGGGGGATGGATTGGGGTTGGGCCTGGGCAACTCCCTTTGGCTGAGTTGTTGCTGCTACCACCATTTGGACATGCCAGGGCTTGGAGCAAGGCTGCTTGAACTGTGGGCTGACTGGCTCTGAAGAAGCAGAAGGAGAAGTGCTTTGTGCAGGCGGTGGCTCCATTTCTGGTGGCTCTGGTCTTCCTGCCCAATGTGGGGCTGTGGGCTCTGCACTGTAGGCTGCAGCCTGATGGAACCCTGAGGGGCCGGGAGCCAGACAGCTGAGTGCCTAGGTATGGTGCAGACAGAATGTTGCACCCCAGTCTCCCACCATGGTGTGGGTTTACTCCAAACCTGTGACTCCTTCTCCTTCCTCCTCATCTGGTAGGTGTCCTCAGTGGCAGCACCTGAGCAGTCTGTGCTTCTTCCTACTTTTCTCCCAGGTGGGGTCAATTGAGGTTGTGAGCATAGGGATTTGTCCACTCAGTAGAGTCAGAATAGAACCCAGGCCCCTTGGTGCCCCAGTATGGGACCCTTATTTCTACTTTTCATACTTTACAATCAGTTCTTTCTGTTGCCCTCTCCTGTCCCCTGACCTCATCCAGCATTCTCTTTCTGGGGAGTACCCTGTCTGCACATGCCTGTGTCCCAGGATGTGATGCCTCCTGTAGGACTAGTGCCCTCATCATCTCTGCTTTCCTTCCTCACCTCCACCTACTTATCCTTGTGTCTCTACTCAGGTCAGTCCCTTTCCCATTTAACCATTTGCACAGGGACCCCAGGATTCCCCGCTCCTTCTCCCAATTCACTGCTATCCATCCTATCTGTTTTTTAGGTATTGTTGATTCCTTGGGGAGTGAGTGCAAAGGTCGTCTTGGAAATGTAGGTCCCTTGGATGGGGTGAAATGTGAATTTCTGGTTCTTGAGGAACTTGCCACCTTTGACTCTCCAGTAGTACAGACATATCCTGGTGGAGAGATTGCCCAAAATATCCCCTAGAGGAGTTCCCTGAGGGTGAAATGACACATGCCTTCCTTCCCTGCTATGAACCGATGGCACGTGGCATTTTTTTATATTCCAAACTGTGATCATATTTGTTTCTGCCTCTTTGAAACTTACTCATGTACCTGAATATGTTTATGTGCATTTGGACTAAATTATCAATATTTCTGTGTGTGTGTGTGTGTGTGTGTGTGTGTGTGTGTGTGTGTGTGTCTGTGTGTGTGTAGGTATGTGTTCAGATCTTTGGTCTTAAACTCAGGGCCTGTGTTCTGTCTTTTAGTTTTCACTCTTGGCCAGTGCTCTACCACGTGATCCACAGCTCTACTTCTGGCATTTTGATGATTCATCGGAGTTAAGAGTTGTAGAGTGGGCTGGGAAGGTGGCTCAGTGGTAGAGCGTTTGCCTTGCATGCCTGAGGCCCTGGGTTTGATTCCTCAGCACCACATAAGCAAAAAAAAAGGAAAAAAGCCGGAATTGGCACTGTGGCTCAAGTGGTAGAGCGCTAGCCCTGAGCTGAAGAGCTGAGGGACAGCGCCCAGACCCAGAGTTCAGGCCTCTCGACCGGACCCCCCCCCCAAAAAAAAAACCAAAAAAAAATGTCGTACAGACTTTCCTGCAAGGGATGCTTTAGAAACAAGATTCTGAGATCTCTTCATCCTGAGTAGGCAGGATGGAACTCAGGACCTTGTACTTGCCAGGGAAATGCTCCTCCCTGAGCTAAATCCTTAAACCCAGCTCATATTATTGATTGGCTGGTTTTTGCTCACAATTGGTGCTCTTTTTCGTGAGCCACATCTCTCTTTGTGGATATTTTTGTTTTGTTTTTTCAGTTTTCTGTTTTTTTGGTTGGGCATGGGGCTTGAACTCTCAGCTTGGGCACTGTCCCTGTGCTCTTCAGCTCAAAGCGAGCACTTCACTGCTTGATCCACAGTGCCACTTCTGGTTTTCTCCTGATTTATTGGAGATTAGAGTCTCATGGATTTTCCTGCCCTGGCTGGCTTTGTACCGTGGTCCTTTGATCTCAGCCTCCTGAGTAGTTAGAATTACAGGCATGAGCCACTGGTGCCGGGCTCCTTCCATGTTTTGTTTTTCTCTTTTTCCTTGTTAATTAATGATAAGAGACTCAGATTTGCTTACCCAGGCTGGCTTGGAAGTGCAATCCTCTCATCTCAAACCTCATGACTGAATTATAGCTGTGAGCCACCAGTACCTCCCTTGGATTTGTCATTTTTGACAAATGCCAAATGTGTCTGTTGACATGGCCTGATCATTGAACCCAAGGCAAATTTCAGGAGAATGACAAAGATGTAGAAACCATTTGGTGACGACTCACACATACCATTACATAAGGTAAGTTAAAGACTTTCTTCCCAGAAAAACACAACTCTTACCTACATAAAAGATAAGGTGTTTAAGTGCCTCTTCATATTTATCTAAAATAGTATACACATTGAAAGGAACTCCACGATATGGATATGCTTCTCATGCATGAGAAGCAAGCACTCTATCATGGAGCCACCTTCCTAGGCCAATAAACAAAAGACTTATAAGTGTCAGCTGGGCACTGTTGGCTGATATTTGTAATACTAGCTACTCAGGAGGCTAGAAGCTGGGGATTATGGTTCAAGCCAGCCTGAGCAGGTAAATATGTGAGAATGCTAACCAATTAACCACCCAAAATACCAGAAATCGAGCTGTGGCTCAAGTGGTAAAATCCTAGCCTTGAGTAAAAATAGCGAAGGGACAGGGTCCAGCCCCTGAGTTCAAGTCCCACTCTGCACTACCAGGTTAAAAATTTTAAAAAATGATAAAGGAACTTATCTTCTATGGGACTAAAACACTTGTGAGTAGTTGCTGACATACACGCCTGCCTTCCTACACCATGGGACACATGCAACATGATAGACTTAAACATTTCTGTTCATTTCAAGGTTAGGTACAATCTAGCTGGGCTCTGGTGGCACACGCCTGTAATCCTAGCTACTCAGGAGGCTGAGATCTGAGGATCACGGTTCAAAGCTAGCCCGCGCAGGAGAAACCGTGAGACTCCTATCTCCAATAAACCACCAGAAAACAGGAAGTGGCACTGTAGCTCAAGTGGTAGAGTGCTCGCCTTGAGCTGAAGAGCTGAGGGACAGCGCTCAGGCCCAGAGATCAAGCCCCACAATCAACCAAAAAAAAAAAAAAGGTTAGGTACAATCACATGATTACAACATATGTAGAAACTACATCAGAGTGAAGCTTAAGTTGATTTCCTTTGCCAGTGATCTTAGAAGTTTGTCAGAGCAGAGTGTCCTTCACAGGAAGAAAAGAAGCTCCTACTGATTCAACTTAAACTCATGTTGTGAGTAGAAATACTGCTGGGCTGTTTGTTAATGCAGCGTTACTTGGCTGGTTTTGACTCATCCTGGTTCCTTGAAGGCAGAGCCCCATCTGGTTGCATTTTGGGGGCCTCAGAGGAGGTCAACATGAAATAGTAACTGAAGAATATCACCAACTCCCCTTCATGAAAACCTTATTATAGTTTGAAGCCAGTGGTTCATATGTGTAATCCTAGCTACTCAGGAGGCTAGCAACCTGATGGTTGTGGTTCAATGCCAGCACTCCAATTAAACATCAAAAAATCTGGAATTGGACCAGTGTCCCAAGTGGTAGTGTGCCTGCCTTGAGCATAAAAGCTCAGGGACAGCCCTAGGAATGGTACACACACACACAGACACAGACACAGACATACACACACACACACACACACACACACACACACACACACACACACACACACACACATATACCACTTATTATTAGCTCGTCTAATGCTCCGAACAACCATATCCCTCAGTTATCCTTATTTCCATATTACAGAGGAAGAAAATTCCTGGACAATCAGTGACACCAGACCCTAAATCCAATCCCCTGCCTCAGTACCTTTCATTGGAAAAAAAAACCTGTGGCCCAAAAGACAGGCTACATGCATTCTGTGGTGTGTGTGTGTGTGTGTGTGTGTGTGTGTGTGTGTGTGTGTGTGTGTGTGTGTGTGTGTGTGTGTATGTGCACGTGCGTGCATGCATGCACACACCAATCCTAGGGTTTGAACTTTGAGTCTGAGTGCTGTCCCTTAGCTTTTATTCTCAAGTTTGGCACACTATACCACTTGAGCCACAGCTCCATTTCTTGGTCGTTAGTTTTTCATTGGAGATAAGAGTCTCACAGACTTTTATGCCCAGGCTGGCTTTGAATCATGGTCCTTAGATCACAGCCTTTTCAGTAACTAGGAGTCTACATGTGAACCATTGGCATCAGGCATGGATTCTTCACCCTTATGGGTAAACCTGTCTTACCTAGTTTTCCTAAGTATGAATTAGTTTCAATAATGTTTGATCCTAGGCCAGTTGAGACATACATTGTCCTTATTACAGTGTCTGGCTGGTGTTTCAGTACAGCAATTCCTGGTCTGCCTGAGATGAAAGTTCTTGAGAAGGACAACTAAGCCAGGTGTTGGTGACTCACACCTTTAATCCTAGCTGGTGCAGAGGCTGAGATCTGAGGACTGTGGTTCAAAGTCAGCATGGGCAGGAAAGACTGTAAGACTCTAGAAGTGGGACTGTGGCCCAAGTGGTAGAATTTTAGCCTTGAATGAAGAGCTCAAAAACAGTGCCCAGGTACTCAGTGCAGTCTCTAGGACAAACACAAAATGAAAGAAAGAGAAAGAAAAAAGAAAAGGAGTGGGGGCAGGAGGAGAAAGAAGGAGGGAGGGAAGAATTATGGAATTAGTGGCTCAGTTATGTAATCCTAGCAAGAAAACCAGTAGTGGAACTGTATCTCAAAATAGTAGAGAGCTAGCTTTGAGCAAAAAGCTCAGGGACAGGCCCTGTATTCAATAACAAAGACTGACAAAAAAGAGAGGGAGAGGATAGAAGGGGAAAGGGAGGAAAAAAGGGAGGGAAGGAATGAACTAGTTCAAGAGTTGAGTGAAATAAAATCTGCTAGGTATCTGGGAACCTACAGAGAACCAGGAGGCACAGTTTTTTAACAACACATCCTTGGCTGGTGCTAAAGATGAGATTCCCTCTACAGAGCCCATCCTGCGCTTTAGTTCAGGCCTATTGAATGCTCCCTGGGCCGTGGGAAGGAAGAGCTAGCCTTTGCTTCACTTGTAAAGACTAGGAAACCAAGGACATCAAGGACCTCTCATAGCAAGAAGAGGAAGACATGGGTATCCATTCCCTGGAATCTGATCCTTTCTGTGACATGCCCACTCTGATCCTTCTCCTATCCTATTATCTTCTGGTAGCCTGGAAAGATGTAAAAATCACCTAAATCACCAGGAAAAGAAAGGAAACTCCCTCAATGGCTATAGGTGGGTCTCTCTACCCCATTTGCCAGTCCTAGTCCAGCACAGACTGCCAGAACCGTGATTAGTAGACTAAACAACTTTGTGGACCAACCCCCCCCCCTCGTTCTATTTTCTGGGGGAACCTTCAAAGACCGAGTATAGATAGAATGGGCTGCTATGTCCCCATTGGCACCAATAGTATTTAGCCATTTTCCTTAAAATCACAGCCAGAGCACCAATGATTAAAGTCAAAATCAAATCTGGGAGCAACTCATAACATGTAGAGCTAGGATATTTTTCATTGCTGGGGGCCTCTTGTGACCTCAAAGGGAGCCAGTGAGATAGGGGCAGGGATGAGGCTGCCTTGGGACTTCTCTCTGTGTCCTGTACCTTATAAGGATTCTCAAATCAAGGTCGGGCCAAATAATAATGACAAATAATAAATATTGATTACTAACAACTGTTGTATTGAGAGATGAAGGTTACATTTATTTTATTTTTACCCCATCAAATGTCCATACCCTCCCCATAGAGTATTTATTATTATTAATGTGCTTACTTAATCTTCATTTCACATATCAGAAAATGGTATTCAGAGAGATTAAGCCACTGACTAGAGCCACACAGCTCAAAATCAAAATAGTATGACGATAAGAATACTATCTGAGGCAGGTGCTGGTATCTCTTACTTGTAATCTTAGTTACTTAGTAGGCTGAGGTCTGAGGATCACGGTTTACAGCCATGATCTCTGATTAACCACTAAAATGCCTGCAATGGAGCTGTAGGACAAGTTGTAGAGTGCTACTTTTGAGTGAAAGAGCTAAGGGATAGTGCCCAGATCTTGAGTTCAAGCTCTAGTACTGGCACCAAACAACAACAATAAAAATGGCTCATAACCATCTCCTAACACTATCTCCCACACACCAAAAAAAAACCCAGACCCGAAGGTGTGGCTCAAGTTGTAAAGTACTATTCTCAAGCAGAATAAGCTAGGGGAAAGTGTCTACACTTTAATTTCAACCCCTCCCCACTATAAACTTGTGTGTATATGTATATGTATACGTATATGTATATATAATGTGTCCACACATATATACACATGCATGAAAGTATACATACATGTGTATATGCTGATTGGGGGATATCAGGCCTAATAGCTCAAGCAAGAGAAAAATTTTGCATCATTCAGCCTGTAGATGGAGACTCAGAATTTCTATACTGCAGCTAAGTGGCAGAATTTGAGTATGCTCAAATTCTGAAATTCATCAAATCATTGGATAAAGTCCATTCTATTTAGGAAGGGCAATCATCATTTTTGCTTTGCTTTGTTTTGGTTTTGGTTTTTGGCAGTCCTGGAGGGTGAACTCAGGGCCTGGTCACTGTCAATGAGCTTCTTTGGCTCCAGGACAGTGCTCTACCACTTGAGCCACAGCGTCACTTCTAGCTTTTTGTTCATGTGGTAGTGAGGAATCAAACCCAGGGCTTCATGCATGCTAGGCAAGCACTCTAACACTAAGCCACATTCCCAGCCCGTAATAAATCTTTACTCAACGTTAAAAATTATTTAAATCTATCTGTTTATATTTACCCATGTGATTAAAATGGTAATCACCTTCAAAAATATTTTCATAGCAATATTTACACTAATGTTTGACTAAAAAATGAAGCACTACATGCTAGCAGAAATAATGTGTTAAAATAGACCGTCTCTAGCCATGTGTTGTTGGCTCGAGGCTGTAATTCTAGCTATTCAAGAAGTTTAGAGCTGAGGATTGAAGTTTTATGAGACTCATTTCCAATTAACTACCTTAGAAAACTAATGTGAATTTATGGTAGAAATGGCAAAAGATGCCAGGGATATTGCCCAGGACCTGAGTACAAGCAATAACACTGGGGTGTGCATGAGCATGAACACACACACACACACACACACACACACACACACACACACACACACACACACACACGTACATAGACATACACACCATGACCATCACTATCATTAGAATATCATGACTCCACTCACAGGAGATCTGCAACAGTCAAATTGTGAGAAAGGAAGTAGAATGGTAGGTTTCCTGAGACTGGGGAAATGGATTGATGGATGGTGCTGTTTAATAAGTGCTTAATTTCAGGTTGGATTCTGAGAAAGTTCTAGAGGTTGGTATCAGTGAGGCTGCATGAAAATGTGAATAAACTTAAAGCTACTGAAGTGTACAATTATAACTGGTTCATATGACACATTTTATGCTCTGGTTATTTTCCCAGGATGAGAGAACAGATAACAGTGCAGTCAGAGGGGGCCTGGACATGAAAAGATGGGAGGAGGCGAGGCCTCTTTTAGTGTTCACTCATTCAGTTTCTCACCAACAAACATCTGCTGTTGGGCCATTTGTGCTGGACTTATGCCAGGTTGAAGAAAAAGCAGTGAGTGGCTGTCTGTCACTGGTGCTCTATCATTTCAGCCACATCTGTACTTCTGGCTTTTGTACATTAATTGGAGATAAAACTCTCAGATTTAGCTGCCTAGGCTGGCTTTGAACTTCAATCCTCAGATTTCAGCCTCAATGTACTATGTTAAACAAATGATTGGAACTTGCTCTTTGTTGTTGTTGGTTTTGGTTGTCAGGCTAGAACTTAGGGCCCAAGCACTGTACCTCAGTTCTTCTGCTTAAGGCTAGCATTCTACCAGTTTGAATTACTACACTACTTTTGGTTTTCTGATGATTAATTGGAAATAAAGTTTCACAAACTTTACTGCTCAGACTGCCTTGAACCTTGATCCTCTGATCTCAGCCTCTTTAGTACTTAGGATTGCAGCTGAGCCAATTACACATTGCTGTGAATTGCTCCTTCATGAATGAAAGGGTTCTGATTATCTCCATTTTCCAGATACAGAAACACAGGAAACAATTTGAAATTACTTGTATGTGATGTCAAACGTTAGTAAATGCTGGAGCTGGGACTTTTCTCCTGGACTTTCCAATTGCAAAACTCACCTTCAAATAATACTCCATTAATGTGTGGCTTTTGTTATCCCCTACCCTCACATTCCTTTAACAAGGAATCAAGAATGCCCAGAGGTGTGACTAAGTACATGGCTGTCTAGTGAGGAGAGTGCCTGGGTCTGAGTCTGATCTTCACTACTGAAATTGGATTGAAATGTTTGTTTGACCAGGATTTAAGTTTTGTGATGCTGGCCCTGGCAAATCATTAGTTCTCTTCCAGTGTCCTGGTTTGTAAGACTAAGATAATGATTACCTATCTCATAGGTTTATTTCCAAGTTCACAAAGAAAAAGGTGGGTTGGTGCCTAGCATACAGTCATCAACCCATTGACGTCAACTCTTTATTTCATTGAGTAAAGATGGCAGCCTATGGCTGGTTGTCCAGTTCAGTGGTAAAGCCTATACTTATTTAGCATGGTGTAGAGGAGGAAGGTTGTGAGGGGAGAGGAGGAAGAACCAAGAAGAAGGAAGAAGGGGTGGAATGTGGTCAGGCACAAGCAGCTCAAGCCTGTAATCCTAGCTACTTAGGAGGCTAAGATTTGTGGATGGTGGATTAACCCAGTCTGGCCAGGAAAGTGTATGAGACTCTTAATTCTAATAAAGTACTTAGAAAAAGCTAGAAATGGCATTGTTCCTCAAGGGGTAGAGCACTACCCTTGACTGAGCAAATTAGGCTCAGGGACAGTGCTTACAACTGAGCTCCAGTTCTAGGCAGGGCTCAATCAATCAATCAATCAATCAAGAAGTAGAAGTGGAAAATTCGGTTGTGTGTTAATCATGAATTTTTTTTTGCTATGACAAAATACTTGACAGAAATATCTTAGGAATTTATTTTGCTCAGTGTCATAGATTTCAGGCAGTCATGGCAGAGCAGAATATGGTGGACATGGAGAAGGGGAAGGAGTAAGAGAGGGAGAAGGAGTGCTTCCATGGGAGGATTCTCTTTTCTCCTCTTTAATTCCATATGGAAAGCCAGCTTATGGGACTGTGCCACCCATGTGCAGGAGGCGTATCTGCTTCAGTTAGTCTGCTTGGAAACCCCCCAAACACACCCAGAGTTAGGTGGGTGCATCTAAACACAATCAAATCAATCTCAATTAAGTTTATCCTCAATATTAACCATCACAGTTGCTAACTTCATTTACCTCCAAATTTACCTTCCTTGTTCTCTCACAACCCACGTATCATTTATCATTCTTGTTTTTTTTCACTTTTAGACTATTGTGTGTGTGTGTGTGTACTTTAATTGGAAAAAAATTGAATATAAAACAGATTATTCCATTGGGACCTTAGAAAACCATTGTATCAGTCCTATCTCCATTTCCACTAGACCCTGTAAGTTTCCACTTAAGCAATATCATTTCAAATATTTTCTCATCCAATATGAAGAAATCTTCCATTCAGTGTCATGTAGTATTGTAGGATTAGAGGACCGAAAAACACATTTAAGAAATAGGCCATGTAGCTTATCTCACAATAGCAAAAGTTAAGGGACCATTATACGTTCTCTGGCATATGAAATTCCAAAATCAGACATGTTCTACTCAGACTTGTTGTCCCTGGAGTGACTCAAACCTGCACATCTGAGTTAGGGTAGAAAGAAAGAGTGCAGCAGTGGTTTAGTAGTGGTGATTGTGATAAAATGCATGCAGCATACCCCAATGTTTAAAAAATATAACAACTACCAATTATAGTCTGGAAGTAACCTAAGGATAGACAGCAAATGAAGAAAATACTAAAGGCTAGTAAGATATCTGAGTTTTTAGAGAGCTTTTATGTTTATGTTTAAAGAACATAATTTTTTAAAACACAACACGTATATCCTCCCTCTTCAAAGGACAGAAATTCCACAGAGCAGTTGGAGAGAGGCACAGAGGCCTCTCGTCCGTTTAGTTATAATTGTACATATTTCTGCCTTCCAAGGTTGGGAACAAGTATCTCTCATCTTAGGCTCCCATATTTCTCTCATAAACAAGACAACAATAAGCTAATATTAGTGGAACTTCTCAGTGTGCTGAAGGCCAAAGAAGCAGCACCTTGCTAGGCAAACCCTGAAAAGCCTGTGGACATACTCATATTTGGTCCTTGGAACAGCTCTGTAGAAAAGTAAACTTTTCTATAATAGTCTAACTTAGTGGAACCAGAGAAATAAATGAGTTCTGTCCACAGTTGTTATTCTTTGTTACTTTACACGTTCTATTTTATTAACAATGATCAGATATGCAAATAGTCAATAAGTGTGACCACAATGGAAAAGCATATCTATTGGGAGAGAAGCCCGATTTCAGATTTAATAGACAGATTTTAAGGACTATACTACTACTACTAGTACTAATACTACTACTACTACTACTGCTACTACTACTGCTACTACTACTAAACAGGAAATAGAGCTATTGGAAGATAACCCCAGTGGCAGAGGGAGAGAAAATGGTTTAAAATGTACATTTATAAAGTTCATGTAGACTCATATGCTGGTGGCTCATGCTTGTAATACTAGCTTGTCAGTAGGATAGGATCTGAAGACCAGGGATTAAAATCAAGCTGGATAGTAAAATCCAAAATAATCTCTAATAAAGTGATCAAAATAATGGAATTAAGTGGTAGAGAGCAACTCCAGAGGGGAAAAAAAAGGTAAAAGACACTTCAAACAGGAACAAAAGAAAGTGTTAACAGTTATATATGTAGGATTTCGTATATGACATTTTCATATATGCTTATAATGTATTCTATTTGGTACACCTCCCTCCCTTCATCATGATGTAAAATAGTTTGGACATGTTTCATTGTTTTATTCTCATACAAGTAACAATGTTGATCATGTTTATTCTCTTCATTCAAAATTCTTTAAAAGCATTTACAAAAACAATATAATGAAGTAGGTTAAAATTATATTAGGAAGGAGAGTGGATGAGGAAGTATGATTGAGTGAGGTCAATGAAATAAATTATATTCTTGCATTAAACTGTGACCACGAGGCTACCCTGTGTACTGAAAATATGTTAATGAAAATATCTGTTTTTCAAAAAGAACAGTTGATAACCAATATCCTACCTAATGGTGAAAATTCCTATACTAATCTCCTAAAATCAGCAACAAGATATCCTTATCTACTGTTACCACTTGTAAGTTGAAGGAAATGGAGTTGCAAGGAAAATCAATTTGACAATAGAAATGTCCATTTCTGTGTAGATAGGAAAGAGTGTAATTATCTTTTGTGAAGATAACATTATCTTTTATTTATGTCATCCTGGGCCTAGAACCCAGGGATTGTGTTCTGTCCCTGAGCTTTCTACTCAAAGCGAGATTTCTACCCCTTGAACTGCAGCTCCACCCCTGGTTTTTTTTTATGGTTAACGGGAGTAAGAGTCTCAGGAGTCTCATATACTTCTTTGCAGGGACTGGCTTCCAACTGCAATCCTCAGAAATCAGCCTCCTGAGCAGCGAAGATTACAGGCAGCAACCACTGGCTCCCAAACCTCACCTTATTTTTTATTTAGAAAATTACAAGAATTAACTAAAATTATTATGTTCAATAACTGAGTTCAATATATATATATATATATATATATATATATATATATATATATATATATATATATATATATATATATATATATATATATATATTAGAACAGGTGAAATTTGTCAAGGAATCAGTTTAGTGTCAGTAAACCTTTTGAAGATGCGATGGAAGATATTCTAAATTTTAAGGAAAAAAAACAGAGCAATTTACAGTCAGCAAATCATACCTGGTAAGCAAAAACAGAAGCAAAAGCAATGCAATCTCATAACCACAATTACATTATCATAACTAAGAATTAAAATGTGAAATTATGTAATTCTCTCCAATATATTTCCATTATCTGATTGGTCTCACAATGTTTCAAGAGGCAAATGGTGATTTTAAAGTAGAAACTCATGTTTGCTGACACAGTTAGGAGATAAATTTCCCTATGCATCAAGGAACTCCTCAGACTTAGAGTCTGACACTGGTCCAACCTATGTAAGACCAACTTCCTCTAGGGTAGCCTATCACATTGTGGGAATTGTAGTGTCCATTGAAGCACAGATGCTTTGAAAGGGTTGGGATTTTTTTTGGAAGTATGGGGTGGCAGAACCTACTTAATGTGCGCCTCTTCACCCACCATTGTTTTCACTCTGTAAATTCGTTTCTTTCCCTCGTTGGTGCTGGAAATGCTATGAAGTACAGTTTTGCACTTCATAGTTGGAGTAGCGAGGCAGGTGCCCAGCCAGTCTTCAGTGGACCTTGACAACTGTAACTTGAAGGAATCTCAGGCTCTGGAAATAATGTGAGGTGAGAACCCTAAGATGGGTGTAGGACCTGAGTCTACACTCCATGTGTTACTCCTTTCTGGGGTTAATGATTTGCAGTTCATGAGTTTGCATTGTCAGTAGACTATGTGCATACAGACAACTGAAAATGACTCTTGAAGTTCTGAGAGTAAGTTGAATGGTTCTCCAGACTAAGAGAGCCAAGAGCTTTGTTTAAACTCCATGACCAAGAGATTCTGTTGTTAACCCATGTGAATTTATTCACTTTGCCCAGCTGTAACATGAGCATGGTAACAATTCTAGTGATGTTGTGAATTGTGTGTCTGCCTGGAGTCTTCTTAGATTGCAATTTTATTTTGGTATTCTGTGTTGTTTCTCCTACAGGTGTGTCTTTTCTGCTCCTGCCTTGTTAGCCTTCTTAGTGCTCCTTGATTGAGTACATACATGATTGTACACGACCTTGTGACTACAGACAGTTGTACATATTATGGTAGTGTGTGCTTTTTCTGTATTTGTAGCAATGAAGCCTACCAGTGTTGGAAGGGGGGCACCCCATGAAAAGGAATTAACCTCCTCAAAGGACAGACCTCGTCAACTCTGACAAGTCCTAATGAGAAGATGCAGAAAGTCACAGGAAGGGGGAAATATTTTTAGCTTTTCTTACCTTAAGCAAAAATTGGTTCTACTTCCCAAACACAAAATTCCTCTAACATTCTCAAACATTTCGTGTTGCTGGAAGGTTTAGACCAACTTTTAGGAGTGGAGGAGAACTGGGTTTAAGAATAAGCCAGAGACTATCAGCGGGAACATGAGGCTGTGGTTTGGTGTACAGGAGTAACGGTCACAAATGATAGTATCTGCCTATTTACTAATCCTTAATCCTATTCTCACTATCATTTCTGGCATGTGATCTCTCAAACTAATCCTGATCGTGCCATATATAGAATTACTAATTGTAGAGCACATGGGCAGCAAAGATGGCACTGAGAGGGAGTTGGTGGGCAGAGCCCAATTTGCTTTATGTTCTGTGCGTAACCAGCCTGTGGAAGCTTAGGTGCATGATAGGGTATGACCTTGACAGTGATGGGTTCCTCTTCCTCCCCTCCCATGCCACCTGGTCTTTTTTGCTTTAAAAACTGCTTGCTCTGTGTTAATAAACGAGGTTTCCTCACTTGAGTTGACTCCTTGCTGTGTCTGATTGTCTCCCGAGCTAAGGGAGGCTGGAGAACCAGCTAGTGGGGGACTGACCATTCCTTGGACCCCGTCTGTCTTTTGTGGGACAGACGAATACCCGACATCTGGCGCCACAAGTAGGGCACAAAAGGAAAAGACACCGGTCAAGGCAAAACAGTCTCTCAGGGTAAGTGAAACCCTTACTATGGGTAATGCTATCTCACAGAAGAAGGAGGAGGAGGCAACATTAGGCCTAGAAGGAGTAAAGTAGGACTTGGGATGTGAGAAGGAAAAGGAATGGGTCAAATTGGAGGGAGAATGCACTGAGACATGCACAGTGGAAGTCAAAACGAGGGTGAAAGTTACCCCCTCTGACTCAGGTCCCCCTGATAGTCGTAGGCTCCCTCCCTATTCCCCCGATTGGGTGGGGGGGAATAGGGTAAGACACCCTACAGGACATGTGAGAGGGACCTGCAAGACTTGGACTCCTACCAAGGATCCATGTAGGAGCTGAGGGCTGGGGAAGTAACCTACTCAGAGACCTACCCTGGAAAGGAAGGGCCACCTGGGGGCCTGGAGCTTAGGCCACAGGATTTAAATCCCCAAGTGTATCTGGTCAATCTGGCACCAGGAGCAAACAGGCCCTTGGAATGATATCCATGGGAAGCTAAGGATCTTAAAGAGCTCTACAAGGCAGTGGTGGAGGATGACCCGAACTCTCCTTGGGCCCAAACCCTATTACAGGACATTGCTTATCACCCATGTGTCCATAAGGACTGGCTGGATGTAGCCAAAGCTGTTCTCACCAGTTCTCAGTTGATTTAATGGTGTGCTTTCTTTAAGGAGGAATGTAGAGTACGAGTGGAGAATAACTGGCAGCCTCAACCCGCAATACCTTTTACTTATGCCATGTTAACAGGGACTGGAGAAGGGTACTCCACTGGTGTCCAACAGGCCACAATACCTGGCCCATACTGTGACCAGGTGAGGCAGGCAGGACTAGCCAGATGGTACAAACTGGATGATGGGCCCACTGAGACCCCCATAGCAGGAGTGAGGCAAAAACCTGGTGAGCCTCTAGCTGAGTTTATAGAATGAGTCCAACAGAGCATTCACTGCAAGCTACCAGCAGGGAACCTCTGAGATCAGTTTGTAAAGCTGCTGGTCTGGGAAGGGATGAATGCAGACCACCGCATGTCCTGCGCAGGATTGAGAAAGAGTTCCCTGAGCAGATGGGTGGTGGCCTCCCAGAATGTGGACAGCAACAGCACCAGTCCCAATCATTAGCTTTAGCTTTACATGCTCAGACATCTGAAATGACTGAGGCTATTACCCAGGCACTGGCAGCCCAGGGCCAAGGGACCCAAAGACCATCTGGGAGGGGTCTCTTATGGGCAGGAGGGACAATTTAAGAGGGACTGTTTACAACAATCCCCCTCCAACCGGCCCTGGGGGGGGGGACCAAACTGCCCCCTACACCCTGCCCCAGGTGCAGGAAGGGATACCTTTTGAAAAAGGATTGTTGATCCAAGTTTGATTTAGATGAGAAGCCTTTAAACTAGGGGAGGGGCATCCTCCAGCCCTGTTTACTCAAGGAGTAACCCCCTCTGCTGCAAGGCACAGGCAGCCTCGCAGCAGGACGACCCAAGCCCATTGGACCGTCCCCCTAGTGGAAGGACTAAGCCCTAAAATAAGTATTCTCATAGGAGGAAAGAGGTTTCACTGCTTAATTGACACGGGGGGAAATCAAACCATACTCAGGGAGGAGGAAGTGCCCTTGGATTGGAAGCTTGTACCTGGGCCCCCTATTTTGGGGGTAGGGGGCAACTCCCAGTCCAAAGAGATGGTTGCCCTTATGAAATGGACTAACCCAGATGTAGAACAGGGAAAGATATGCCCTTTAGTAGCAAACAGCCTCACTGCCAATTTACTAGGGCAAGACATGCTAAGACAAATGGATGCTGTGGTCATTATGGACCATCAAGCTTCCTATGATGATATCCTGGATGGGGAAGAAGCACAAAGGCTTACACAGGATCTAGAGGGAGTTAAGAAAAAGGATTTTTTAAATTTCATAATTACAGAGAAGAACATAGGGGAACCGCTTGGGTGCACCCCCCAATCCTAAAGGCCACTGTTCCCCGAGTACCTCCCATCAGTTGGAAGCCTGGAAGCCCTGTCTGGGTGGAACAGTGGCCATTGACCAAACCTAAACTTGTAGCCATCCACCCTTTGGTGGAGGAACAAGTAAACTTTGGGCATATAGCCCCTTCTATGAATCCTTGGAACACACCTGTATTTGTTATTCAAAAAGTCTCCGGGGCTTGCCATATGCTCCAAGATCTACTTAAGGTAAATGAAAGGATGGAGCTAGGAGGAACGCTCCCAAGAGGCATGCCCTGGACTCCTGCTATACCTTCAGAATAGTCATTGGTTGTGATTGATATTAAAGATTGCTTTTTTTTTTCTGTCCCCGTGCTTCCAGATGACTGCAAGAAGTTTTCTTTTTCCATCCCTTTTCTTAAATTTTTCCAGCCTGATCAGAGGTTCAAATAAACGGTGCTGCCACAGGGAATGTCCAATAGCCCAGCCTTTTGCCAACAATACTTGGCCACACTTTTAGGGCCTGTTCTGGGTTCAGATACCTCCCTTGCCTATGCCTACATGGATGATATAATTCTTGGACACCAAGACCTGAGCCGCCTGGAGGGCCTTCTGGCCCAGGTTCTTGCCATATTTAAAAGGGGAGGGAGTTTACCATAGCCCTCACTGAAATTCAAAAGGTACCTCCTGTTAAGGTGCTTGGAACCCACTTTACCTTGACTCAGGCCAGACCCCTTAAGCCTTTGCTGGATATTCTAGCCTCTCTAACCTTAACCCAACTTCAGAGTCTTTTAGGGGAAATCAATTGGCTGTTACCATGGGTTCCTGTCCCTAAAGATAGTCTTGTGCCCTTATTTGCTCTACTAAAAGACAGGCCACCCCAAGAAGTTATTACAATTACAAATATCCATTGGGCAATATTTTTGCAGTTCCAAAAAGCCCTGGATAAATGTTCCCTAATGAGGTATTTTATTTTTGAGCCCATTTTCCCTTTGGTTGTTTGCAGGTGTTACATTGATTTCTGCAGTTTTAACTCAAACAGGGGAGCCATTAGAGTGGGTTCACACTCCCCTTGGGGGCACACCTCAGGTGTTCTCTCAGGCAGACCAACTTGCAGATGCTATTGTCAAGGGAAGGACCCAAGCCCAAAGGTATTATGACTTGACCCTCACTTCATTGTTTTTCCTTTTCAGATGGCAGATGTTGAGTGGCTCGCTCGAGCCAATGCTCGTCTTGCTCTCTCCTTGGAGGGGTTTCTAGGCCAAATTGACTGCCATTATGGGCCATCCAAATGGACTGTCATGTTATGTCGACTTCCCCTCAAAATACCATCTCTATTTTCCCCTATGTCTATTCGTGGCACCCTCCATGTTTTTACTGATGAAGGAAAAGCAGGCTCTGTGTATGCAGACTTTGAGGAACAACAAAAGACCCCAAGCCAACAAAGATTTCAGCCTTCTTAAGGGTCAGCACAATATAAAGAAATGCTAGCCATAATTATGGCCCTCAGGACATTCAAAAGCCCTTTAATTTGTAATCTGATAGCCTATATATGATTAACTTGCTCCCTTGTATTCCCCAGGCACACATTAAGCTGGATGAAAACCCTATTTCCCCTCTTATGGTTACCCTTATGAGCCTATTAGAAGAGCGGGGAGCCCCTATTCATATTCAACATTTGAGAGAGCATTCAAAATTTCCTGGGTTTTTATCCCTAGGCAATAATTTGGTAGACCAGTTAGCTACTGGCCCACAACCATTAAAGTTACAAGAGGCTACCTGTTTGCATGATTTAACCCACATTAATTGGAGAGGTTTTCAGCATAGATTTCCTCAGATTCCTGTAAAGGACATAAAACGTATAGTACATACCTGTACAACATGCCAGCCCTTCTTAAAAGTATCCCCATTACAACCACCAGGGTTAAATCCCAGAGGCCTTAAACCTAATGTCCTCTGGCAAAGGGATGTTACTCATTTCCTAGCCTTTGCTAAGTTTAAATATACATTTGTCTCTATAGATACCTACTTAGGAGCATGCTGGGCCACAGCACATACAGGAGAAATAACTAAATATTCATAAGCACATTTTCTTCAATGCTTTGCCACCTTGGGTCTACCAGCACAAGTTAAAACCGATAATGGACACTGTTTTGTTAGTAAAGCAATGTCAGATTTTTTGACAAATGGCATATTAATCATACTACAGGAATTTCCTATATTCCCCAAGGCCAAGCAATTATAGAAAGAAATCACCAGTGTCTTAAGGATCAATTATTAAAACAAATAAGGGGAGTTAGCCCCCATATACAGATACAGATAGATTTGTTTACCATTAATATTTTCAATTTTTCAAAAGGGGCAACTGAATCCAGATTTCAGAAGCACTGGGAACAACTAAACCCTAAGCGCCATCTGAAAGTCAGGTGGAAGGACCCCCTGACACAACAATGGAGAGGTCCTGACCACGCCATGGGCAGGAGATTTGGATGTGTTTTTCCCAAAGGGGAGACAGTCCCCATTTGGATCCCTGCCAGGAACCTTAAGTTTTTACCCATTTCCTCTGTACAGGAGGATACCCAAGGATAAACTAACTAACAAGGAAAGAAAAAGGGCTATGGTGGCCAAGGCTTGTATTTAAAAGAGGAAAGCCAGAAAGATAATTACTAACCATCCCCAAGGGCAACCAGACCTTGAGAATCTCTTGTGTTCTCTAACAATTGCAGATGGTGATACTCCAGCTGTTGGCTCTCCTGACCCTCCCAGTCTGGGATATGGCCCTATGGAATCTGCATCAACCTCAACGGGTGACCTGGGCAGTGATTAGTGGTGGCAATGCAGAAATCATCAAATATCTTGTCTTTAGATCTTTTTCAACCCCACAGGCAAATAGCCAGATTAGAACAGGCCCCACCTCTGGATTCTGAAGAGGCAGACTGCTATTCCATCCTTGACTAATGTTAAAGGACTGCTAATGACATTGCTTGGCCTGGTAATGCATTTGCTGATGGTTTTTCTATGCTTTCCTTGCATGATACGTGCACTGCAAAACTCTTATGAGCTTAGCCAAACATTTACATAAGATCAAGCTCCAAGTGAATGAATTTCCCCCGAGAGGAATCACGGCCAGAGATGGGTAAGAGGGGGTGTCAGTCTGACCAACGTAAGACAGGGCCTTCCGCTTCACTCTGAAGAAGTTCCCGATGACGGGTAAGGCAGACAATGTGATCCACCCAACCTAATACAGCGGGGTTCGCTTCTTTAAACAAAGACAGGAGAGATTTTGGGAGCCATTGGGAGCTGACAGTAAAGCTCAAAGGTCATCTTGACCCTGTGCTCGATTAAAGGCATGTACAAGGAACTGGCTCATTTTAAAGACACCATGTGCCCAGGATTGGTTTGCTATGTCTTCAGTTTGTTTTAAATGTTCCGTGTTTTTCTGGAATATAGTAGAATGGCCTGAGTGTGGGAGCCCACGAGGATTCACCATGCTGCATGTGTGGAACTCCCAATACCCAGGCTGCTCCTATGTTCTGAAGAGAACAACCTTACAAGATACTGACTTTTATATGTGCCCAGGAATTAATTGAACTGCTTCAGGCATTTCTAACGGTGGTCAGACTGATGTTTATTATTGTTCTAGGTAAGTATGTGAGATAACTAGGATGGGCTCTTGGATCATGAACAAGGGCCCTCCCTATCCTTGTCTGGCAAACCTCGACCCCCAGACTTGCCTTGAACCTCCCGAGTGGCCAATGCTATCCTTATCACTGTAATCCTGTTAAAATAACCTTGACAAAGGAGGGGAAATGATAACTAACTGGGAGGTGGGTCTGCCATTAAAACAAAAAAGGCAGAATCTGTAGAGCACATGGGTAGCAAAGATGGTGCTGAGAAGGAATTGAGTGGGCAGAGCCCAATTTGCTGTATGTTCTGTGCGTAACCAGCCCATGGAAGCTTAGGTGCATGATAGGGTATGACCTTGACAGTGATTGGTTCCTCTTCCTCCCCTCCAATGCCAGCTGCTCATTTTTGCTTTAAAAACTACTTGTACTGTGTTAATAAATGAGTTTTCCTGCTTGAGTTGACTCCCCGCTGCAAAGGGAGGCTGGGGAATGGGCTAGCGGCCACAGTTACCTTTCCTTGGACTCCGTCCATCTTTTGTGGGCCAGATGAAGACCCGAGAGTTAATGCTAGATCTATTATGTTGGTTTTTCCTGCCTGTTCTGGAGGTGTTGGTCAGGGATCTCTGGTCTTATAAAAAGTTACTGAAGAAAATTTGAAGTTATGTATTTTGCTCAAGGTTGTATGTGTTTTACATATTCTGAAGTTTTACCTAATGTTATCCTTCTTGTCACAATCTGCTCAAAGAAGTATTTCACTTTGGAAATTCCTTTTGGGAATTGAAGTCAGTGAAGCATAAGCACTCCTTTCAAATATCTTATAGAAACATGTTCAACCAATTTTTATCTTCTGCACTTCCTTTTGTGTTTGCAACTTTTAAATTGTTACTAACAGGGTTACACTCCACTTGGTTTATTTGTTATGGACAAATGGCAATTTCTCCAGTATAATAATGAGCCTGCTTTACACCATTTAAAATGAGACTTCCTAAACACGTATTCTGAAACAATTGGTAAAATATATTTTAATACAATCCAATGACACTTTTTCTGTGCTAGTCCTCCTTCTTAAATTTAATGCCTGGTCACTGACCATGAGCTTCTTTTGCCAAATGCTAATGCTCTACCAGTTAAGTCACATCTCTACTGGCAACTATTTTTGGTAATTTATTGGAGATCAGAGTCTCCCAGACATTCCTCCCACAGCTGTCTTCAATCTATGATCCTAAGGTCTCAGACATTTGGGTAACTTGGATTAAGCAACCATAGCCCAGTTACAATGCCATCTTTTAAATAAAGATTATATTTTAATAAAATAATCTGAAATAGAAAATTTTGAAATTTTAAGGAGGTATGTTCAATCACTAGTATATATGAAAATAGTCCAAATCACAAAGCAAAAATAAAATATCCCACCTTGAAATCTATAATACTCCTGACCTCAAGCATTATGAATATAGACACAGCTTACAATAAATTCTTTTAAATTATTTTTCTGTTTTTATTTTCTTTTTTGCCAGTATTGGGCCGGAATTGTGGGTCAGGGGGCTATCTCTCAGCTGTCAGTTCTAGGCTAGTGCTCTACCACTTGAGACACAGTACCACTTCTGGCTTTTTCTGCTAATGTGGCGCTAAGGAATCAAACCCAAGGCCTCATGCATGCAAGGCCAGCACTCTAAAACTGAGCCACTTTCCCAGCCCTCTTTCTAAATTTTTTGAAGAAACATCGTGGTGATGTAGAAAAACCCAATATTAATGTGTAAACATTGCTTTTAAATGATTCATATTGTCTTTCCTAACACAAACAACCTAACTGATGTGTACAGAGTAGATTTTCAGTTTTGGTAAATGTCAATGTAAAGTTCATTTAATTTTATATTATGAGTTTCCATTCCACAATATTGTATTTTAAAATATACAGAATTGTGGATAATAGCTTTTCCTGTGTAATAAAACAACTGAAAATATAAAATGACAAAGCTATTTATTTGTTTTAATTTTTATGTATCTAGATTCTGGGGTGTCCTCACCTTAGTATTTTGTGCTAGTATTGTTTAAGTAACATATTAGACTTTAGTGTTCTCCTTCCTTGGATGTAGGTGGCTAATTGGCATTGTGTCACTCCGATTACTAGTATTTTAAGGTGTGTCTTTATTAAATCGTGTATATCCAGCAAGATCGCCATAGTTTTTCATATCAATGTTTAGGAAAGTGAGGGACTTCTCAAACTGGTGTTTATATCTTTTTTACTGATGTCCATTTGGACAAAGCAGGTTAAATGGCAAATTGCGCAGCATTGCACAAGGTTGTTCTGAGTATTTGTATACAGAAAAATATTTGTATACTTGACAACCATAATTGAAATTATAACAAGAAATATCTATTGGATGCATTTTTCCTGTATGAGTTTGGTGAACAGATATGGAATATTCACATACATTGTTCTATGGTTATTAATTTTGTTGATGAATGAGGTAGAGCACAAATTCTAAATTGAGTCCTTAGGATAGTTTTGCATTAATAAAATGTACTTCATACATCCCTAATTGTATTTCAGTAATAACTAATTGTACTAAAGTTGGGATGTGTTTTTTCTTTCAATTATTCATTTATTTTGTGGGAACATTATGTTTAAAAATCCTATATGTATATTAACCTAGAAATTAATTGCTTTTATCCTATCTACCAACTAATAGATTGTGGATTCACCTTTAGTGAAGAGTTTAATGCTCTACTTGACAAAGAAAAAATTCTTTTCCCCAGAAGGCTTTATGATTTTCCAGCTCATTTAGAATATTTTCAACAGGAAAATCTGGGGCTAAATCACAGAGGTTCTTTCCTGACTACCTCATTTGCCAATCTCCCAGCCATGCTTCCAGAATCTTCTGATCATTGTCAACATCAAGAAAGAATGAAAAGATCTCTGGTGAGGTGTTTTTTTTTTTATTTCTCATGTTTTTACATTGCATTTTATGTCCCTAAGGGTGTCCAGGCTTGAAAAGGACAAAAACAATTTCAGCTTTAGGAACATGTTTCTAAATCAGATAAAGATGACTTGTAGATTAAGTAATTATAAAATCTTATATTCTAAGTTGAGTGCAGATCTGTTTCCATTTGTGTCCTGTTATTCTGATATGAGAAAAGGTGATAACATTTGTTATGTGATTCAATGACACCAAGTAGGTGACTTCTGGAAGGTGAAGATTCACTAGCAGCTTGTCAGAGATCACATCCTCATGAGCAACACTGAACTATCTTAATGAAGTTTTACAAGAGTTGCTGAAATAATGTGATCCCATACAATTTTGGATGTGGTAGGGGACTGAGAAAGGTGTGTGTACTTAAATTACTGTCCTTACATAGTTTTTGGATTGTTCCATGGTCCTTAGCTTACCTGATTCTTAGCCTATGTTTGATAATATAATCTGTGGCCTTTCTAGAAATCTGTCTGTCTGATTCTAAGGTATCTTTACAAGACTAATTTTCTATGGTTTTCTCTGTTCATTCTGTTTCCTGCTTATTAGATTTCTTTACGTCCTTCTTTCTAATTTGTCTCTTTTTCTCTCTGTCTCTTTCTCTCATTTCCTCTTCTCTCCAATTATCTCTTCGTTTTTTCTTCAAATGCTCTATTTGGGAACCAGTTTTTCTTATTGATCAATTTTACTTTGCTGATATGTCTCTTAAAATGGACATTTCTCTTACCATTGTAGAGGAAAATTGTTGTTAACCATAATCCGACATAGTTATATATTAATCTGGAGCCAAAGAAAATCAGACAAACACATATATAAAGAAAAAGAGATTGCTGGGTCATAGGGGAGCTCTATGTGGAGTCTTTTGAGCACCAATCCCACTTTTGGGTATTTACCAAAATGTTCACAAACAAAACCACACTAAAGGTACCAGCACGACTATGTTTATTGCAGCATTATTTACCATAGCTAAAATAGGGAACCAACCCAAATGCCCCTCAGTAGATGAATGGATCAAGAAAATGTGGTATATATACACAATGGAATTCTATGCCTCCATCAGAAAGAATGACATTGCCCCATTTTTTAGGAAATGGAAAAACTTGGAAAAAATTATATTAAGTGAAGTAAGCCAGGCCCAAAGAAACATAGGTCCTATGGTTTCCCTTATTTGCAATATATAGTATATGTCTGAGTCAAGCAGAAAAGGCCAGATAAGTTGATGTTAGGGAAATGAACCTTAAGATATGTATTCAAATGTTTTTTTTTCTTTCATGCAATTGTTTCTAACACATTTATTAGATTATTTCTTTGTTGCTTTGTATGTCCCTCCCCCATAATATAACCCCTACTTTCACTGTATTTGTTGTTGGTATAATTTGTGTATGGCAAGGGAAAAAACAAATCGTTTAAATAGGGATACAAGTGTACCTATTGCAACAATGAGATGCACAATTCATTATGTCGAAAAAGAATTTTACAACTTTTTTGGGCTGGGAGGAGGTTTGGTTGGGGGGGGCGGAGGGAGGATGGGAAGGGGAAACAAATGAAGAGGCTACAATGCTTTATAAGAGTGTACACATTATCTTGCCCATATAATTATAACCCCTCTGTACAGCATTTTCACAATAAAAAAGCAGAAAAAAGCAAAAAAAAATAAATATAAAAGAGAGATAGAGTGAAACCTGGGTTCCCAAGGCTAAGTAGCACTTGGGCCTTGAGTCTCTACAATCAAACATTTTTTCTTGAATTTACATAGAGCAAGTAACCATGGATACATGAAAAAAAAAATAAAGCATCTAGCTAGGTACGAGTTACTCACACCCATAATCCTAGCTAATCAGGAGGCAAAGAAATGAGGATTGCAGTTCAAAGCCAGCAGGGTCAGGAAAGTCATTGAGACACTCATCTCAAATTAATCACCAGAAAACTGAAGTGGTGCTATGGCTCAATTGGTAAAACAATAGCCTTGAATTGAAGACCTCAGGAACAGTACTGAGGCCTAGAGTTCAAGCCCCATGACCAAGAAAATAAATAAAGCATCTATATTAATATTACCATCAGAGCTGAAACAGAGTTTGTGAAAGACACTTTTTTCCCTTGTTTTGAGAGAGGAGACTGCAACCAGACAATGTCTAGACCTGATATACACATCACCTTTGCCTTCAAGGTCAACAGCACTGAAAATTCAGCATTTCAAGCACTAAGGAAGGAGTGTGACACTCCAGTCTCTTAACTCTCTCAAGAATTGTCTGTTTTAACCCTTCTGTGGCCATCTCTCAGCATTCTGAGATGTCAGGGTGGACTTGCCACCTCATAGCATTTCCACTTTTAGCTCAACTTCAGAGTTCTCTGCAGACAGTTAATAGCAACAAAAAGATTTTCCTGACTCTATTTTCTTTTTTTGGCCTAACCTCATTTGATGTGATACGGTTTCAAATTAAATATTGTATTTTCTTTCTAATAAATTTAACTGTTGTTCTAACTGCTGTAGATTTTCTTCAAAGGAAGTAGTTTAGGCTAGCACATTGCATGGAGGAATTTTTTTCAAATGACTTTAATTGTTATAACAGAGGTGATATACAGAGAGATTCCAATTATGTGAGTCAGTTAATGAGTATATTTCCTTTCATACACTGTCTTCCATTCCCTCATTCTCTCCCAGTTCCTCCCTTGCATCTATACTCATGAGTTATATAGTTTACTTCATCAATGTCTAATGACCTCCACTACTACACTTTTCCACCCTATTTGCCTTGAGTTCTACAGCTTTCCCTGTGATGAGCAGACTACCAAAGAAGGAATACAATTCTGAATTTAGGACAGAATGGTTATAGTAAAAGAGACCTATCTCAGCCATTCAGAGATTAGAAATGTGGAGAAATATCTTCAGTTATGTAGGTCAAACATGGAAGAGAATGTGGCAAGCCCAAAGCCAAATGCCAAAGGGAGAGAAATTTAACAAAATACCCTGAAGTTGAAACAAGTTTTAAAAGGGAGAGCTGGGCTTAATGGGAATAGGGCAGAAGAATGGAGATGGAAATGGTTGACTAATACAGTCATAACCCTCAATGTACATATGTGAGAATATAAATAGGAAACTTGAAGGGAAAATGGGATTGGGGTAAGTGAAGGAAGAAAAATGGAAAGTGTGAAAATGATCCAGATGCATTGTACATTGAAATGCACATGTACACTCTCTTCAACACTGACATGATGAAACGAAATCCCTTTGCACAATTAGCTAAAAATTAAGTTTTTGAAGTTTTAATATTGAGACCAGAAGCATAAGCATTTAGAGATAAATTAGAGGATTGCATCGACATATTCTTGAGGCTTGTGCTCCTTTCAATATACAAAAATTAATAAGTGTCAAATCTGCTGCAAATGTAAATTTTATTTTGTAAATTCGTTTTGCCAATTACTTAGAATATACAGAACCAAATAACACTATTCCTTCCCTTCCAATAAAAAAGTCTTATTGACCTTTAGGTTGCTCACTTGTTTCTAAATATCTTAAAGTAATGCATTGGAACTAATTTCATTCTACATTTAATTTTAAATTTTAAATCACTAAATTCTTTTAAAATCCTCTCACTTTGATACAGGTCTGGATAGATAACTGATGTGGGTAGAATCAAAATTACATATATGCTTACCTAATTTTCTCACTTCTGGGCCATAGAATACAGATGGTCCTTGTTAGGAAAATGGAGGCGAGTGGAAAAGGAATAGGATGGACTTGATCATCAACAAACAAGGACTGTTTATTGATGAACAGTGAGGGGCACAGCCTTTCCAGTGGGTTTGGAGGTTGTGTGAGGGAGCTGGGACAGGATCAGGGTTTTTATAAAAGATCTGAGCAAGGAGGTAGAGGTTAATGAAAAGCTCCTAGGTCAAGAAAGGTGGGGGCCTTTCAGTTGGGACCACAATGGGATGTGTACAGCTGGGCTTAGGTGGATTGCCCTTCCTGTAATTCAAAGGAGTTCACAAATACCCGGGATATAGGGTCGGGGTCAATTCATCATATTCCATCTTGATAGAATGTTAGGGCCAAGAGGTGAGAGGCAAGTTCTTCATATAGGGTCTTTGAGACATAAAAAGAATTGTGATGAGTGGGAGTATCATGGAGTTATGAGAACAAAGCAGATTCCCATCATTTGTAACCCTGAAGGAGTATAAAATGTGGAGGGGCATCATGGTCTTTTCTGGCTATTTCCTGCTGGCATGAGGGTTTAAAGGAGTCACTGGGGCTGGGGTCTTTCAGGTCTGTGTTGGATCCAGGGCAGTGTCAGCAAAGCCTCTGGTTGCCTGCAGTAATAGGATGGCCTTGACTTGGTCCCAGATCCTGAGTGAGGACTGTTATCCTGTTAGAGAGAAACTTGAAAATGATGAGATCAGTGAAAAGTCTGACAAGGTGGCAGGACTAGTTCATATGAGTGACACAGTAAAACAAACCCTGGGCACAAGCCATAAATGTTCCATTTGTATCATGAGCCCATAACCAGTCAGAAGTTAGGCCTGGATTGGAGAAGTTAAGGGCCTGGTGTGAGACCTTGATCATTTCCTATCAATAGCAGGTAACAAAGGCAAGAATGTAAATTCCTGTCCAGTTAGAAGTTAGACAGATACAGACAGTAGATGGACAAGCTTCTCAACTTGTGTCTATTGACCGCTTGGCTCTGGTTAATTTTGAAAAGGTAGGCACGAAGTGGCTGATGTGACATCATCTCCTCTTATTCTTTTCCACTTTGTCCTGGACGTGTAGGTGCTTGTGGCTTAGATATAGGCTTTGAACTCAAGGCCTGAGGGAATTCCCTGAGCACTTCAGCTCAAAGCTAGCACTTTGAGTCACAAGCTCACTTTTAGCCTTTGGATCGTTAATTTTTGAGCCTGCTTCCAGCCTGGCTCTTTGCTGATTATAGAGTCTCAGAGGGATTTTTCTGCCCAGGCTGGCTTTGAACTGCAATATGTGCCACAAAAATCTTTTATTATTTCCAATTAAAGCAACCAGAAATTAATAGGAACAAGTAGAGCTTACATGCATCCTGTCAAGAATTGATCAACAAATACTTGCCAGAACTCTACAATGACAAAACTCAATTGATGGGATGAGAGTTTGAGCACAGCTTGGATGCCTGGAAAACCTGATAACCAATTTTACAAGAGGCTGTCCTGGCCTACACATGTTTTAACACCATAACAATGCAGCTGGCTTTCTCAGGTCAGGCTTGGAAAGGTTTCCAGAGAGTTTTCCAGGAGTCTTAGTTTTTGTAAATCTAAAGCAGTCTTTTACCAAGAATCAGCTGTGTGTGATGGAGTCAGTCAGAAGTCCAATCTACCATGGTGGAGGTAGGATAGTCCAAGCAAGATCTTGGCCAGAATCTGTCCCTCGGATGAATTGTCAGATCTCCTGTTTGTTGCTTACAAATTTATACAAAGATTGGTTAAGACACTTGACTTTAGATGGACATAGAGAATGACATGATAGTTTTAATGTAAATCACAGCCAACAATTACATACAAACTTTTACTCATAAACTGTCTTTTAAGGAATATTCATACCATCTTCCACATACTCAAATTTTCTGACAGAAACAAATATGTGGAACAAACATTTTTAGAAAATTCTTACCTCCTTACCGGTGTTTATCCTCACAGCTGGCTAGGAGCTGAACTGGGTTTCACTACTTTTACTACTACCCTTGAAAAAGATGTTTTCTTATAACAAACAGCACATTTGTTGAGAAATATCACTACCAAGAATTACAAGAAGATAATTTTTACACAGTTTTTATGTATTATAATGAGATTATGTTGAACGTGCTCTGTCTCTCTCTCTGTATGTCTCTGTCTCTGTCTCTGTCTCTGTCTCTGTCTCTCTCTCTCTCTCACACACACACACACACACACACTTAAACAAACGTTTTAAGGCACGTATGTTTTAAAAAAAATGAAAATAGGCCATAAGATTTTTTGGAATTCCAATGGCAAAGTAGTATTGTTTTGACCAATATGATAAAAAAACATGTGTTCAAGGCAATACCAAACAAAATGCAAGGCAAATTTTGACAAACAGAATTTCCACCTTTAAACAAACATTGACAACAAGAGAAGGAACCCTTTAAATCAATTTTGGTGATGAGGTGGTTTAATATTTTAAATTGAACATTTTAACCATTAGAACAGTGAAGAGTAGAGAGGAGATAGGTTGGTGGAAGTGTGGGGGTTGAAGAAAAACCCATCATGTGGTCTTTGTCTCTTGCTAGGTTCAGCTTCCAAGGCATGTAGATAGAATTGGGGGAGGAGGTGGTTGAACAGGTTTGTAAGGGGAAAAGATAGAACTTTTAACCTGCAGATATTTAAAGGGAGGATGTGGCATAATGAAGTTACTGAAAAGGTAGTTTGAATAATTGGATAAAGTTATTGGAAGAGGTGAGAGGGAGGGATTTTTCTTCGGTAGCCACTTAGAGAAGAAATTAAGAATCTAGATTTTGAAGTGAGTGGACTCAGGAAAGAGGAAAGGACTGTATTATTGTCTAAGTCCCTACGAGAAGAAGGATTGGCTTGTTTCTATTAAGGGATTTCAGGGTGGTAAAGGGAGAGAGCAGCAAAAGACAGAGGCTGTCCTCAGTGTGTTTGTCAGCCAGCCTCAGTCAATAACAGATTAACGAAATGTCCAGACCAGAGGACCATTTAATTATGGTCTGGAAGGGAAGAAGGTGTATTAGCCATAGAAGAGGGTTGAGAAATGTATAAGTATGGAGGGGTTTGTTTAGAAGGATTTTTAACAGGACTCATAGCTTGTTATTTTACCTTTGGAGGCCTATGCCCACCCCCACCTTGTGTCAGCTACACAAGCATGCAGACAGGCAGGCACAGCGACTGGGGTCAGCAAAAGGAGTTTGCTTGAAACAGACACAGTTTTAGCCTAGAGAATATGGACCAACTGCAAATACCAAGAGTGTAGTTAGAAGAGCAAGGAAGGAGAAAAGGTTCTTTTGTGATGGAGGTCATCAAAGAAAAGAGAGATAGAGGGAAATGGAGAGGGGGAGAGAGACAGATTGAGTTGCTACAAGATAAGGAGTTACTTTTTTAGAGGAAACGTTGGGTGGCTCCTGGCAGAGAAGGGCTTGGTGAGCAAGGCAGGAGAGTGGAGAGGGAGCCCTCTGGAGTGGAGGTCAGAGAAGGACTTGGTGGAACGAACAGAACAAGCAAAGTGAGGATTTTCTGGAGCAGAGCTTGAGGAGGGCTTAGTTTTAGGGGACCTCAGACTCCTCCCAGTTTCATTGGAGAATTGTTTAAATCAGCAAGAGTAAAACCTAAGGTTCTGAATTTAGGTCAGCAGTGCCATGGTAATGAGACCAGATTTTGGAATAAAAACAAGTCAGTTTTGTTTTTTTATGACTGTAAATCAGTCAGCCCAAAGTCTTAAGTTTAGACAGCAGGCATGCCAATGGGGTGTCTTTGGGAGACAATTTGGAAATTTTGGTAGGACTATGGAGCCTGTCCTGATGCTCCAGGCACCGCTGGGGCTTTGGGAAGCCAGACGGATGGATCCCAATAATTAAGAGAGGGCATCCCCAAAGGTCCTAATTAAAGGGTATCAGGGTATAAGGAAAGAAGAGACTTCTGGAGTCTCTGTACCCCACAGACAAGAAAGAAGGGAGGGAGTCCTGCCCTCCTGGGGTCCATGTCAGGTGCCTACACCACAGACCGGGCTAGTTACCTTGTCCTGAACGCTTTTAGGTATTGGGTGAAGTCAGTCAAACAGTGAAGAGCCTCCTGCCTGGAGATCAGAATCCAGGGACAGGGTAAAGGATAGAGAATAGGGGGAGAGATAAGGCCTTTTCTGAGCTTACGCAGGGGGGCAATAATACCTCAAGCCACAGCAGCGTGGCCATCCACTGCTTGCACTGCTTACAAAAGCAAAGGCTGGGAGGTTTTTCAGGTGTCTGTTTAGCCCAAAGTAAGCTCAGAGGGCTCTGTGCTTCTGATGAAGAAAAGCCTTGGAAGGAGGAGGAAGGTAGCAGAAAGGCTCCATGAGAGGTGGCAAGGAGGTGGGTGGCCCCTTGGCAGAGGGCACCTACTTACTCCTGGTGCTTTTTATCTCCTGGGTGTCAGCACCATATGTTAGGAAAATGGAGGAGAATGGAAAAGGAATAGGCCTGACTTGATCACCAACAGAAAGGTCTCTTTATTGAGGAACAGCCAGGGGCACAGACCTTCCAGGAGGATTGAGGTTGTGTGAGGTAGCTGGCACAGGATCAGTGTTTTATAGGAGATCTGATCAAGGAGGTAGAGGTTAATGAAAAGCCCCTAGGTCAAGAAAGATGGAGGACTTTCAGTTGGGTCTGAGATGGGATGTTTACAACTGGGCCTAGGTGGATTGCCCTACCTGCACATCAAAGGAGTTCACACATACCTGGAATTATGCCTGGAGTCCGTATGGACTTGGGATAATAGGGTGGGGGTCAACCATTCAGGCCAATTGGAAAAAGTTAGCGTTCCGAGCTTTTCTGCATATAAACACTCCATCAACATTTTCTTATTAGAGGATTATTCAAGATTAGCTATATGTTGATTGATAATAACTGAGCTTGACAGAAAGGTGAGGGAAAACTGTCTAGTCTCCAATGAGGTTCTGACTTGTATTTCACAAAGTGTTATGAAAGCACTCAATGAGAAATCTAGTAGCTGCATTTCTTAAAAGTGCTTGCCTAGGGGCTGGGAATGTGGCTTAGTGGTAGAGCGATTGCCTTGCATGCATGAGGCCCTGGGTTCGATGCCTCAACACCACATAAGCAGGAAAAAAAACCAGAAGTGGCTCTGTGGCTCAAGTGGTAGAGTGCTAACCTTGAGCTGAAGAGCTGAGGGACAGCTCCCAGGCCCAAAGTTCAGGCCCACGACCGGACCCCCCCAAAAAATTTAAAAACAAAAGTGCTTGCCTGGTTACACTTTCTGATAATGTGTCAATTCAAGTACTTCTTGGAGTTCCAAACCATTCAATTTTGATGTATTAGAAACTTGTTACAGTTTGCTGACAGCTCTTGGTGATGAAATTTGTGCTTTTTAAAATTGCTTTCCCAATTCCATCCACAAAATGCAGACAAAAATTATCTGAAAAAATTCATATCTGTTGATATTGCATATACATTTACTTTCCATTACAAACCTAGAATGCGGTAAAATTTCTCATAGCAATTACTAGATTGTGGGCAGTTTCTAATGTAAATAATATATTTATTTTTGTAGAGAATTTGAGTATCCAAAATTTTAATATGCCTGTCATCCTAAAAACAATACCTTGCTGATATTGAATGACAAATATAACTTCCCATAAGTACAGAAATTTTCCTTGTATCTTTTTAATATATACTTTTATTGTAAAGATACTGTACAGAGGGGTTACAGTTACACAAGTAAGGAAATGAGAACATTTCTTATTGAGCATTGTTAACCCCTCCTGTTTTTCCTCTACCATCCCTTCCCTTTACACCACCTCAACTCCTCCCTCCATCCCCCTCTGATAGAGTGTCTTGTACATCCTATTGTTACAATGGATCAACCTGTATCCTTTCCTTATATCTTAAATGAAGAAATGCTGGCTTGTTTCATGCTGATTCTACTTGTGTTGACACACCTAAAATCACTCTCCAAGTCCAAAAGCACATAAATGAAGTGCAAATCATCTTTTGTCAGTGGTATAATTGTGTTCTACACATTTATTGACAGGATACAAACCTTAATACATATATACATTTGAAGGCATTTGATGTGTGAAAACCCGTCAATATAAAATATAAAGTGATTTTGAAAAAAATAAAAGTGACTCAGAAGAAATTATAAATGCAAAAACAGTCTTTACAGAAACAAATTCTTAGAGATATTTCATGACTTTGAAAAGGATAAAGTGGCTGAAATTAATATAAATTTAGAAGTATGACAATTCACAAAAATATAAAAAGATATTCATGTATATCATTATATAAGCCAAAGCAGAAAGCAAATGTTGTTTAGATGACTTTTTAAAATACACTTTCTCAGGAACTGCGAAGGGGTTTCAGTGGTAGAGTGCGTGCCTAGAATGAATGAGGCCCTGTGTTTGATTCCTCAGTACCACATCAGTACAAAAAGACAAAGGTGGTCCTGTGGCTCAAGTGGTAGCACTAGCCTTGAGCTAAAGAGCTAAGGGAAAGCACCCAGGCCCAAGATTTCAAGCCCCACGACCAACAAAAACTTTTGTGTCCTCAACTCTGTAAGACGGCTGCTTCAGCCTAGGGCTAAGATTTTAGCTGTGGACACTTAACACTCCTGGTTCAGACTCTACTTGAGAAAAATTTTAATGAGTATTTTGTTCTTAATTTTGCTCTTTGTAAATTCATATGCACCTATAAAACATGGTGTGGCCATCCCAGTAACATTCTCAAAGTACCTCCTAATGACGACTTACAAAAAGTTGTATTATATTACAACAAGGAAAACAATGCTACAATAAACAAAACCAATAATTAAATATTAATGATTAATAAAATGAAAAATGAAACAATTACCAGTGTTTCCAGTATTTGAAGTATACTACATATTAGGTTTTACTATTTTTTCATAATCCTGTACATTTAAAACTGCCTAAGATTATGATGTTCAATAAGAGTTTTATAGGCTATGAGTAGTCTTTAAAGTTTCCCACTAAGATTATTATTTATGGCTCATCTCATCTGTATATGGCTTATATCATCATTTGTTCCTCGCTAACCTATAATGTAAGGAAGCCCTAAAGTTTTAACAGAAACTGTGGAATTAACAAAGTCTTAACTCTTCACTCTGCTTCTTTACACAAAGAATTTGCAAATTATCATTAGTAAAATTTCTATAAACTCTGAAATGTACACACTTAGTAGTATATGCTGCTACAATAAATCTTAAATACTTTATGGAAAATTTTTATGACCTGTCATACAGTCTTAATTTTGGCATATATATAAGCAAATTCCCAAAATTAAAAATATTTAAAACATTAAAACTTTTAACAAACCTTAACACTTGCTTCAATGTTCATTATGAGAGGTGCCTTGTATAGAATAATTGAATTCCTCCTCTTACACATCTCTTGAACAACAAATATCTGGAATTATATTGTTTTTGACATGCCAATCTTGACTTTATTCATAAATGTGTGCTTATATAAGAAACACATGGTTTTAAAATTTCACAACAATTCTTTACAACTTACTTTTTGTTGAATTGTTTAGTTTAAGAAAATCAATTACACTTTATATATAAAAAATGTTCTGTGCTCAATTCGGCAGCACATACACTAAAATTGAAATGATACAGAGAAGAGTACCATGGCCCCTGTGCAAAGATGACAAGCAAATTCATGAAGTGTTCCATATTTTTACAACAGACGATGGAGTGGATGTGGCCAGAAAGGAACCCTACTGCATTCGAACCATACTGCATTCTTGGGTGGGAGTGTAAACTTGTTCAGCTACTTCGGAAAGGAGTATGAAGGTTCCTCAAAAGATTCCACATAGCGCTCCCCTATGACCCAACAAATACTTCTTCTGGGCATTTACCCAAATGATCACAAACAAGACCATACTAAAACTACTAGCACTACTATATTTATTGCAGCATTATTTACCATAGCTAAAATATGGAACCAACATTGATGCCTCTCAGTACATGAATGGATCAAGAAAATGTTATAGAGAGATAAATAGATAGATAGATTGATTGATTGATTTCCATTGTGTGTGTGTGTGTGTGTGTGTGTGTGTGTGTGTGTGTGTGTGTGTGTGTGTGTGTGTGTGTGAGAATAGGAATTCTATACCTCCATCTGAAAGAATGACATTGCCCAATTTGTTAGGAAATGGAAAGGCTTGGAAAAAATTATATTAGTGAAGTAAGCCAAGTCCAAAGAAACATAGGTCCCATGGTTTCCCTTATTTGCAATAAATAATATATGTCTGAGATAAGCAGAAAAGGTCAAAAGCTATGGGCATATGACCATATAAGATGATGTTAAATGAAATGACCCCCAAAGTAAGTACACAAGTGGGTTTTTTTCTTGCTTGCTATTATTTCAAACGTATTTATAATGTACGATGTATTTTATTGTTTCTTTATATGTTCCTCGCCCACAGTATAACCTCTGTTTTCACTGTATTTGATTTTGGTGCACCTTAATCTTGTATATACACTTAGCTAATTGGGGAGGGGAAAGAAGAAACAAAATGGTTAACTAGGAATACTGGTCGACCCATTGTGACAATGAGATGCACAAGACACTATGTTGAAAGTTGAACTTTACAATTTAGGTGGGGTTGGGGGGGATGAAGGGGAGTGTACTTGTAGAGGTGTGAGGAAGGGATGGTGGGGGAAAAAACAAAGGAGGAGGTAACAATGCCTGAGAGGAAATGGACTCATTACCTTGCTCATGTAACTGAAACCCCTCTGTATGGTATTTTAACAATAAAATACATATAAAAATGTTCCGAGATGGAAAAGTTTATTTCCCCTATTATACCCATATAATATCATTAACTAAGAAATTAATGCAAAACACTGACGTGAATAAGTGTGTGAGTGTGTGTGTATGTGTGTGTGCCTGCATGTTGGCGTGCTCAGAGTTTGAACTTAGGGCTTTAAGGTCTTGCTAGGCCTTTCCCCTCTAGTTTGGTGAGCTAGTATATTAGCTACATCTCCATTCATGCTCTTTTCTAGTTCATTAAAATTTTTGAAAAATAATGTCATGATTTTTTGCTCTGATTGGTTTCCAAATGTTATCCACAGAACTCAGCCTTCTGAGTACATATCCTGAGTAGTCAGGATTACAAGGGTGACCAACCAGCACAAGGCTTTCAGAAACATATTAAATGTAGAAGAAAATTTACTTCATGAGTGTTTGTTTTATCATCTACATTTAAAGCATTTTGGAGTGATTATATGTGAATTTATTTCCTTTTTGGATTCTTAAAAGACAGTACGTGATGATATTTAAAAATTTTACTACTTTTTAAAAAGGAAACTGGAAATGTGGAACAGAAGAAATTTGGCTCTCTTTGGACCTCAATTTATAAGCTCATCTCTGTGCATGATAACCCAATGTCACCAACACAGTCTGTGTTGAAGACAAAATGTGGCAGAAAACAAACACCCTTGGCAACAATTGCTATGGTATTATTTCTTGGACAATATGTATATTGAATTGAGTGTGTAAGAGAATGGAGAGATTTTACCTACCTTTTTTGTATTGCTGAAAGACTTTTGGAAACTTTGACTGATTTCCTTCCTCATTGTGTGACTTTGGACCGTGCACTTAGTGCCTTTAATTAAAATTTTTCCCAACATTATAATGGTAATAACATTAGCATTACAGCAAATATTATCTTAAGAATTAAGAGGTATGACACTGGTGAAATAATTAAGTTTCTATGAATAAGCTTTGAGTTTGGTCAGCAATTTTTAATACTAAATATAATTCCATATGTATTACAGAAACCATTACATGTAGAGAGAAACCAGAACTAATGTTATCAATTGACTGTGATCTGCTTTCAAGGAAGCCAGGTGGATAACTTCTCATGCTGTAATTCAAACTGGTTATCTTGTCTTGATATTGTAAAAATATCAGGGACAGAATAATGAAGAAATGTTGTGCACTGAGCTGAAGCGCATATGAAAATGTGCAAAACTGATAAAACGTAAACTTATCTGAGCAGTATATTGTGTTTTACATCATTTAAGTTACATTGCAAAGATAGGGAGACCTAGAAGAATGAATTCTCCTTTTGATACCCTATCATAGGGACTTAGAAGGATGAACTTACCTCATGCTTGAAGAGGCATCATCGGATGAGAGGAACAGTGTTTTTTTGTTTGCTTCCTTCCATTTATTATTCAGTTTGAAATCTGAACTACTTGAAACTGAAGGAAACCAAGAGAAATCAGACATGCAGGCTTTGGAAAGAGCAATAAACATAAAATAAAATAAATATAGCCTTGTAAAAGGTCAAACTAAATTGAGTTTTATAGTCTCAAGTGATCTAAGCAATATCATGATATTGAAAATTTTAAAATGTTAGGAGTTGCTTAATTTTTTCCTTTCTACTACCTTGAATTAATTATTGATTTTGTATAGAGAGCTTAAAGATGAGATTAACAAGTAACATGAATAAAAATGGACAAAAGTTCTGAATAGGCCTGTTTTCCAAAAAGCCCTGAAAATCACAGTGGGTTTACAAAGTTGTGTTTAATACCATTTCTATGCTGGCTTAGTGAACAGAAGTCATTAGAGAAATGCAATTCAAAATTACTATGATACTACTTCATAACTATTATAACTCTTACAAAAAACCCCAAAAGAACCAGGTGTGGTGGTAAAGGTTTGTAATTCCAAGCATTTAGGAGGTTGGACTAAGAGGAATTGAGTCTAAAGCCAGTCTGGGTTACTTCACCTATTAGAAACATGCACTTTCATAAAACTCAAAAGGTAATAATGTTGGTGAGAGTATGGAGAAAAGAAAATTCTATACACTCTTGGTCAAAATACAGGCTCGTATTCTAGTTGTAGAAATTAGTATGCATTTTCTAAAAAAATGCAAAGTTGAAATATCATCTGACTCACCAATCATGTGATTGTTTCTCTCTGGGTAACTCGTAAATATATTCGTAGTTCATTGTTATTCACATTATTCACAACAGCAGCCAAGATATACTTCGAAGTTAAGTGTTCAAATTCACACAATTAAAGCAACTCTGGTACATGCACAAATACATGTTCTGTTTCATCCTTAAAATAGCAAGATACTTCTCCCATTAGCCACAACTTACAATGACCAGAAAGATGTAATCTGAATGAACCAAAATTTTGTCTTCTGATCTTTGTAATACTACACACACGCAAACACACCAACCTCAAACATTAAGAGAGAATTTTTTTTTAAAGTAAAGCAAACTGGAATCACTAGGGCATTTAGATCACAATGTAGAAGATAGTAGATATGAAGGATAACCAAGTACAGAGTTGTAATGTACAAGATGAGGTTACAGGGGACTACAGTGGCCTTACAAAGGAATGAAGCTAAGTAAGTAGGAGTTGTTCTTCCGAATGAAGCTAAATAAATAGGAGTTGTTCTTCCGAGTAGGGTTTGCTCTTTAAAGTTGTTCTTCCTTCAGTAATGGATGAGATTAATGTAATTCTTTAAATATACCTGCCTGTTTGCAGAAATAATATCAAACAATATAGCAATAATGTTCTATGCTCAACATAGAACAAAATGTCAAATTAAAATACATGAGATTATTCTTGATATAAACTAATTATTACAAATAAGGGAAAACCTGAGACCTATGTTTCTTTAAGTCTGGCTTACTTCACTTAATATTTTTTCCAAGATCTTCCATTTCCTTACAAATGAGGTGGTATCATTCTTTCTGATGGAAGCATAGTATTCCACATGCATGTGTAAGTGTGTGTGTATGAGAGAGTGACATTTTCTTCATTCATCTACTGAGGTGCATCTGGGTTGATATCATATCTTAGCTATGGTAAATAATACTGTGATAAACACAATTGTGCTGGTAGCTTTAGTGTGGCCTTGTTTGTTGTCACGTGGGTAAATGCCCAGAAGTGGTATTAGTGGGTAATAGGGAAGCATTATTGTGTACATCAAGGATAATCTTAGTAGATGAGCAGAATAGCTCACTATCTACTTACATATGATTTTTTTTTTTTTGGTCGGTCGTGGGGCCTGAACTCTGGGTCTGGGCACCGTCCCTGAGCTCTTCAGCTCAAGGTTAGCGTTCTACCACTTGAGACACAGTGCCACTTCCGGCCTTTTTCTGCTTATGTGGTGCTGAGGAATCGAACCCAGGGCCTCATGCATGCAAGGCAAGCATTCTTACCACTGAGCCACCTTCCCAGCCCTACATATGATCTTATAAGGTGATTCCAAGTGAAATGAACTCAAAGACATGTTTTTGTTGTTGTTCTTAATGTAGTATGTGATTTCTTTTTATCTTTTGTGTTTTCCCCACCAATGTTTATCCCCTGTAGTCACTGTATTTGATTTTGATACCCTGGTTATTGTAAATATGTTGATCTGAACTAGGAAAGGGAAAGGTGAATAAACAAAATAGTGAGACAAAGGACAAAGGGGGAACCTATGCAAACGAGATACTCACAATATTTTGGAAATAATCTTGGGGGATGTTAGGAAGGAAGAGGGAGTAACATGGGGGAAGTGGTAACAAGTTAGAAAAAAATGAATTCACTAACTTACTTATGTAAATCTAACCCCTCTGTACATTAACTTGATAATAAAATTTAAATAAAAATAAAATACATGAGAGCAGCAATACAGGAGATGAGAGTGGGGAAAATATTGTACTATACAGAGAAAAGTAGAACAGCTGTGGAGTACAGTGGTTTCACTGTAACATAGGAAGTGATAAACTAGCATACACCTTTTCACCCACATGTCAGTCACTAAACAGGGAAAACAAAATGCAAACTCAGTAAAACAATAGAGATAAAATAGAAAAATAAACAATTAAGGTGAAGAGATGAATTGGACCAAGAATAACAAATGACACAGGAAGCAAATAAGCTGGTAAGTTTAAAAAATATTACCCATAATAGTATTTTTTACATCACAATTTGTTAGAACTATAATTCAAATCACAGTTTAATAATATATTATTTTAATAATGTTATTATTACTGATTTAATATTGAATGTTTAACATATAATTTTAATTTTAGTAGATATAGAAAAGAAGAAAGTGAAACTAATTTTAATAATATATTTCATGAATTGTAAAATTGAGAAGCATTAGAATTTAAACAATCATATCATTATTTCAATAATAAATCATCATTTCATTTTTGTGAATTAATTTAATTATTCAGTTTATTCTACACTTAGCACTCATCATAACATCAAATAATAAATTATTGCATATGACTCTTGGTATTAGGTGAAAAGGCTCAACACTGTGGTAAAATTCACACCACACATTCTCCAGGCAGTGTATGAGGGTATGACTCCTCTTGTCTAGCTTAAATTGTGGAAATTTGATTACTACATGCATGTTAAATTCCTGTCTAGGAGACATCCATAAAATTATATACATCCATAAAATTATATACAGTATTTCATATGATGCTTATAGAACATATTCATTAAATTTTTATTTTGTGCCAAATAAATATTTGTAGAGAGACTGAATTTCTGAGTACATGATGGTGTATGTGTGCCAGATAATACATATTGAGGCTTATTTTATATTTCTCACATTGTTTCAATAGTTGGATTTAATTTTCCATAAGGTGTTAAGTGTATTATATTGGATATATGAAAGTAATGAATGTTTATTACATTAATCCATTGTCACTTGTCTAATCCCAAGTATAAATTATCCATGTGTTTGAAGTAATGAAAAAAACAACAGATATAAGCAAGATAAATCTGTCTAATCCCAAGTACAAATTATCCATGTGTTTGAAATAATGAAAATAACAACAAATATAAGCAAGATAAATCAGACTCTAGATAAGTATTTCCTCCTTTATTTTGATAGTTGGACCTCTTTTACAATACAGTATATTCTTGGGAAAATGTGCTCCACGCTGACCACAACTGAAGAGTATTATGATTTGATCTATCCTAAGAGAAAAAAGGAAGGTAATCCTTCCTTCCAAACTTCTGCTCCCAGAGATGTGACCTGTTTTATGGTAGTGACTTGAAAATGAACATTTTTCACAGTCAACTTTGAAAAGCCATCTTGATAGACCATTGTTAGAGAGGATTATTCATGGTTTTGCAAGGATGCCAGATTGGCTCATTTTGAAACAATGAAAACAGGAATTTCGTCAGCTGTTTTTGTTTCTTTAGGAGAAAAACCTATTGAGTATAGGCCAGGGAATCATTGGGACCCAGTGAAGCTACTACCTTGAATAGTAATCCTAGACCTCTAAAAAATATACTCCAGTAAGCACAGCCAGTCAGAGCTGCTATCACAGCCTACATGAAGTCAGGCAAATAACAGAAGATGAGAGCCATTTAACTGATAAAAACATATTTTTATGAGTCAGACTGAAATGAGACTCTAGAGAGAGGGTCAGAAATACTGATTAGAGAGATTAAATTTGTCACACAAAGATTGGAAAATAGAATTCCTTGTAGAACAAATAAATCATAGAAAGCCTGTGCATGTAAGAATAAGACAGCAGACCAAATTCCAGAAATGCACATTTTCTTAGAGGACAGCTTAATGAATTATCAATGGAAATCTTTGGATTCTTAAATATTTGACCACATGTGGGAGAAGGCCAATTACTGAAGAGAAAGAAAATGTCATCACTCTGTTAGGAGGTTCAATATCACGTTACGAAGTAATCAAGCACAGACTTGTAATAAAAAGAGAAAAAAATAATTTTTCCAAATGAGGGGCTCATTTGATTTTATTTAGTAGTTCTTAATTTATTTGCTAGCAATTCCCATACAATTGATCCAGTCCCACATCTGAGTTGATATTTACTGAAGTATTCCCACATGAAGGAAAAGAGAAAATTTACAAATGTATGATGAAATGAATTGAGGGTGACGTGTTCTAATACTGATATCTGACCTTTAGACACAGGAGAAGAGGTGGATTCACTTTTTATATAAAAATCCCCCATTTCTTAGCCTGGTGCCAGACGCTCACAGCTGTAATCCTAGCTACTCCGGAAGCTGAGATCTGAGGACTGCTGTTCAAAGACAGCTGGGGCACCTGAGACTGTTATCTCATTGAACCACCAGAAAACCAGAAGTGGCACTGTGGCTCAAGAGGTGGAGAACTGACCTTCAGTTGAAGAGCTTAGGAACAGGTCCCACTCCCATAGTTAAAGACCAACAACAACAACAAAAAATCCCCCTTCTCTTGGACTGCCTACATCTTTTCCTAACATTCAACAAAAAGCCCTTTTATCACCTGCTACATTTAAGTCCTAAACTAACTACTGCCAATAGAATGATGTGGTATCTGATGTGAAAAGGTTCATATTTGCGGAAACAAATACCAACAGGGTTAACATTTTTCCCATTCCTTGAACTCTTTCTCTGGGCCCTGAACATGGTTATGTGGTAGCTTTAATGTGAGCTTGTTTGTTATTTATTGGATTACTGCCCAGGAGGGGAATTAATGAGTCATAGGGGAGATTTATGTTTAGTCTTTTGAGTACTCTCCATACTGCATTACAGAGTGATTGAAAAAGTTTAATTTGGAAGGGAGTTCCGGGAAGATGGCAGAGGAGAAGCTGGAGGCTAAACAAGCTCTCTTATACAAAGCAGTTTTAGTGTTCCAGTGAACAGTCCTAAGCCAGAGAATCACACCAAGTGTGCCATCACAGGACAGAGAGGGAAAATCCAGGCAAGGAGATAGATCTAAACACTTGCCAGCAGATGCTACTGTGGCTGCAGTGGTGGTGAAAATGGCCATAGCTGCCATACCTGCAACACAGAGAGTCCAGGACAAAGGAGTCAGATGCGGCAGGCGAGCAGATTCTACTCAATATCAGCAAGAAGCAACAAGGAGCAAACATTTCATCCTGCAGTTCACAGACCAGAGACAACACAGGAACCAAGACTCCACGTGGGTAGAAGCCTTAAATCCTCACTCCTTCTCAGGGAGCAGAGGAGGAAAGGCCACCCCCCCCACTACCAGAGATCTCCATCTTTGATACTGACACAGGCCAGGCTGAGCTGCTAGCTCCAACTCAGGTCTTGGAAGAAAACTAGCGTCATTTAGCAGGTCACAAGAACCTAAACTGACCGGCCAGACTCAGCTCCACCCAGGGAAAAGTCACCCAGCTCTGGATGCCAATTCCAGGAGTGGCTTTCTTCACTTGGTAAACAGAGCCAGAGGCTGCCCCTCCCTTTAGGAGCCTTGACAATCAATTGAAATTCAGTAAACAGGAACCCTGAGAATGGCTCCAGGCTGGGCTTTGTGAGTCTCTCACTAACCCCTCAGGGAAAAGCTACTGATGGCTGAAAGGCCTCAACACCACCCAGAATTTAGAATCATCACAGCATCTCCAAACTTGAGGAAAGAGACATCTCCCTCTTTTGTGATACTCAAAGCAGATCTCCCTCCCATTGAACTAGCCTGGGAGGAGGATCACAAAATCTGGGTAAAGCAGAGCATTTTTCTGCCTACTCAAACTGACTTAAGAAACCAACCAAGCCACAGGAAAATCAAACACCACAAGCAGACCAGAGACTACAACAAGTGGCTGGTTATGGACACAAGGGAGATAAAGGATCTTCACACCCCTCCAATAAAATTAAAGAACTTTTTTTTCTTTTTTGGGGGTACATTTTAATAAAAATTTTTTTTCTAAAATTTTTTTAATTCTTAATTTTTACCTTTTTAAAAAATTGTTTTCTAGGGCTGGGAAGGTGGCTCAGTGGTAGAGCGCTTGCCTTGCATGCATGAGGCCCTGGGTTCGATTCCCCAGCACCACATAAGCAAAAAGAAAAAAAGCCAGAAGTGGCGCTGTGGCTCAAGTGGTAGAGCGCTAGCCTTGAGCTGAAGAGCTGAGGGACAGCGCCCAGACCCACAGTTCAGGCCCCACAACTGGACCAAAAAAAAATTGTTTTCTAGTAACATTTTTTCTTCCTCTTATAATTTTTATTTGGGGAGTATATGTGTGTGTGCGTTTTTTTTCTTTCTTTTTAAAAGTTTATTTTTTTTGTTGTTTTTTGTTTAGCTCTCCTGAATATTTGATCTTTTTTTCTTTCTTCCTCAATGTTTTCACCTTTTCTTCTCTTCATTCTTCTTTGTGTGACTTAATTGCTGTTCTGCACATCCTCAGATATACTCATAGTCAATTATTAGACCTTATCCCCCATTGTGTACACACTTAATCCAGAAATTTAATACTCAATTCAAAACCTCTTAGACTTAAATTCCTTAATAGCACTATGACTCTTTATACCTGTATAATAATTTCAGTATTTTTATTTTTAATTTTTCATGTTTCCATTATTTCCCTCCCCTTCGCTCATTGTATCCACTTCTTCTCTGTGTATTTTGTTTTAATTCTGCATAATTTTTAAGCACTACAATTTTTATTTTTTAATTTTTGCTTTTCTATTTTTTCTTGCCTCTTTTTTCTCTTTGTCTTTCTTCTTTTTTTCTCTCTCTCTGCTTTCATCCTATCCAAACTATTTCCCACTTTGAGATTAGGACTTAGTTAAGTAAACTCTCCCTGTGCCTTCCTACATCTTTTTATTCCTATTTTTACCCACATCTCTCCTCAACATAATAATTTCTCGTATGCCAAATATTTCTTTGGGGTTTGTAGCCCATTAATATATAATTGTTTGATGTTGAATACATATATCTGATGAACTAGATTGTATCTGCAGACTTTGGACTGTGCAAGTACAGACTTTGATTGATGCGTGCCTTAAGATAGTGTTCTAGCACAAAACTGGTGTTACTTTCATCCTAAATGAGCAGAGTGAGCTGGAAAAACACATAAAAAAATGGAAAGTCCGCGTATCTCAACTCCAAGTCATGATAATCAGGGGACAGAACAGATAATGAATAATCCAGAGGAGAGTTCACAGAGAGCTCTACAAACACTGCTGGCAACAATGGTAAATGAAAAGATTGAAAACATACAAAGGATTCTGTATGAGCGTGATAGGGAGAGAGAGGAGGCAAACCAAAGGTTAATGCGGGAATATCATGAGCCTGAGGAAGCTAATCAAAAACCGATACAGAAATTGAATGACCGGCTGGAGACCACTCCAAAAGAAAGGCAGGAATGGCATGAGCACGTTGAGAACACTGAAAGAGAAATACAACAATGGCGTGAATGTGAGGAAGCTAAGCAAAGAATAATACAGGAATTGAGAGAACAGGACGAGAATACACAAAGATCACTAAAGGCATTCAGGAATCCATTAACAAAGAGCTGAAGGAAGTCATGGAGACCACAAAGGGAATGCTGAATGGCACCCAACAGAAGGAATGGGAGTCCAACGAAATCATAACCAATCAACTAAATTATTTGAGAATAAACACTGAACACCAAATTAAGGGAGTAAAAAAGCTCATACAAGTCTAGAACAAAGCTTCAACAAAGAATTTGAAGGCATCAAAACTGAACAATTGGGGAAATGAGATAAAAAAACAAATAGAAAGTCTTTACCGCAGGTTAGACCATGCAGAAGATAGAACCTCGGGGATTGAAGACAGCCTAGATATTGTGGAGAAAGAACATACAACAATCCAAGACAAGTCCAAGAAATATGATAGATCTATTCAAGACTTGGAAGACACCACAGAAGACCTAATCTGAGGATAATGGGTGTAGACGAGCACCTAGAAATAGGAGTTAATGATCTAGGAAATTTGTTTAACAGGGACCTAGTAGAGAACTTCCCAAACATGCAAAAAATAGGCCTATTCAGATATAAGAAGCTTTTAGAACACCAAATAGACGAAACCAGAATAGGACATCCCACCATCACATTATAATCCAAACAGGATCAATTCAGACCAAGGAAAAGATCCTTAAAGCTGTCAAGGAGAAAAGACCAATCATCTATACAGGGAAATCCATTAGAATCACCTCTGATTTCTCAGCAGCGACTATCAAAGCAATGAGAGACTGGAATGATGTATGCCATGTCCTAAAGACAAAAACTGTCAACCAAGAATACTGTACCCAGCTAAACTCTCCTTCATAACTGAAGGCCAAATAAAATCCTTTCATAGCAAAGAAAAATTGAAACAGTATATCTCCAACAAACCATCCCTACAAAATATTCTTAAAGATGTCCTACACATAGAAACCAACAAGACCACAATAAAGGCCAAGAAACTGCCCCCAAACTGAGAATCCAAGAACTATAGCAAGAACCCAGTACCTCTAGCCCCCATGAAGGTGGATTAAATGGCAGGATCTCCCAAATACTTCTCAGTCCTATCTCTCAATATTAACTGACTTAATCCAAGTAAGCGACATATACTGTCTAGTTGGATTAGAAATCAAGATCCTTCTATCTGCTGCCTTCAGGAGTCACATCTTGCCCGTAAAAACAAACACATTTTCAATGTTAAAGGTTGGAACAAAATCTACCAAGCAAACGGCCCCCAGAAACAAGCGGGAGTTGCAATCCTAATATCAGATAAAATAGACTTCAAATTAAAACTCGTGAGAAGAGATATTGAAGGTCGCTACATACTAATTAAGGGATCTCTCTTTCAGGAGGATATTACAATTCTAAATATCTACTCGCCAAACAATGGAGCAACCAAATTTATCCAAGAAACACTACTTTCCCTCAAATCTAATATAACTACAAAGACATTAATTGTTGGGGATTTTAACACACCACTCTCCCCACTAGATAGATCAACTCGGCAAAACTCAACAGAGAAACTACAGATCTAAACAGCTGCAAAGATCAACTAGATTTAACAGATATCTACCGAACATTTCACCCAGCAGCATCAGAATACACGTTATTCTCAGCAGCACATGGAACATTGTCTAAAATAGACCACATTTAAGCCACAGAGCAAACTTGTCCAAATTCAGAAACATTGAAGTTATATCTTGCATTCTCTCTGACCACAAGGGAATAAAATTAGAACTCAACACCAAAAGCCACCAAAGAAAGTCTCCTATCACATGGAGGCTGAACAACACACTGCTGAATCATGAGTTGGTCATGGAAGAGATTAGATAGGAAATTCAAATGTTCATGCTATTCAAAAAAATGAGCACACAAATTACGAGCTCCTCTGGGATATAGTAAAGGCAGTACTCAGAGGCAAGTTTATAACTCTGAGTTCCTACATCAACAAATTCGAGACAACTGAAACCAACAATTTAATGAGACATCTGAACCTCCTTGAAAAAGAGCAGCAAGATAAACCCCAATCCAGTAGACGGGAAGAAATAATTAAAATTAAATCAGAATTAAATTAATTAGAATCCAAAAAAACTATAGAAAGAATCAACAAAACAAAGAGTTGGTTCTTCGAAAAAATTAACAAAATTGACAGACGCTTAGCAAACCTTATGAGAAAAAGAAGAGAACACACCCAAATAAATAAACTCAGAGATGAGAATGGGAAACATCACCACGGAAACAACCAAGATTCAAAATATTATGAGGGAATACTTCTCAAAATTTTATGCTAATAAGTTTGAGAACTTGACAGAAATGGACCTTTTCCTAGCAAATATTGACATGCCAAAACTAAACCAAGATGAGTTAAACCAGATTAACAGGCCGATATCAAGCTTTGAAATAGAAACAGCCATTACAGTCCTCCCAGCTAAGAAAAGTCCTGGACCAGATGGTTTTACCGCGGAATTCTACAAGGCCATCAAAGAAGAGCTCACACCAATACTCCTCCAACTCTTCAATGAAATTGAAAGAGGAAGTTCACTACCGAACACATTCTATGAAGCCTTCATAACCCTCATCCCAAAACCAGGCAGGGACTCATCAAAGAAAGAGAACTATAGACCCATTTTTTTGATGAACATTGATGCAAAACTTTTCAACAAAATTTTGGCCAACCGACTTCAACAATTCATCCAAAATATCATACACCATGATCAAACAGGATTCATTTCAGGGATGCAAAGCTGGTTCAATATACCCAAATCAATTAATATTATTCATCACATCAACAGAAGCAAGAATAAGAACCACATGGTTATCTCAATAGATGCAGAAAAAGCATTCGACAAGATCCAACACTCCTTTATGATGAAGGTTTTGGAAAAATTAGGAATCCATGGAACATTCCTCAATACAATAAAGGCTGTCTAGGACAAACCTACAGCCAGCATTATACTTAATGGTGAAAAACTTAAGCCATTTCCTCTGAACCCAGGAACAAGGCAAGGATGTCCACTCTCACCTCTTCTCTTCAATCTAGTATTAGAATGCCTAGCTACAGCAATAAGACAAGATGCAGACATAAAGGGGATCCAAATAGGGAAAGAAGAAATAAAACTCTCCCTCTTTGCAGATGACATGATTTGTATCTAAAGAATCCCATAGACTCCACGCCCAAATTACTGAAGCTGATTCAAAACTTTGGCAAACTAGCAGGGTATAAAATTAACCCCCCAAAATCAATGGCCTTTCTGTATGCCAACGATGAGAAAAGTGTGGCTGAAATTAGGAAAGCAACTCCATTTGTAATAGCCCCCCCAAAAATAAAATACCTAAGAATTAACCTAACCAAACAAGTGAAGGACATTTATGATGAAAACTTTAAAATCTTGAGAAAGGAAATCAACCCAGAACTTAAAAAATTGCAAACCTCCCATGCTCCTGGATTGGAAAGATTAACATCGTGAAAATGGCAATACTTCCCAAGGCTATCTACAAATTCAACGTGATACCTATCAAAATTCCAACCTCATTATTCAAGGAAATAGAAGAGGCAATCCAAAAATTCATATGGAACAAAAAAGGACTCCGAATAGCAAAAACGCTCCTCATTGGAAAGAACACTGCTGGAGAAATATCAATACCAAATTTCAAACTCTACTATAAAGCCATAGTAATCAAAACAGCTTGGTATTGGCATAAGAACACACATCAGTAACAATGGAAAAAAATTGAAAACCCAGAAATGAACCTACAGACCTATAGCCATCTAATCTTCGATAAGGGAGCTAAAACAATAGAGTGGAACAAAGACAGCCTATTCAGTAAATGGTGCTGGCAAAATTGGTTAACTACTTGTAGAAAACAAAATGTCATGTCAAAAGCAGCTTTACAATGTCGGTGTGGGGGTGGGGGAGGAGGGTATAATTGGGTGGGGGGAGGGGGGAGGCTGGGAAGGGAGGTGAAGGGTAAACAAAGGAGGAGGCTGCAATGCTTGGTAAGAAATGTATGCATTATCCTCCCCATGTAATTGTAGCCCCTCTGTACAGTATGTTCTCAAATAAAATAAAATTAAATTAAAAAAAAATACCTAAAGCTAGATCCTTATATAACGCCCTGCACCATAATCAACTCCAAATGGATCAAAGACCTCCAAGGCAAAGCAGACACTCTGAAAACATTACAGGATGGAATAGGAGAAAACCTAGGTCTCCTTGGCTCAGTCCGAAAATTTCTGAATAGAGACCCAGAAACACAACAAATCAAAGAAAGGTTGGACAAATGGGATTGCATAAAGTTGCAGAGCTTCTGCCTGGCAAAGGACATAGCTAGCACGATCAATAGAAAGCCCACCGATTGGGAGAACATCTTTACTAGCCATATAACTGACAAGGGTCTCATATCTAAAATATAATTGGAACTCAAAATATTAAATCCCCCAACAACAAATCCTCAAAGAAACAACTGCCAAATAAACAAGTGGGTGAAAGACTTAAAGAGAAACTTCTATGAAGAAGAAAGAAGGATGGCCAATTGACACATGAAGAAATGCTCAACCTCCCTAGCCATAAAAGAAATGCAAATCAAAATAACCTTGAGATACCACCTCACTCCAGTTAGAATGGCAAAAATCAACAACTCTAACAACCACAGATGCTGGAGGGGATTTGGACAGAAGGGAAACTTACTTCATTGTTGGTGGGAATGTAAATTTGTTCAACCACTTTGGAAAGCAGTATGGAGGTTCCTCAAAAGACTCCACATAGAACTCCCCTATGACCCAGCAATCCCACTTTTGGGCATTTACCCAAATGTTTACAAACAAGACCACACTAAAGCTACCAGCACAACTATGTTTATTGCAGCATTATTTACCATAGCTAAGATCTGGAACCAACCAAGATGCCCCTCAGTAGATGAATGGATCAAGAAAATGTGGTATATATACACAATGGAATTCTATGCCTCCATAAGAAAGAATGACATTGCCCCATTTGTTAGGAAATGGAAAGACTTGGAAAAAATTATATTAAGCGAAATAAGACAGGCTCAAAGAAACACAGGCCCCATCGTTTATCTTATTTGCAATATCTAGTATATGTATGAGTCAAGCGAAAAAGGTCAGATAATGTGATGTTAGGAAAATAAACCCTTAGATATTTATTTTAATGTTTTTTTCTTTCATGCATGTGTTTCTAACGCATTTATAATATTATTTCTTTGTTGCTTTGTATGTCCCACCCCAACAATATAACCCCTGCTTTCACTATATTTGATGTCAGTATAACTTGTGGAGGAGATGGGGAAATACAATTCGTTTAAGGATACAGGTGGACCTGTTGCAACAATGAGAAATACAAGTTGTCATCTCGAAAAGGAGCTTTACCATGTTGATGTGAGGTGGGGGTTGGGAGGATTGGGACTGGAGGGGGGGGGAGGGGGGAGGCTGGGAAGGGATGTGAAGGATAAACAAAGGAGGAGGCGGCAATGCTTGGTAAGAAATGTACGCATTACCCTGCCCATGTAATTGTATCCCCTCTGTACAGAATGTTCACAAATAAAATAAAATAAATTAAAAAAAAAAGAAAATGAGCTTTACAACGTTGGTGTGGGTGGGGAGAGGGGGGAGGTATGGGTGGGGGCGGTGGGAGGGGAGGCTGGGAAGGGATGTGAAGGGTAAACAAAGGAAGAGTCTGCAATACTTGATAAGAAATGTACGCATTATCCTGCCCATGTAATAGTAACCCCTCTGTAAGGTATTTTAACAATAAAATGTGATTTATTCAAAAGTACTATAAAAATTCATAAAAGGATTTGTGATCAGAAGTGATAGGTAAGAAAAGTAACTGTAACTATATATGTAAATTGAGCTTTCAATATAGGATGACAAGTTTTCAATAAATGAGCCTATAGGATATGATTTTTTTTTTTTTTGTCGGTCGTGGGGCTTGAACTCTGGGCTTGGGCGCAGTCCCTCAGCTCTTCAGCTCAAGGCGAGCGCTCTACCACTTGAGCTACAGCGCCACTTCCGGTTTTCTGGTGGTTTATTGGAGATAGTAGTCTCACGGTCTCTCCTGCCTGGGCTGGCTTTGAACCGCAATCCTCAGATCTCAGCCTCCTGAGTAGCTAGGATTACTGGCGTGAGCCACCAGCTCCTGGATAGGATATGATTTTTGTATCTCTAACGCACATCCAGTATTCTACATTTTCCCACATTGTCTTGTTTTCTTACCTCTATTCCTGATCAATATTCTACTTTCATGATGTCAATTGCTACTAAAATAACAAGTTGGATTTTTTGGTTTCTAGATCCAATAAATTTTAGTAATTTGGAATAGTATCATAAATTCATAGAGTTTGACTTGAATGTCAAGTTTGAGGATACTGTATTCAGAGTACTGTGAATTCGCCTGAGGCAGCCAGGAACATATTCTGAATACACAAACCCCCCGGGACCCCCAGCTAAACAGGCCATAGCCAAGAGAGGAGATGGGGCAGCTCCCATCCTCAACCTTCTTTCTCTGGCACCTGCTATAGCATATGTTCAGCTCAACTTGGTGGAAGGGAGGACTGGCAGATGGTATAGAACCTGGGAAGAGGTGGTGGGACCAATTTATCTCAAAATAGGGCTGTCCTGGAATGGCTGCCTCAGGGGTCAGAGTTGAAAATGGAAAAGCAAGGAATGAAGAACAGGGGTCTCACTTACCTCATGATGTCCTCTGAGGATGGCTCCAACAGCTGGGCCCACACTTAGCAGGAAGGTCATGTGGTATAGCTGAAGATCACTCAGGCTTCCCCAGCTGCTGTGGCAGGCATAAAACCTGTTGAAAGAAGGAGGCAAGGGCTGCACCTCAAGCCCCATAAATGCCAGTGAACATAGAGAAAACAAGTAATCCTGAAGCTCTACAACCCTTGCTGGGAGGGTAGGCAGGGCAAACTCCATTCTTCATTCATTAGGAATCTAGGGCATTGAATGACCAATTCCTTAAAATACCTATATTGCTTATATTGTAATGCAAATCTCAGTAATATTAATATGAATATATCTCTGAGTCTGCAACCACCACAACTGGGTTCAGACCAGTTTGGCACCACTTATGTGTGTTGTGTGTGGACACACACACACACACACACACACACACACACACACACACACACACACACACACATTCCCTCTCCTGAACATGTTCTCATAGGAGGGGTTGAACCAGGAAGTGGACAGGGAGGAGAAGAGAGAGTGGGACACTGGGGACTAAGGTGAATGGGGTTGAAGGTGGTCAGGGAAAGGGGATCAGCTGGGAGGAGTTACGCCCCACTTACCTAAATTCATGGCTGTCCAGGATGGCTCCTCGAGATGGGCCCACACTCACGAGGAAAGTGGAGGTCCCCCATGTTGACATTGAAGAGTCAGCAATATTAGCTCCAGTACCAGCAGATGCAGTGGAACTGAACAACAAGCATGTTACAAAGTGGAATGGTAGACAGGAAAGACTCTGAACCCCTGCTTTCTTTCTCCAATGATTATTTTGCCTTGGTTCAGTCCAATTGCATCATCTTCATATGTGCATGCCATGCACATCCTCTCACTCAGCAGGGGAAGGAATGGGGGAAGGATGGGAATGGGTGGCAGAGGAAGCAAGGGATGGAGGATGGAGTGAGGAAAGCAAAGGTTAAGGAAGCAACTGGAGTGAGGAAGCATGGTTTGGGGTGGGCAGGGGAAACAATTGATTGTGGGAAGGGGAAATATGGGGTGTGGGTGGGGATAGCAGAGGTTTAGTGAGGAAGAAGGACACAGGTGGACAACTTGGCAATAGAAAGGAGGAGAAGAAGACAGGTTCAGCCCACTTAATATTTAAGAGCCATGTCCCAGGGATGGCTCCTGTTGAGGAACAGAGGAGAGAATGGAGAAAAGGGTAATGGAGGGGAGTGAGAGGTGGCACTCACTTACATTGACTCTGGGTCTTTGCTGATTGCTCCAGCAGTTGATTCCACAGTGACCTTGAAAGTGGAGATCAGCTGGCTGGTGAAGCCAAAGAGGGCCTGGGGAACCACGTCCCTCTAACAGATGCAGCACCAGTTGGGAGAGGTGGCATCTTCCTCAGCTCCAACTGCTGGAGGCGCAGCAGTTGCTTCATAGCAACCGTGACTACTGGGGGCTAACCAGAAGGGTTGGGGTTTAACTATAAGCTCCTATCTTCCTTCTATGGAGGAGCTACTTCCTCTCACCTATGAATTTTCCTACACTGAGAGGGGTGGAGCCAGGTTTAGGGTGAGGTTTAGACCAACAGGTGTGGGGAGGAGGAGACTGGTGGGAGTGGGGAACCATTACATTGGAACTGGGTCCTCTAGGGTTGTCTCTGGCAGCTGGGTCCACACATCCCTAACCCAATGAAAGTTCGAGGGTCACTACAGGGCCAGGGAATGGGGTATGGGTGTCCCGTGTGATGAGGAGCAAGGGATTGTGGTGGGCCAGGTGTTGGTGGGAAAGGGGAGCCTGGCAGGGGATATTGGGTTCCAGGAAGAGGAGATGGCCCACTTCAGTTGAAAATGGCCTGAGATGGGAGGCTCCCACAGGGAAGCATAGAAGAAACTGGAAAGAGAGGGGTTTAGGAGAGAGGGGTTTAGGAGAGGGGGCTCCTTTACCTCAAATCAGGGTCATCATGGGATATTGTCTGTAGCTGGGCCCACACTGAGTAGAAAGATGGAGATCTAGGTGTTGAAGCTGAAGATCCCTCAGGAAGATGCAACACCGGTTGAGGAGATGGAGGCAAGATCTTCATATCCAGTCCTGCAACTGCCAGCAAACTCAGGTAAACCAGAGAGCCCTGAGGCTGTCCAGGCCTTAGCCAGGCAGGGAGGATGGGCAGATTATGACCTGGGACTTCCTTCTCTGTGGCAGCCATAGTTCATGTTCAGAATATTGTGGCACCTGTCATTGGGTACTGAGTGCTGGGAATGTGCACATTCCCCATCCTAAGCATATGTTCCCAAGGGAGGGGCTGGACCAGGCAGTTAGGGGAAAGCAGTGAGGCCAGAAGGGGTGGTGGCTGGAAGGGGTGGGGCCAGGAAGGTGGGAGTGGAGGTAAAAGTTGTGGCAGTGAGAAGGGTGGATCAGGAGAATGGATGCGGCCCTGAGTGGATATCTGGCTTCAATAAGTTGTCTGGTCCACAAAGGGGGAGTAGGGCTCATAGAATGGTGGTGGGTTGGGGGAAACATGGGGTGACCATGGGCCAGCGGATGGAGGCGGGAGGTGGGATGATGGGGAGAGGTATGAGACAGGAACCTAGCAGAATGGAAAGAGGAGCAAGAAGAGGGGTTGGGCCCCCTAAACTGGAAACAGGACTGTCCAGTATGGCTCTCTCCATGTGCTGTGTGCTATGCTCATCTCTGCTATGTCATGGGTAATCCCAGTCGGTTAGAGTTACCATTTCCCACAACCTGACTACAGGAAAGGAACTCCATCTAACTATTCACCTGGCAGTGGCAAAACACTCTGGCACTGGAGAAGAGGTTTATTGTGAAGATGGGTGGTTAGAATGGGCCGCATCTAGGGTAACAGATTCATATCACGGTTATCCATGAGGTATAGATAATATATAAATGCACTCAAACAATAGTTCCTTCTTTTTTCCTCATTTTTCCCTTCCTTTTCTTTCTTCTTTCAGTACTGGGGCTTGAACACAGCTTCTAAGTGCTACAAACATTCCCTGTCCAAGGGCCTATTGTTCTTCACCTCCTAGACCATCTTCTTGGTCCCTGTCCGCCCAGGTGCAGGTATCATGGCCAGATGCCTCCTTTCAAGACAAGTGGGATCCCACCAAAAGGGAAGGGGACCTTTGGTTCCTCCCCTGGAAGAACCAAAAGGAGGATTAAGGGTTTTGTGCTTGTGTATGTGCATTCACACGAATATTTCCTTCCATCAGTGGGACACTTTTAATACTCTGTCTCTTACTGAACGTCATCAATAAATCATCTGAAAATGGAAGTGCAGGAGCAGGAAAGGAAAAACAAACAAACAACAAAGCAAAAAACTTATCCCACAACCACTGGATACATACAAAGATGACTGAATGAAGGCAAGTAAGACTCAACCTAACAATATTTTACCAAATCTATTGTGTTTGAATGGTGAGAGCTCCATAGAAGGAGATGCCAATGCGACCAGGCAGTGTACATTTGGATATGTTCAAGGATGCTGTCATTAATATTTAATCATTTGCTTATTCATCCAGGAAGGGGAGATCAGTTACTATGGTATTTTGATTGTGTTCCATCCAATTACCATGTTATAAAAATAGCAAGCTTCCAAAATAAAAATTAAGGCTCCTCTACCCAGCACGTTATATTTAGGTCACTTCCAAGCCATAATCATCATAAATATATAAAAAAAGAATGAAAGGAAGGGAGGTAAAGTATTAGCATCCTTTTCTTTTTTTTGGGTCCGGTCGTGGGACCTGAACTCTGGGCCTGGGCACTGTCCCTCAGCTCTTCAGCTCAGGGCTAGCACTCTACCACTTCAGCTACAGCGCCACTTCCGGCTTTTTTTCTTTTTGCTTATGTGGTGCTGAGGAATCGAACCCAGGGCCTCATGCATGCAAGGCAAGCACTCTACCACTGAGCCACCTTATGTATTAGCTGGGACCAACACATGGTTCAGTTTGAACTTTTTATCTTCTGTAGTATTACTTTCTTCCTACTTTTGGATCTGAGTTGTGTGCATTTGAGAACTATGTGCATATTTCTATATACATTCTGGCTGAAGATATATGTCCATCAACTGAGGTGTTAGCTTGCAAAGGATCGTTTTAACTGGTACAGCAACTGTATGTCAATGTAATTCCTCCTGTTTCCCATATGCATCTCTCCAAGTTCTACACAACATGTCACTGACCATTTTACCTATGTGGCTGGTGGCATTACCAATCTTCCTTTTCCCAAATCTCGCTTCCCCTCCCTCAATATCCTGCAGCAAACCACAGCCTTTATGGTTTTGTTTCTTCAGTTTTGATTTCCTGAAGTTTTATTGGTCTAGTTCTAACACATTTGGTAGCTATGGCAGGTGGAGGGGGTGGCCTTTCTTCTTCTACTTTTTCCTGACAGATACCAGGGGAGTCTGTCCTTGTTTCAGGAGTTTTACTTGAATTACTTTCCACTTTCTGGGCTTTTCCTCCTATCTGATTTTTCTTCTTCTTTTGTATTAATGAGGATTGAACCCCGGATATTTCATTAGCTAGGCAAGTACACTCACTGACCTATAACCCAGCCCCAGAACATCTTTTTGAATTCTCCCTATATCTGAGTGTAGGATGGAAAGAAATGTTTATTCCAGTATATTGGAATGTTTCAGATTTTTAGGTTTTGATTAATATAGTTAGATACAATTATAGTCTAGAAACAAATATATTGGTAGAACATGAAAAGAGGGATTGTCTTACAGCATAACCTTGGAAACTTAGTGGTTAGGTCTTCAACATGAATTCATCAGGGCCATGAGTTCAACGCAATTGAGTTGCTGTGGTCTGAAGCCTCCCTTCAGGTTCCACCTTTTGCATCTCGCATGCTACATCCCATATTAACAATATCCACCATGCTCAGTCTGACTGCTTAGATTTGTTGAAAGGCTGTAAGTGAATGTCAGTGTCATCTTAGATGACTTTATCGAGTGATGTGAAGAACTTCACAACAACAGAGATCAGTGTTCAGTTACAGTGATGATTTAAGACAAATTTTCATAACTTGACCACAAAACCTCCTTTTTTGGCCACACACTTTAACTTGAACCAGAATGAGGCTATGGCAAAAATGATCTTCTAATAGAGTTTCTAAATGCAACCACAAAGAACTTTTGCTTAAGTAAGAATGAAATATGCCAGCCAATATATTCCCAGAATTTTTATCTGTGTTTTGACCATGTTAAAAAAGTTTTTGTTTTTGTGCTTGGTTTTTTTGGTCTGGGCTTGAACTCTGGACCTAGGTGCTGTCCTCAGCAATTCAGCTGAAGCCTGGTGCACTACCACTTGAGTCACAGTGCTACTTCTGGATTTCAGGTGGTTAATTGCAGATAAGAGTCTCATGGACTTTCCTGCATGGGTTCGTTTTGGACCAGAATGTTTATATCTCAGCCTCATCAGTAGCTATGATTATAGGCGTGACCCACTGGTGCTAGGCAACTATGTACAATTTCTAACCATGATTGAAAATGTTGGGGAAAACTACAGAATACTTGTAAGCAGCAGTAGTTACTTGGGTATAAATATATGTAATGTACCAAATATTTTTCCAAAATTGAAGTCCTTGTTAATCAAAAAAATAACAAAATTCATTTGTATCTCTTATATAACCAAGTTTACCTTACAAAACAAAACTATATAAATAATTAATACCTTAATATTAATGGGAACAATCATAAATACAGATAGAGAGAGTGAGAGAGAGAATGAGAGAGAGATGAGAGAGACTGAAAAGGAGAGGGAGAGAGAGAGAGAGAGAGAGAGAGAGAGAGAGAGAGAGAGAGAGAGAGAGAGAGAGAGAGAGAGAGAGAGAGAGAGAGAGAGATTTACAGGTTGGAATTCTTTAATTCCCAATTACATATTGTACTGAAAGGGAAATTACACTGAAATCGAAAATTAGACCATTCTGCAAGGATTTAAAAATAAACAGTTCTTACACATTACTTGTTTGTTATCTTGATGTGTTTGTGACTAGTGAGGTCATTTGGTTTGCATTAGGATGAAAACCACATTATCTGGTTCTTAAAATCCCAGGGAAAATTACAAGTGTGCAGTTGAAGGAGGTATATGTATATTGTGATCAACCTTTATTTGCTTAGTTTTCAAACACTATGACATGTTCCCAAATAATAATGGATTCTGCAAATATAAAATAAAGTGTTAATTTCTTTCTTTTTTAAAAATGTATTCCTTATAGCCACATAAGACGTATTAAGTGAAATGAACCTCAAGATAGGGACACGGGTGTGTGTGTGTGTGTGTGTGTGTGTGTATGTGTGTGTGTGTGTGTGTGTGTGTGTGTGTGTGTGTGTGTGTGTGTGTGATTTTTTTTGCTATTGTTTCTAATGTATTTATAATGTACCATGTGATTATTGTTTTGCTTCTTTGTATGTACTTCCCCTATGGTATAACCCCTATTTTCACTATTTGATGTCAGTGACCTGCATCTTGTATATACACTTCTCTAATTTGGGGAGAGGAAGGGAATAAACAAAATCCTTAAGTAGGGATACAGTTTGACCCATGTAACAATGAGATGTACAAGACATTATGTTGAAAAATGAACTTGACAATTTAAGTGGGGGGGAGTGGGAGTATAGTTTGGAGGTGGGTGGAAAGTGATGGTAGGGGACAAACAAGGGAGGAGGCAACAATACTTGATAATAAATGTATTCAGTACCTTGCTCATGTAACTGTAACCCCTCTGTACAGTATTTTTACAATAAAAATCTTATTAAAATGAATTTTTATTGTGAAAATGCCGTACACCGTGTTTAAAATTACATAGGTAAGCTAATGAGTAAATTTCTTATCAAGCATTTTTGCCTCCTCTTTTGTTTCTCCTTACCATCCCTTCCCATCTCCCTCATCTTCCTCCCCTGCTCCTATCCCTCTTTAAATAATTTGTTTTTCCCTCCACAAATTATATATGTCTTCAAAATAGAAATGTTTTTTAAATTCTTATGCACATTTCCAATTAGGCAGTTCACATGATGTATACATGAATTGTTAGTTAAATTTGCTTGTGTATATGTGTGGTGGTCGTTGGGTTTGAAGTTAGGTCCTAAATGCTTTCCTCTGTCCCCATCCCCTTTTTTGGTTGACTCAAGTTTAGCACCTTCCCACTTGAGTCACATCTTCCAGATTTTTAGTTTTCTGTTGGAGATAAGAGTCTCTCTCTTTCCTGCCTGAGCTGGTTTTAAACAATGATCCTCAGATCTCAGCCGTCTGAATAAGTTAGCCACTTACATTTATTGTTTTCCTCTTATTAACATATTTTTATTGTAAAGATACTGTATAGAGGGGTTACAGTTACATGAGTACGGCAATAACTACATTTCCTATCAAGTATGGTTAACCCCTCCTTTATTTTTTCCCCACCAACCCTTCCCTCTCCACCTATCTAACTCTTGCCTCCCCTCCCCCATGCACAAAGTTGTAAAGTTCTTTGTCAACATACTGTCTTGTACATCTCATTGTTACAATGAGCCAACCTGTATCCTTATTTAAACATTTTGTTTATTTCCCTTCCCCTCCCCAAATTAGAAAAATCTATATACAAGGTGCAGGGCACCAGAATCAATGAAGTGAAAATAGGGGTTATACCATGGAGGAAGAACATACCAAAGAAACACAAAATCACATAATACATTATAAATACTTTTAAAACCATAGCAAGAAGGGGGACCCAGATGGCAACAGAGCAGTAGGAAAATGCCACAGCTCTCTCCAACCAAAAAGAGAGTTTGATTTCCAATGCTTAATTCCCCAAGAGACCAACAACAGCAAAAAGACAAATACCCACAGAAAAACAGGAGATGGGGAAAAAAAAACAAAAAAGAAAGAATGAAAAGGAAGAATTTCAGGACACAGAAGCACGAAGAGCCCTACCCCAACCTTTACTATCTACAGGGCAATACACCAAGCCACGGCCACCCCAGCCCGGCGGGGGCTGCTGGAGTCCCTTGAGACACAGGGGGTCATCTTCAGATCTCCCACTCAGAAGAAGCCTGAGGTACCAGTGTAGGACACGCTGATCATGATGTACAGAGAAACCTCCGAGCTGGGAGCCTGCACAAAGATCCCACCCCCTCCTCTCACTGTCCTGGCAGAGTGGCTCCATGCCACCTAAGCCACTCGGTGGGAAGCCCAACACTACAAGGGTTGCCCACAGAACACTAGAGCAGAAGACTTGCAAGGTACTGGTGCTCATTGGGAGAGCACAGAGACAAACCCAAGTGCTCAGAACCTGCATGGAGATCCCTCCGCCACCCCTCAGCTGGAAATTGGAGGCTCATCCTGCAGCACTGGCCTGAACATCAACAAAGGCAGAGACAGAGGAGAAAAAATGCAGAGCCACCACCGCCCAACCCAGCCTACAACCACCTCAACTGAACTCTGATTAGAGCAGCAACCCGCAACCTACATCACACAAAAACAACAACTAACGCCATGGTGAATATCCTGCAGGGGACAGTATAGCCCTCAGAGAGGTCAGAGCTGGTGGAAACTCCCAGACCCTGACCCAAACCCCCACCCCAACACCCGGACTACCGGACCCACTACAACTGGGAACTGTTCGAGAGCTCCACCAGCCTGTTGGGTCCACCCAGCCCTCCAGGCTGGAGCAAGAGTGCCCCTGGAAGGGAGCTTAAACACCCAAGCTAAGAACAGTGCCGCTGGGTCACAACAACCAACAGTGGAAGAAACTTGAACTGTATACTCCAGACTGTGTAACCCAGGTGGGATGCACAGCAGCAGAGGTCTAACTGGCGTGCCCCAACCAGGGGACCAGGACCAGGCCTTGGGACCTAGTGCTTGAGAAACACAGCCAACACCTCCCAACTGAAGTCAGAAGCTGAGCATATGCCTCAGCAGAGGGGGCAAAACAGGGAACTGCAACCCCTAGGAAACATGCTTGTGACAGCAAAAGATCTGGGTTTCCAGGGCAACAGAACAAGAAGCCCATACCCGGTCAGAACCTGACCCATATATCCTGGGCCAGGAATTTGACAACTCAGGTTGCCAGCAGGAGCTCAGGCTGGTAAAGTGGCTTAGCGATAGAGAGATTTTCTTGTGTGCTTGATGCCCTGGATCTGATTCCTCAGCACAACATAAGGCGAAAGAGCTAGAAGTCGGGCTGTGGCTCAAAGGTAGGGCTCCAGCCTTGAGCTGAATAGCTAAGTAACAGTGCCAAGGACCAGAGTTCAGACCCACAATTGTCAAAACAAACAAACAAACAAACAAACATCAGGAGCCCATAACAGACTCCAACAACTGAAATAGTACATCCAGCACATTAGATCTCGCCAAGAGCACCTCTAGGAGTAAACAGGAGTAATCTAGGCTGCTCAACCCGTCTAAAGGTGGGAACTGACAGTGATCTACAGCAGAGAGCCGAGAACCCGATGTGGGTCAGACCACCAGCTCAGCTCCCAACAGAATCAAGACCAGGTACAGACTCTCTCTACCAGCACAGAAACAGAAGCCAAGCAAAGATAGACACCTATTGACCAAAATAAAATTTCAGATTAGTCTCCAATAATCCCTGAATCCCTATACGAAAATTGCAGAGAAAAATTACAAGGTTTATCAACACCCAGGATAGCAAGCCACACCCAAAAGCTAGCAGCCACCCAGGGAAGAGCCTGAGTAGGAGCAAAGCAGGAATGGAAGACAAAAGCTACATCCAAGAGATGCTGGAGGCAATGACTCAAGAATTAAAGTGAGAAATAGACCAGAAATTCAAAGAACACAGGGATGAAATATCAAAAGAGATGCCGTCTAACAAACAGGATGTGCATGCAAAAATAAAGGCAGTACACACCTCACTAAGAGGTGAAATTAGTACAAAAATAGAGGCAGCACACACCTCACTAAGAGATGAAATTAGTACTTTGAGAACCAACATCGAATCTATAAATGAGTCCATTTCTTCCATGCAAACCACAATGGAAGCCATAGTTAACACAGTGAACGAAATGGAATGTAGAATGTCAAATACAGAATGCAACAACTGGACCTAAAAATCACAGATATGGAAAAATCATGTAAATTATGCCAAAGGGAAATCCAAGAGAAATCGGATACTGCCAAGAAACTTAACCTTCATATAATTGGAGTGGAGGAAGGTGAAGAATATCAAGGCAAGGGAAGGCAGCACATATTCAACAAGGTTATCAGTGAAATTTTCCCCCATCTTAAAAAAGATCCTCTTACTTACATAACAGCATATAGAACACCTAACAAGCAAGATTCCAGGAGAAACACTTCTAGGCACATTTTGGTAAAAATGATACATCTGAATAATAAGGAAACAATCTTGCATGCAGCAAAAATGGAGTTATACTACAACGGGAAAAAATATTTCCACACAGACATTGAATGCAAGAAAAGCCTGGGAAAGTACCATACGGGCCCTTAGAACCAATAACTGCCAACTCAGACTGATATATTTAGCAAAGCTAGCATTCACATTCGATGGAGAACTGAAATTTTTTAATACTAAAGAAAAACTAAATGAATACATAAATATTAAGACAGCATTACAAGAAATGCTAAGAGGGGGAACACAACCTGAAGAAAGCAACCAGGAATGGGGACCTGAACAAGACAGGCATTAATAGAAGTCTAACTGAGCAAGCACAGGAGGAAAGGAAAGAAGAAAAACTTAGGAAAACAGGGAATGATAGGGACCACAATGGATGTCTCTATACTATCTCTTAATATTAACGGTCTTAATTCACCAATCAAAAGATAAAGAACTGCAGATTGGATCAGAAAACATGCCCTATCCATCTGTTGCCTTCAGGAGACCCACTTGTCAGCCAAACATACAAACAAACTCAGAGTGAAGTGCTGGGAAAGGATCTACTTATCAAATGCCCCCAGTAAGAAAGCAGAGGTAGCGATCCTGATGTCGGACAAATAAACTTTTCATTAAAATCAATACAAAAAGACAAGGACGGACAACATATTAATACAGGGAACAATCCAATAGGAGGATATTACCATTACCAAAGTATATTACCCAAACATTGGAGCACCCAAATATGTTAAGCAAATGCTCTCAAACTTACAGACTAAAATAGATCCCAATACGATAATACTAGGAGACTTCAGCACCTCACTCTCAGCAAAGGATAGGTCTACCAACCAGAGGATTGTCAAAGAAGCTACCGAATTAAGTGAGACCATACTTCTAGAGGAACTAACTGACATCTACCGAGTTTTTCACCCTAAAACAATACAGTAAACATTCTTCTCAGCAGCTCATGGAACTTTCTCCAAGATAGACCATAACATAGTTCATGCAAGGAACTTAAACAAATAGAAGGGATTGACATAATCCCCTGTATCCTATCTGACCACAGTGGAATCAAGCTAGATCTCATTAACAAAGCAAACCACAGAAATTACTCAAATACATGGAAATTGAACAGCACACTTCTAACCAACACCTGGATAACAGAAGAAACAAAAGAATAACTTAAAAGTTCCTACAATTCAATGAAAATGAAGACAAATCACAAAGAAACTTGTGGAACACAACAAAAGTAGTCCTGAGGGGGTAAATTTATTGCCCTCAGTGTCCACATCAAGAAAATAGAGACAGACAAAGTAAATAATCTCGTGTTGCAATTAAAACAGCTAGAAAAACATGAAAAAATGGAACCTAAAGTTACTAGATGGAGCCAGGTAGTCAAACTAAGAGCGGAAGTTAATGAAATAGAAAATAGGAAAATCATAGGTAAAATTAATAAAACAAAAAGCTGGTTCTTTGAAAAAAATCACATGGACAGACCACTGGCAAGATTAATTAAGAAAAGAAGGAAGGAAACCCAAATTAATAGGATTAGGAATGCCACAGGAAAAATCACAACAAGAACCCAAGATATCCAAACAATTATAAAGAACTATTTTCAAAAGTTATACTCAAAAAAGAAAGAAAACCTGGCAGAAATGGATGCATTTCTAGAGAAATACAAGTTGCCCAAACTGAGCAAAGAAGGAAATAAGTAAGCCAATATCTTACAAGGAGATACAGGAAGCAATAAGATGTCTTCCAACAAGGAAAAGCCCAGGACCAGGTGGATTCACAACAGAATTCTATAAGACCTTTAAAAAAGGACTAATACCCATACTCCTCAAGCTCTTCAGAGAAACAGAGAATGAGGGAGCTATCCCAAACTCATTCGATGATGCCAATATCACGCTCATCCCCACACCAGGAAAAGACCCAACCAAAAAAGAGAATTACAGACCAATTACCTTGATGAACACAGACACAAAGATTCTGAACAAAATTCTAGCTAACAGAATCCAAAAACACATAAAAATAATCATACACTACGACCAGGTAGGTTTCATTCCAGAGATGCAGGGAAGTTTTAACATACGTAAATCAATAAGTGTTATCCAGCACATCAACAGAGCCAAGGTCAAGAATCACATGATTATATCCACAGATGCAGAAATGGCTTTTGATAAAATATGACATTCATTCCTGTTAAAAGCTCTGGAGAGAATAGGAATAGAAGGAACATTTCTTAAAACAATAAAAACTATACGACAGACCAATATCCAATATTATACTTAATGGGGAAAAACTACAACCAATTCTCCTAAAATCAGGAACAAGGCAAGGATGCCCACTGTCTCCACTCCTCTTCAATATATTCCTCAAACCCCTTAGCCAGAGCAATAAGGCAAGAAAAAGACATTAAAGGGATCTGTATAGGCAAAGAAGAAGTTAAACTATCCTTTTTTGCAGATGACATGATACTATAGCTTCAGAATTCCAAAAACTCCTTCCCCAAACTCTTAGAAATTATAAATCACTTCAGCAAGGTAGCAGGATACAAAATCAACCCACTAAAATCAGTCTCCTTCCTGTGCACTGACAAAGTACAAGCAGAGAGGGAAACAAAGGAAGCAACCCCATTCACTGTAACCTCCCCCAAAATAAAATATTTTGGGATAAACCTAAGCAAAGATGTAAAAGAACTATTTAATGAAAACTATAAAAAGTTAAAGAAAGAAATTACAGAAGACACTAGAAAATAGAAAGGCCTTCCATGCTCTTGGATAGGCAGACTTAATTTACTGAAAATGGCAATACTGCCAAAATTAATATACAAACCCAATGCAATTCCTATTAAAATCCCAATGACGTACATTTCTGAAATACGGAAAACAGTCCAAAAATTCATATGGAACAACAAAAGAATAGAATATCCATAACAATTCTAGGGAAAATAAACAACATGGGAGAGATCTCAATGCCAAACTTCAAACTCTACTGTGGAGCCAATAACAAAGACAGCATGGTACTGGGACAAAACCAGACCCAAAGGCCAATGGAATAGAATAGTAGATCCAGAAATAAAACTACATACCTATAGTCAGGTGATATTTGACAAAGGAGCCATAGACATACAGTGGAGGAAACACAGCCTCTTCAACCACTGGTGCTGTGAAAACTGGGCGGCCACATGCAGAAGACTAAAACTGGACCCCACCTATCACCATGCACCAACATCAACTCAAAATGGGTTAAAGACCTTAACATCAAACCTGAATCTCTGAAACTATTGCAGGACCGAGTAGGAGAGACACTTGAACTTATAGGCACAGGAAGGAACTTCCTGAACAAAGTCCTAAGGTCACAATAATTTGGAGAGAGACTCGACAAATGGGATTACCTTAAAATAAAAAGTTTTTGCACAGCTAAAGCTATAGTAACCAAGCTAGAAAGACAACCAACTAATTGGGAAAAATATTTACAGCAGTATATCAAAAAAGGGGTTAATATCAAGTATATACCTGGAACTCAAGAAACAAATCCTTCCCCCACCCAACAAACCAATTACTACATGGGCAAAGGAATTAAAGACAGACTTCTCAGAAGAAGAGATAAAAATGGCAAAGAAACACATGAGGAAATGTTCATCATCCCTGGTGGTGAAGGAAATGCAAATAAAGACAACCCTGAGATACCACTTTACCCCAGTCAGAATGGCCACCATCTGCATGTCAGCGAAATGACAAATGCTGGAGGGGATGTGGAGAAAGAGGAACACTATTGCACTGCTTGTGGGAATGTACACTTATACAACCACTTTGGAAAGCAGTCTGGAGGGTCCTCAGAAAGCTAAATATTGACCTACCTTATGACTCAGTCATACCACTTCTAGGCATCTATCCTGAACAACAGGAACCAGTATACAAGGACACATACAACTCCATGTTTATTGCAGCACTGTTCACAGTAGCCAGGATATGAAAACAACTCAGATGTCCCAACACAGATGAATGGATCCAAAAATTGTGGTATATATACACAATGGAATATTATGTAACCATAAGAAATGACAAAATAATGGCATTTGCAGGGAAATGGATGGAGTTAGAATTAATCATATGGAGCGACGTAACCCAAGTGCAAAGAAAAAAAACGACACATGGTGTCTCTGATAAGTGGATGTTAAATCCAAAATGTTAGATGATATGACAAAATTAACAGGGCTTCAGAAACAAAGGACTTTCACTCATCTGGTCGAATCACTACTAAATAACCCCCATGCTGCTGATTACATGTATAGTATATATGTGCACAACGATGGGAAACTAGGAGGACGACAGAACTAGAGGGAATCACGGAAAAACACAATAGCAGGACACATCAACGACACTGGACATTGACCAAAATGAACTAAGCAACTCAATGGCAGAGATGGGAGGGAGGGAGCAAGTGGGAAAGAGTGAAAAGCTGATGTTATGCAAAACAAAAGAAATATACGTATCCCCCAATGTGGAAGAAATAACTGTATTGCAAAGCTCATAGAACTCATAAATGTTATACACCATGGTAGACAATTTGTCCTATGAAAGTTAGAATGTGTTTGTGACTTTAACTAAGCTTCACTATCCCACAATACTGTGAAATTAGGGAAATTATGTAACCACTTAATCACAATAAAAAAATTGGAAATAAAAAGCAAGACAGTAAAAACCATGTGTGCCCCTATCTTGGGACTCATTTTCTTGACATCATCTTATCTGGTCTTATGTACATAGCTTTTGACCTCTCCTAATTGTCCTAGACAAATATTAGCTATTGCAAATAAGGGATAACATGGGATTATATTCCTTAGTGCCAGGTTTACTTCACTTAATATAAAAATTTTCCATGTCTTTCCATTTCCTAACGAATGGGGCAATATCATGATGGATTCATAAAATTCCATTATATATAGATATAGATATATAGATACATCTATATATAGATATAGATATATAGATGTATCTATATATCTGTATCTATATATCACATTATCTTGATAGATTCATCTACTGAGGGACAACTGGGTTGGTTCCATATCTTAGCTATGGTATACAATACTGCAATAAACGTAGTTGTACTGGTAGCTTTAGCCACTTACATTTAAATCAGTTGATCTACTGAGTGTTTCCCTGTCCTCTTTTGTGAAAATACACCTTCCCAACAGCAAAGGTAAAAGAACAAGTTAAAAGTTGTTCTGATACTCCTCACCCAAAGAAGATACATGATATAATTATTTAAGTGCTAAGATAAAAAGTTGTAGTTATTTTTTTAATTGGAGTTATTGAACGACTGAATTTCTTTAGTGTCATTTTGGGAAAAGTGAATCAAATATTCAGAGCATCCCTAGATAAGGAGAATAACGTAGACCTGTTTTTTTAAATCTGTAGTACTAATTAGAAGAAGAATAGTTTTTGTGTCATTAGTGTAGCCAACTTGAAATATTTTGAAGGTACACATTATCAAGTATATTTTCTAATGTAGTAAACACTGAATCCTAAAATTCTTAGTTTTCCTCTGCATTTTCACTTTGTTCTGAACAGCTGTCTCATTTGAAACATACACCTTGGTACCAGGGTTTTCTGTAGTTATTTTACATTTTACAAAAATAATTTTAGGTTTTTTAAAGCAGAAAAACTAATAATGATAATTATTCTCTGATATCCTTCACCAAGGTCTCCACAATTCATTATATTGTTTTAATATGATATCAGTATATTTATATGCTATAAAATTTGGTTTTACTTTTGGTTTTTTGCTCGTATTGGGGCTTGAAGTCAATACCTTGGTCTGTCACAAATGCCAGGCATTAATCTATCATGCCTGTAATTCTGGCTACTCAGGTCGCTGAGATCTAAGGATCAAGGTTCAAATCCTGCCTGGGCAGGAAACATGATGATACTCTTGTCTTCAATTCATGACTAAAAAGCCAAAAGTGGAGTGTGGTTCAAGTAGTAGAGACCGGCCTTGAGCAAATAAGTTAAAGGGTAGTACCTAAAGGATAGTGCCCAAGTACTGGGTTTAAGTACCATTACGAAAACACACACACACACACACACACACACACACACACACACACACACCGTGTGTGTGTGTGTGTGTGTGTGTGTGTGTGTGTGTGTGTGTGTGTGTGTGTGTGTGTGTTGTGGTCGTGAAATCCACTGTTTTCTTTTTCATTCAGTTGGTGACTTTTCCCCAGGGAGACAGCTCAATGGTGTTACCTGAGTCCTGGGGGTTCAGTGATTCTGCTGGGATGACAGGTCTGACTTAGTGAGCAATGGGACTCCAGGAAAACTCCACAAAGCAAATGGATGGAAACATGAGAAGATATGCATTCAGGTAATTCTTCAGTCTATCTTCCTCCTGCCAAGTGTCTTTCTCTCTCTGTGGGCTGAATTCCTTTTCTTACCAGGTAAACCTGAACATTGTATGACTTTGAGAGTGTACCCACAGGCGAATAAGGCTTTTGTGAAATGTCAGGCATCACAAGCTTGCTCTTTTTTCTTCTCTCACTATTAGTGAGTTTGTTGGCAGCCTTCATTTTTCTGAGAAAAATGGAATGTTCTAGAAGTTCTCATAGAATATGTATAGATGTAGGGCAGAATTTATGGTTCTTTTGCTCCAGAGAATTGAGAAACATCTATGTGAATTTATAGATAGCCTATAGTGAACTAATTTCTATGGTATAGATGGATTTTTGGATATGATATCCGTATGGAAAACCAGAGACATCTTTAAGTACTTTGCCTAAATGAAGCAGAAATTGAGAACACTTCAAATTTTTCAGTTTTAATCAGAATCTTATACTAAATTTCATAAAATATTTTAAGTGCTGCAATAAATTAATTTCATTTGTAGGACAAATGACAGAAAGGATTGTACCTGAAGATATAGTATAAGTTTTTCCTTTTGATTAATTAAGAACTTTATGTTTAATATCAACTAAGGTAAGTATTGTGAGAAATACCAAGATATGAGATCCAGTTTCTGCCAATAATTAGATTAAATTGAAAGGAAAGGTCCTCTGTTTGCAGTAACAATTGTAATATTATTTATAAAAAGTGTGTGGTCAGGGTCTGGGAAGTTAGCTCAGTGGTAGAGCACTTGCCTTGTATGCATAAGGCCCTGGGTTCGATTCCTCAGCACTACATAAGCAAAAAGAAAAAAGCAGGAAGTGGCACTGTGGCTCAAGTGGTAGCGTGCTAGCCTTGAGCTGAAGAGCTGAGGGACAGCGCTCAGGCCCAGAGTTCAAGCCCCACAACCAGACCCCCTCCCCCCAAAAAAGTGTGTGGTCAACACATTTGTGTAGTTGTGTACTTAGCTATCTTTATGGTAGTGTTATAGAATTTTAATAAATTTCTTCAAGCACAAGGAAAAAGTTTAAGACATGTTAGAGTTTCACACACAACAAAGAAAATACTAGGTCATTTTCAATGTTTTCATTTTTCAATTGTGTGTGTGTGTGTGTGTGTGTGTGTGTGTGTGTGTGTGTGTGTGTGTGTGTGTGTGTGTGTGTGTGTGCGCGCTGGTACTTGGGCTTCCACTTAGGCTAGTGTGCCATACCACCATTTCCATTTTTTCTATTTATTGGCGATATGAGTATCACAGACATTGCTGCTTGAGATCCCTTTGAATCTAGATCCTCACATCTCAGACTCCTATGTAGCTGGGATTACAGGTGTGAGCCATCAGCATTGAGAGATGCATTTGTCATGTTGTGTGGTAAATTACTAGAAATTTAATGTTTGCTCACTGAATACAAACTATTGTAGGCTTCACGTTTGGGCTAATAGTTTGGGTGTTGCTTGTCTATATTAGTTGCTCAGTTTCTAGCAGGGGGGCACCAGGATATAGTCTCTCATGAAATATGGGGACCTCTTCCAAGCTTAAAGGATGCCTGGTAGGGTTTAGGTCCTCTAGCTGTAAGATTGTGGTTTCTGCTGTCTGATCACCTATCATACATCCACTGTTGTCAGCTCCTAGATACCCCAATACTTCCTTGACAAACATACCCTCCTTAATGTTTCATTCACTCAGTTTGTGTTACTGCCTCCTATAAAGGCCTTAATTTGCACTCACTCCTTAGAAGTGAGTGCATAACCAACTCTTGGGCGAAATAATTACATCTGTATACTTTAATTTTGTTATCTATTAGAGCATATTGTGGGGTTAGATGCTACTCAGAGTAGAAAATAAAAGACTTCCCCAGCATCTGGATTGTTGTGCATTGACTAAGGTAGATTATTAGCTATTTATTATTAGCTTTTATTATTGTAAGTGTCCTCAATTTCAGTCACTGGTAGCATTGTTTGAGTTTAGCTGATGAAGTGTGCAGTTTAAGAAAACGAAAGATAAATCTTTTTTTTTTCTTTTTGCTTATGTGGTGCTGAGGAATCGAACCCAGGGCCTCAGGCATGCAAGGCAAGCACTCTACCACTGAGCCACCTTCCCAGCCTAAATCTTTGAATGGAGTAGAAAATAATTTGCCAGTTACAGTGAACGAAAGTTAAACAAATGAATCAATAGCACTGGCAGTGGCTTCAGAGATGGCCAGAAATAAACCGGTTAGACGTATTTTTAAAAGAAAACATGTGGCTGGGATTATGACTTAATTGTAGAGTGCTTGCATAGCATGCGTACAGCCCAGGGTTCAATTATTCAGTACCACATAATGAGAAAGTGGTGCTGTGGCTCAAGTAGGAGGGTGCTAGCCTTGAGCAAAAAAGAAGCTCAGTGGAAGTGCCCAGGCCCTGAGTTCATGCACCAGGACTGCCAAAAAAATAAAAAGAGAGAACAGGTCAATAATGGACGGGGGAGGAATTCAGAAGCCAAATTCATCACTGAATTTTTCGTCCTCTATTCCAAAATCAAGACATCATTCTCAGAGAAACAATGGGCCAAAAAGATGATTCAGAAAGAATATAGCTTATGAAGTAATACTAGAAATTTTTAATGCAACTGTCCTGTAGAGATAATCCATTAAGTATAATTGTGTCTTTCAATAGCACAAGATTTCATTGTATTAGCACAAGTGCTATCTGGAGATTTTGTATGGGTGCTGGTCCTGAAACTTGATCAGAGCCTAGTTGCTATTCCTATTTTTTTCCTCAAGGCTAGTACTCTATTAGTTAAGCCACAGTTCCACTTCTGATTTTTTGGTAGTTAAATGAAGATAAGATTGTCATGGACTTTTCCTGGCTCACCTGGCTTCAAAATATGATTCTCAAACCTCAGCAATCCGAACAGCTAGGATTACAGCTGTGACTCACTAGCACCCAGAGAAGCAATTTTTTTGAGTGAAAGGACTTAAGAATATGGATTATTCAGGAGATTCACCCTCAGTCCTGAATAAATCACCATGACCAATTTCTATGAACACACATACATACATCTCAGTGGTCTGTATTATGTTTCCCCAAAAGAGTAGTGCCTTCTAAATGGCAAAGTGTGGTGTCACAGGCCTGTAATCCCAGCTACTGAGAAGCAAAGGTTTAGGAGGATTAGGTTGTGAGGCTGGTTTCAGTGATGTTAGCACAAGGCCCTATATGAAAAGCAAACTGTAAAAGAAAAAAAGGGTTGGAGCCATGCAACGCTCAAGCAGTAAATATCGGCCCAGTAAGTGAAAGGCCCTCAGTTTAATCCTTAGTTCTATGGAAAAAGCAAAAAGTATAGCATCTCAGTCCATTTTGTCATGATTTAACAAAAACCTTGAAGTTGTATACTTCATAAGGAATAAAAATATTTCACTCAAAACAGTGGTGGCTGGAAACCCTATATAGCATGGTAGTACATGGGACAAGGCCCCTAAGTGCATCACATCATGTAGGATCTTGGAATCATGGCATGTGCTAGAAAGAGAGTGAGTAAGGGACCTAGGGTGTTTTTTCTAACTGTTAACAGTGATCCTGTTAGTTCCTTGAGAGTTAACAAGATGGCATTAATCCATTTATGATGTAATCCTCTATTAAAGGTACTACCTCCTGACACTGCTACATTGAGAAGTTAAACTTCAGTGTAAGTTTTGATGTCAGGCCATTAACAGGCCTCTGGCAGAGATAGGTGAGACCATTGGAAGCCGAGGACATTCATACAACTAGGCACCTTGGACAGCTGCTTGGATCTCATTGATTCTGGTATTTGCTATATTTGGGGCCATATCACAGCCAGGATCCATCGAGACCATGTCTGTTCCATGTGCCAGCTTCAGTTATGCTGACTATGATACAAACTACTGGACAATAAGGAGAATAAGAATGGATATGGTCACAAAATTGAGGTTTGTTATTCTACATGACACTTAATTAACATTAGTTGGTGTATGTAGGAAAGTCATTAGAAAGCTGTATGTCTACATACAGCTATGTAATAACTACTGTATGACCCAGAAAGATACCTTGTAGAGCGGTCTGTTTACACATAATGCAGACATTCCTCTGAACACAAAAGATAAACAAACAAGTTCCTGCCTACAAAATTAAGTTTTATTTAATTAATGGTTATGGACCAATTCTAGGACTTGAAATTATAAGCCTTCTTCTTCCACATTTGAAACTGGGATCTATATCTGTCTTTAATTTTTTATTAATCTTTTTTTTTCAAGGATAGATCTAATAACATTGTTCCCTAATTTTTGTCTAAAATAAATTTGGAAAGTTTCCCACTGACTGAAATGTTTTAATTACCTTGGTCATTCTAATATCTTCAATTTCTAGTGCTCGTGGGAAGTTAAAGACAGGTCTTCTGTAGCATTTAAAAGGAAATCTTTTCACTAGCCCCAGTCTATAATCCTAGCTTCTAAGGAAGCTGAGATGAGGAGAATGCTGTCTTAAAGCAAAGGCAGAGAATTTCATGAAACATCTTCTCCAAAATTGTGTATATTTTTACAAATATAATTGTATATATTGTATTTAATATGTAATATCATTGTGATATATATACATACTACATATTATATATATATGTGTGTGTGTGTGTGTGTGTGTGTGTGTGTGCATGTGTGTGTTTGTGTGTGTGTGTATCTCACAAATTAAGCCAGATTCAATAACTGAAAGATTCAATAAGTAAACTTGAAAACCACAATTTACTCCTATAGCCATCCTTTCTTTAAATATTAAGTAAGTTGTAGTCTGAAAATGTAAATCCTTGACCAAAAAGGAAAACCCTAAATTTTTTGACCTATTCTAGACCTTTTGTCTCCACAATTTAGAGTATTAAAACACCTACCTGGACAAGGGGTATTTTCTATGTCATCCAAAATAATGAATGATTTTTATGTGAAGTGTCCAAGTCTGTAGACAAGGATTCAAGCTGGAATTCCCCAGCTTGAAAATGAATTGAAAACCTGGGTACTGCTGTTTTGTTATAGAAGGGCTCTGAACCCTTTCTCCAGAAAAACTTTCTTTGTAATCTGTGAAGGTTATTTTTATGTCTGCACACAGCATCGTATTCTTCAAATACTGGTAGCTACCTTCAATCCTGTCTCTTAATTGAGATAGAATTTATGATCTTATTGTTCAGCTACCGAGAGGGAAGGACTTTTTCCTCTTACCAGCATCTCTCATTGCTCCTCATGAAGAAAGAAGAACTAAAGGAAACCATAGATTCATGGTGTGTGATCATGCTGTAACAGGGGTTCTTCTGCAGGAAGCAGAGAATGGAAGGAAGAGTAGCACTTCTCTTCAGTATTGATGGTTTGTCAACATAGGACAATTGAAATTCAGATGACAGGCAGGAAATTGGGTTCAACTCATTACATAGTTGCTCATCAGGAAATAGGATATATTCCTCAACTTGGTTGAGCCAATCTCCATTGTTTGTTCTATAGTGTGCCTCTGCTTTGGGTCTTCAGTTTACAGTTTCAAGGTGATATTTTTTGCTATTGGAGACAGGTGAATGGAGCAATGTAGGTGACCTCCATGACAATTACCTGTATCCGGCTAAAATTCATATATTCAAGTGGGAAATTTGCCGTCTGTATAAAATACAAAAGATGATTCCCAAGCATGGGATGTCTACCGTGTAGTCATTGTAATTTTCATGCAGGAATATTTTATATGGACAAAATCAAGGTACCAAATATGTCCTTCAGCAACCACCCATGGGTAATGCTTATGCTCACACCAAAGTCATTGACCTTCACATTGCATTTGTCATCCAACATGATGTTATTGGGTTTAAGGTCTCAGTGTGCACTTCTGTTTTCATTAAAGTAATGCAGATTATTCACAGTCTGTTTGAACAATCTCCTAACTTCATTCTTGAATAGATGGAATGATTTTCACATTAATTTAAAGAGGTCTCTGGGTGGCCAGTTCAATTACCAAGTATTGGTGCTCATCCTTCTCCCTCACCTGGTACTACCTGATCATGTGTGTGTGTGATGGAAAGTCTTAATAATATCCATCTCAATTTTGATCTGACAATTGTTGAACTCTCCCTTCACTATCACCTTGAGGTTAATGAGGTGTTGCTAGGTCAACTTTACATATGCATAACTAGTAATTTCTAACAGGCCTTTGTAACACTTTAGTCCTCATACCTGGTACTGGGACCTATTGGGAAAGGCAGAGTGCAGACTTCCAACTATTGAAGACTTCTTCCTTTGTGAATTATGAGCTATCACCTTCAGTCATGTGGTACCAGCACAGACTTGGCTCAGGGCTGTGAACCTGAGTGTAGAAGATTGAATCTTCATAGTGTAAATAGAAATTTGGCCTTGTTCTAAGCTAGCAGTTTGGGGGATCTCTGGAAGCTGTGGATAAAATGTCTCCTTTTAATAGCCTGTCCTTTGTGCACATTTAGTTTAGCTGCAGGAATTCGTAACTAACTAGTAGCAGTGGTCACCCCAGGGTGGAGCAAGAGAGCCACAGTAGAGGGACAGAGGTCAAGCTCACACCATCTGCCTTTTTATGATTCTTGAATTGACAGGTTACACATGTATTTTACTAATTCAAGAATAAAAATTAATATTAAATATAGATTTTTAATTACCTCTTTGTTTCTGACTCTACTAGATTATTTATCTAAGAGAGGATTGTGAGAATCCTAGATCAGAGGCTCCACTTCCTTGGGGAAAGATCAGGGAGTCAATAATCCCCACTATTAACCAATTGTAAGACCTACAGTAATACCTTGCACTTTCTGGCCTCAGTTAATGTATCTTCTATATATCCTCCTGCTATCCTCTGGAAATTCTATTGAGCCTATCTTATGTGTCAGAACAACGTGTGGCCAAAAGGAAAAACTGTTCTTCCTGTGCCAAAGATTAGGTGGGGTTGGGGTGGGGACAGGCAAGGTCGTGAGAGACCGTTGGATAGCAAACACTGGGTCCCTCCAGATCAGGAAGGTAGCCAACCCTGGCACGGGATCTATATCATCTTGTCTCCAACTTGTTGGCCAAACCCCTGTGAGTCCCTCATCCAGGGTGCTGGCTGTAGGATCTGTTCCCTGATAGGCTTCCATTGAACTTCTCTACAGTTCATGGTCCACTTTACATAATGAAGACTGCTGCCAAATAGGTGTGTTTGTGTGTGTGTGTGTGTGTGTGTGTGTGTGTGTGTGTGTGTGTGTGTGTACAGCACGTTATACTTAACACTATGTCATAATATTCTTATGAGAATTGTTTGCTTAACATACATGAAAAAAACTAACTAGTACCAAAATACACAAAAAGTGCCAGCTGATATTACTACCATTCATGGGTTAGTATTAACACTAGCATTAGTATAAATCAGAGTATGTAGAAGGACCCATCTGATCTAACAGTTGAGAATTCAGGAATCATTTCCTCCTCTGCTGAATCTCAGGCACTCAAAGTCAAATCTTTTGAACAGACTTGGGGAAGAAGGAGTTAACTCCACCTGTGAAGCCCAAAGAAGAAGGAAGCCCCATGGTGGCATATGAGTACAATCATATATACATACACATACACACACACACACACACACACACACACACACACACACACACACACACACACACACACACACACACACACACACACACACACACACACACACCACACACTTGTAGATCCAGAAATATTCTCAAGCATCTCCTCTGATCTATGAACTCTATACAGCAAAGTCTAGAATTGGGTGGAAACAGGATCAGAGCAGCTTGTCTACACTTCACCAGCTGTTAGACTGGTCTTCCACTGCCCAGTAGTAGATGGATGTTATCTTAGATGCACTGCTCTGAGCTGAAGGGAAAGTGTCTTGTCTTGGGAGATCAGTGAAAGGATTAGAGAATCTACACAGGTAATGTGAGGAGTCCTGCATCAGGAAAATACTTCCTTTAAATGCGAGTTTATTAGAAAGCTTTGAGAACAGTTGGCCAGTACTAACATATATTCATGTATTCTCCCTAATTTGTTTAAATAAAAATCAACATTTATGAGCTCTCATTTCTCCTTGCCCCTTCTGGTATATTCCTGTCAGGTCTAATGCCTCACTTTATAGCTTCATTCCCCCCTTTCTCTGGTGAAGTTTGGTGAGAGTTATCAAGTAATTTTCTTATTTAATGCAACCAAGACGAAGCTGATGAAGAAAACAGTGTTACCTTCAGGCTAGCATAAATATCTGCTCTAATAAAGGAAGATGAGGGTCTTACAACCATCACGCAAAAGGTCCTGCCTTTGGAGATAGGGGATTCCATTTCCTCTGCCTTCCTAGCTTCCAGGGTAACCAATGGCCTCTCAATAAAGGAATTCCTTTCTAAGAATAAAAAGCATGCCAACAAATTTCAGAAGGCTAGCAATCCACATTATTGCTGCTTAAGAACAATTCTCCTAAAATATATTGATGATTCACACCCATAACCTTAGCCATTCAGGAGTCTGAGAGGACAGGATCTTGGTTCAAAGCAAGAACAGTCCATGAAACTTTTATCTCATTCACCACAAAAACCCAGTAGGAAAGTCTTGGGCCAAGCGGTACAGGGCTACCCTTAAATAAAAGAGCTCAAGGACAGTGCCCAGTCCTGGAGTTCAAGTCTAATACTGGCATGCACACACAAACACACAGAGACCCAGACCCAGACCCAGACCCAGACCCAGACAGAGAGACAGACAGACAGACAGACAGACAGACAGACAGACAGACAGACACACACACACACACACACACACACACACACACACACACACACACACACACAAGAAAAGCTAGAAGTGGAGATGAGGCTCAATAGTATAAGTTTAATCCATTTTCTGTCCTTTTTTGTTGTAAAAATGCAGGTCAGAAGGGTTACAGTTACATGAGCAAGGTACTGAGTACATTTCCTATTGAGCATTGTTGCCTTCTCCTTTGTTTCCCATTAACATCTCTTCCCTCCCACCTCCACAACTACCCTCCCCAACTCCAAACCCCACCAAAGTTCTAAAGTTCATTTTCAACTTAGTGTTTTGTATATCTTATTGTTACACTGGGTCAACCTGTATTCCTCCAAAAAACAATGTTTAGTCTTATGTGTAATTTTTCGCTAAGGGAAAATGTTAATGCCCAGAGTTCAAGCCCAAATAACTATACACATTTTTTAAAAGACTACTTTTAATAAGTTTTCCAGACATAACTGGTTCTCTTCTTTTTTATGGTACTGAGGTTTGAACTCAGGGCCAACCTGGAAATCCCTGCTCCTCCCAGCTCCATTGCCTACCCTGTGTTTAAGGGGCCCCTGAGCTCAGTTTCTGCTCACTGAACTTGCCCACATATTCTGAAAAGAGCCCAGAGAAGCCTATGGCATTTGTTGTGCCCCAGAAGTCAGGCCACAGTGAGGTTTCTGCAGCCCCTAGCCTTGCTCCTAGCACAGTCACTAATAGGGTAGTGCCCACAGGATCCAACGCATACCTCTAAATTGGATAAAAAACGAGGCTGTGCTTAAGTCTCCCAAAGTCAGCAGTCACAGTCCTGGCACAATGGCATCTACTAAGGCCACCCCAGTAGCTATGGGAGCTCTGACATCAAGACAGAGGCAGACACACCCATGCAGGCTGATTTGGAGCAGATCTTTTTTCAGGTGCAGGTGTGGTTGCCTTTGAAGCAGAGCTTGACAGTGCACACACTAGTTCATCACAGTGCACAGTAGAAGAACTTGGTAAGCAATGGTCCTGTGCTCAGACACTTGTCAGAGGCAGGAAATCAGAGAGAGAGAGAGAGACAGAGACAGAGACAGATAGAGAGAGAGAGAACTCTAGGCTAGCTCTGATTCTGTACTGGTTTCAATATCCTTGCTGAGAAATGCATATTTTCAGCAAGAAATAAAAAGGAAAACTTCTAACTCTAACTTTGATGGAGTAATTGAGATCAAACTACACTTGCTACCATAAACAATCAAAGAAATGGAAGTTATATGAAAAATAAATATATGTATATAAATGTATATATAATATAAAAATGTAGACATATATATATATATTCACATATACAATGTGAATATGTAATGTATGTATAATGTATAATGTATATATGTATAATGTACAGGGAGAAAAAAGAAATACATAGTATTTGAAAGAATAATGTCCAAAACCTTCCCAAATTTGATTGAAAGCATGAACCCTTCTATGCAGGGTTCTAGCAGCTTAAAGAAGTCAATTAACATAAGTGCACAGGTCCACACTAAGACACATTCTAATTAAACAAAGACAGAAAACCTCCCAAAGCACAGACACACACACAACTCATCACACACACAAGTGATCTTCAATGATATTATGACAAATTTCTCATTAATCAATAGATTAACAATTAGACAGCAAGGGCAAAAAAATTAAGGTGCTAAGAGGACATATCTAATATCAACCTTTCTAACAAATATATATACTTTCTCCAAATGTGAGAGATGAGCTAAGTACCTAACGATGGCTCAGGCATATAATCCTAACTACTCAGGAAGGTGAATTGTGAAGATTGTGGCTCAAAGCCAGCCTGGACCTTGTCACCTCAGAAGCAAGTTGTAGGACAGCTGTCCTTGAAAAGGACGGAGGCCTTTTTGCCATGTCATTGCTGGAACAAGGTGTAGGATAAGGTGTCCATCAAGAATGGAGGCTATTGGCTAGTGTCTCCACAGAAGCAATTTATGAGACTCAGGAGTTTTCTAGAAGGTCAGAGAACTATGACCACTGTCGTAGTGGTTTCAGGAATGGCATAATAATGACAAGAGCAACCTCAAGCTCACATGGATTCCTTAGCAACAGTCTTTGAAGCCTATGAGCTAAAGTATAAATGCTGGCAAACTGTGATTGGTCCACTTTTTCTCTGACCTCGCTGGCCCAGACTCTGATTCGTCCATTTCCTCTATGATGTCACTATGCCGGGCTGATATAGCTCCATTTTGAGAGATCATGCAGGATATATAGGAAACCACTGTGCTCCAACTTATATTAGATACCACCTCAGGAGCTCTTGATTGGTGACCCGCTGGACTGATTCAAACCTAAATTCGTGACTTTTTGGTTGGGAAGGTGAGTTGTCGTTTGGATTTTGGTATTTCTTTTTATTTTTTCTGGGTTTTCCATTATTTTATTTAGTTAATTTTAGGTAGACTTGCTACCTGCCATCATAGCATAAGGATGGAAGAATACAAAGAATCATACTCCAGATCCTTCAAGGAGGAGATCATCAAACAAAACCAGGTGAAAGAGCTCATCGACCATGGTACCAATGGACAAGGGAGGCTGGCCCATACTCGACTCACACACATGGAAGTGGCAGTTAAAATACTCCTGAAGGGAGAATTCCCCCAGTCATCAGTTAAAGAATGAGGTGGACATTTTAAAGATGGTATGGCACAAACACATTATCAAATTGTACCAGGTGATGGAGAAGGAAGAGTATTTGTATCTCATCATGGAACTGGCCAGTAGGAGATATGTCCTGGCATGGATCTGAAAATACTGCAGTGTATATTAGGATGAAACCAAGAGGCTCTTCACATAAATTGTAAGTGCTGTTCACTGCCCACACCAGAACAGAATCACACACCAAGACCTTAAGTCCAACAACATACTGTTGGATACCAAAGACAATATCGAGGTCAGTCGTTTGTTCTGAGCATCTGGTTCTCCCTGGTGCAATTGCTACTGAATGTATATGCTGCTGTGCTATTTATTCCACCCCCTAAATTTTCCTGGATGAAAGAAATGATGGCTGGATGCTGGTGGCTCACTCCTGTAATTCTAACTATTCAGGAGGCTGAGATATGAGGATGACAGTTCAAAACCCGCCCAGCCTTGGTCTACCAACTGAGCAGACTCATACTGATACCAAAGACTAATTTGAGGAGGAGATGGCAGTGGATACAGGTGGCTAGCAAAATAGCTACCACTCTTCTCAGAACAAGCTGCTGAATGTGGGCCCAGGAACAGAGCAGTTCAGACAAAGGGGAGGAAAGCCCTCAGAGATATCAAAGATAACTTCACTTGAAACCCAGAAGACCCTGCTATTGAGATAGGAGAGATTTGTAGGTGGTCTACTAAAAAAAGAGTTGTAAGTGGGATCCAAGAATGGAGATCAAACACTGTTTGCCCAGCAACACCCTTAATCCAGCCAAGAATACAGGTGCATCAACTGCCTTAGTTTCCTCAGGAGGGATTCCAGCAAAGGGGTAACTTGTACTGCAGTGTAAATCGAATATCCTAGTTATCAAAGCATGTAATTTTTGTGTGTTGTATCAGTTCCTTGCGCATACAAAACTACTTGAATTACACTTGAACTACATCCTAGTCTTTAAAAATATAGTTTGTTTAATTTTATTCTATGTTATTCTTTAAGATGCAGTCTCATTATGTAGCCAAGTCTGATCTTAACTTCATAAATCTACTCCTAGTCTCCAAGTGTTGGGATAACCGGTGTGTACATCTATGTCATCCATCATACTATTATCTGCACCTTTCCTTAAGTTTTAATACTTTATGTTATCCCTTGGCAGTACTGTGGTTTTGATTCAGAGGCTGGTGTTGGGCAAGCAAGTGCTCTACCCCTTGACCCCTGCCCCCATCCCTGCTCTTCATTTTACTTTAGATGAGTTCTTATTGTATTATTTTGCTTGGGTCATTATCAGACTGTGATTGTAAGGTTTTTCCTGCTGGGAAGCTTTTTTGTCCTTTTATATTTTCTGTAAGTATAATTTTTCAACCGAGCGCCGGTGGCTCACATCTGTAGTCCTAGCTACTCAGGAGGCTGAGATCTGAGGATCAGAGTTCAAAGACAGCAGGGCAGAAACAACCATGAGACTCATCTCCAATAAACCACTAGAACCGGAAGTGGCACTGTAGTTCAAGCAGTAGAACACTCGCCTTGAGATGAAGAGCACATGGACAGTGCACAAGCCCAGAGTTCAAGACCCACGACTGACAAAAACTAAAATAAAATAAAAATTAACTTTTTATCTTATTAAAAATGAAGCTACACAGAGATGTTACATTTATATGTCTTTTTAAAATTGAAAACCTTATTTTAAAAGAGTAAAAATGCATATGATAACTAAAATTTATCTCTAGAAAAAAATGACTACCAGAATAAATGTTTTTGGAGGCTGGGTCAATGGCATTTGGTATTGTTCTAACTTCAGCTCTAGACGATGTTACATAGTTCCAGGCCTGCATGGCATAAATGTAAACAAGTACAAAGTAAAAAAAAAAAAAAACCAAAATGATCCTTTAGGGCACAGCTGTGAAAGATTTGAAACACTCTTGTACATGTTATTGACCATTTGTACATTTCTGTGCTGATGAAAAGTGATATATCAATTATGGTAGAATTTTACACATTCTTCTAACCTAACATAGCATTACCACATTAGGCAGAAATTCCATTTCTCATTGCATAACTAAAATAACTGAAACGAAAGAAACCAATAGCTCATATGCTAATGATAACAGCAAAGTTCACAGTAGTCAGAAGTTGGAAATACCTGAACAGGTTTATAAAATATGAGGCATACATAAATGGATTATGACAAAAAGGCTGAAATTAATATATGTCTGTCTTGTATGGACACAAAAATAATCTACTATTTATGTGAAACATATTGACTAATCCATTTCATAAGAGAAAATGGAAGATTAGAATTTCTGGGGCAGGTCATTGGGGTGATTATTACTCTATGATTGTGTGGATTCCATCAGTATCAAAAAGATAGTTCACAAATAGAGGTAATTGTTACAAAGCAGTGTGGATATAATTAATCTCACTGAATTTTATACCTACCTATCAAGCATGAGGCCCTGTGTTCAACCCCTAGCATATCCAAAGAATGCTAAATCTTCCTTCTGTTACCTACCTTGAGTGGTAGGTGCTTTTGTACTGTTTTGATTGTATTCCTCAGAGGATCTATGGTGGATCTCTGATGTTTAGTCATGCTTTACAGATAATCCATTATTTAAACCTTAATTTTGAGTTCTAAAGGAAACATTGTATATTAAAATGCAGTTCTATCTCAAGAGGCTAAAGCAGGAAGATCTTTACACAATCAAGGATGCATAGAGAGGTCATGCCTAATTCCCCATGGTAGATGCTGAAACTGACGGGACAATTATTGTAAGCAATTACAAGTGAGAGATGTTTCTGATCACATTTAATTTGGTCATTTCAGCTTGTATTTAATATTTACATGAATTTTAATTTTTTTCCTTTTTCCTATACACTCAGTATGTCATTTTGAAACTTTGTACTATCTTCTCATTTGCCACATTTAAAAAGAAGCATAGTATTCCTTTGTATAACATTAACATGTTTTTTTTTTATATTACAACTACTATAATGTAGTGACTGGCCACTGTCTCAGAGGTTTTTCCCAGTTCTGCCAATTGAGCCACAGCTCAAGTTCCAGCTTCATTCATTTGAAAACTCTCATGCAATGCCCAGCACAAATAAGGAGGCTGAAATCTGAGGATCTTGGTTTGAAGCCAGTCTGAGCAGCAAAGTCTGAGATTTTTATCTCCAATTAATGACCAAAAAACTGTGGTAGTTGAACTCTAGCCTTGACTAAAACAGGGCAAGTTCATGCCCTAGTACTGGTAATTACACAAACAAGTCTCTTTCTTCCTTGGGCTGGCTTTGCAATGCAGCCCTTAGATTTTAGTTTCCTGGGTAGTTAGGATTTACAGGCATGAGCAACCAACCACTGACTTATTTTAATTTTTTTTCTTTTTGTAGTTTATGGGGCTTAACCTCAGGGCTTGGGTGCTGTCTCTGTGCTATTCAGCTCAAGGCAAGCACTCTACCACTTAAGCCATAGAACATTTCCCAGTTTTCTGGTGGTTTATTGGAGATAAGAGTCTCATGGACTTTCCTACCCAGGCTGGCTTTGAACCATGATCTTCATATCTCAGCTTCCTGAGTAGCTAGGATTACAGGCTAGATCCACCAGTGCCCTTATGTTTCTGAGTTTTTTGACACAAAGATGATGTTATTCAACTTCAACCACAGCTCCACTTCTAGCTTTTTTTTTGCTTATTGGTCATAAACTTGTAATGTACTTTTCTGGATAGACTGGCTTCAAACCATGATCTTCAGATTTCAGCTTCTGAGGTGCTCTGATTATACACATGAACCACAAACCCATTGGTCATTTGAAAATATTAATATTTTCCCCTTTCATCTTTTAAAATTTTTCTTTTTTAAAAATTTTTGTTTATGTACTAGTCCTGGGGCTACAAATCAGGGCCTGGATACAATGCCAGAGCTTTCTCTTCAAGACTAGTGGCTTACCACATGAGCCAATGTATAACTTGTGGTTATACTTGTTTTGTCTTAATGCTTCAACTAAAGCTCTGGGTGCTGTTCTAGAAAGTGATTGCCCAGTTTGTATTCGGGTCACAGCACACTTCCAGGTTTTGTATGGTTCAAAGCGAACTAGGGCAGAAAAGCCCATGAGACTCCTAGCTCCAATCAATCACTGAAACGCTGGGAGTAGTAGAGCTCTATCCTCGAACAAAACAACATAAGTTCAAGCCTCAGGATGGCATACAGATGCAAACATAGAGACTTTCTTGCATGGAATTTCTTGCATGGGCTAGCTTTGAACAATGATTCTCAGATTTCAATATCTCTTCATCCTCTTCCTGAAAATTTTATTGGTCCTGTGGCTTGACCTCTGACTCTGGGGCCTATATCTTAGGTTTTACACTCAAGGCTGTACACCTCAGCAACAGATCAAGGCTTTGTGCAGTGTAGCTGGAGATAAGAATCTCAAGCGTGTTCCTTCCCAGGCTGACTTGACACTGCAGTCCTCAGTTATCAGCCTCTTGTGTAGTGAAGATTACACACATAACCAGCAACACTTGGGTCATTTTAAAACTTTAATATGTGCTTGCTTCCTCCTTCGTTTCTTTTTTCATTTTTGCTTCTCCTGGGAGTAGAAATTGAAGCTCAGATGCTCACGACATACATGGGACCAACCATAACATTAGGCTTTTGGGGGAGGTTAAATGGAGAGAAGAGAATCATGTAGAGGTAGGCCAGATTCAGGAGGCTGAAAACTGAGGAGAGTCCATGACACTCTTTTCTCCAATTAACCACTACAATCTGAGAGTAGTCGATCATTGAGCTAAATATTGCAATTTCAAGCACCAGGACTGGCACAAACACACAAACACACACACACACGTGCATGCACACACACACACACACACGTCTTATGAGCACCTATACCTGAGCTGAGCTTTAAACGGTATCCTCAAATTTCACCCGGAGTATGTAGAATGAAAGATATGAGCCACCAATGATTGGCTCATTGAAACCTCTGTTACTTGCTCTTTCTTCTCTTCTTCCACCCTTCTTTTCATTTATTTCATTCTTTTTGTGTGTGTTCGTCTTGGAGCTCGAACTCATGCAAGGCCTGTCCTGATTCAGGAGGCTGAAATCTGGCCATCATGGTTTGAAAGTGGCCTGAGCAGGAAAGTCCATGAAACTCTCATCTCCAATCAACCAACAAAAACCTATCCCCAGTGTGGCGCCACACACAAAACAGTCTCCTGGAATTTCTTGATTAGGTTTGCCTTTACACAGGATCTTATATTTCAGCCTCTTGCATTTCTAGAATTACAGACATGAGCAACAGTGCTAAGTTCTCTACCTCCAACCATTTAATTTTCTTATTGTGATCATGAGGCTGGATCTCTAAGCCAGGACACTGTTTCATGGGTTTTTGTCTCAAGGATGGTGCTTTATAACTACAACCATAGCTTTATTTTCTGGGGTTTTTTGCTGCTTATTTGGAGACTTATGCATTTCCCTGTCTAGGCTGGCTGTGAACAACAACCTTCAGATTTCAGGTTTGTGAGTCAGTAAGATTACACATATTGAGCAAAAACGCATGCATGGCTCATTTTGAAACTTTAATTGGATTTTCTCACACGGTTTTTCTTTTTTTCCTAGTCCTGGGGCTTGAACTCAGGCCTTGGGCACTGTCCCTGAACTTCTGTTACTCCAGGTGAGAGCTGTACTACTTGAACGATAGTGCCTCGTCCAGCCTTGTAGCTTATTTTTGGTGCAAATTAGATATATGAGTCTCATGGACTCTCCTGCCTGGACTGGTCATGAACTGTGATCCTTAGATTTCATCCTCCTCAGTACTTCTTATAACATGTGTGAGAAACAAATTTTAGATTCATTTCAACCACTGTCAGTGACTCTTCCTTTTGTATTTCTATCCTCCTTTTATTTTACTTCTTCTCTGTTTGTCCTGCGGCTAGAACTCAGGGTCTGGGTGCTTTTTCCCAGTTCTGCCAGTTGAACTACAACTAAATTCCAGGTTTTTTTTTCTGTTTTGTTGTTTAATTAGAAATGAGTATCATGTAGAGCCAAACCAGATTCATGAGGTTGCAAACTGAGGATCAAAGTTTGTGTGCCAGTCTGGGGATGAAAGTCCATGATATCTCCAATTATAGCCACTAAAAAGCTGAGATTAGTAGAACCTTGAGAAAAACAGTACAAGTTCAAGCAAAAGGATTCACACACACACACACACACACACACACACACAGTGTGAGTGTGTGTGTGTGTGTGTGTGTGTGTGTGTGTGTGTGTGTGTGTGTGTGTGTGTGTGTGTGTGTGTGTGAACTTTCCTACTTGGTCACGTCTTTAAATATGATCCCCAGATTTTAGCTTCCTGAGTAACTAGAATTGCAGTTATGAGCCACCAATGATTGGCTGATTGGCTCATTGAAGCCTCAGTTATTGGTTCTTCTCTTCTTCTACCCTTCTTTACATTTAATCATTTCATTGTTTGTGTGTGCTGGTCCTGGAGTTAGAACTCATGCAAGGCTTGGCCTGTTTCAGGAGGCTGAAGTCTGACCATCATGGTTCAAAGCCATCCTGAGCAGGAAAGTCTAAGATCCTTACCTCCAATTAAGTGCTAAAAACCTGGGACTAATACAGTTCCAGCCCCAAGATGTCCCACAAACAACTGACTTCTGGAATTTCCTGCTTGGGTTGGCCTTTTCACTGGATCCCCATATTTCTGCCTCCTGAGGTTCTAGAATTACAGGCCTGAATCACCAGCCCCAGTTTCTCTTCTTATTATCATTTTTGTGATCCTGAGGCTGGATCTCTGAGCCAGGGCACTGTTTCATAGCTGTCTCACTCAAGGCTGGTGCTTCACTTCTGTTTTATTGTTTGTTTGTTTTGATGGTGATTTGATGATGAGACACCATAACCCTCAAATTTCATCTATCTTTGTATCTAGGATTACAGACAGTAAACAAAAATTCATGGCTCATTTTGAAAATTTAATTGGATTTTTCAAAACATCTTTTAATTTCTATTTTTTTTATTTTCGTAGGTATGCTGGGCTTGGGGCAATAAATCAGAGCCTAGGTATTGTCCCAGTTATTTTTTTTTCCTCTAATTTTTTTTTCTCTTCATTGTGAGAATACCGTACAGAGGGCTTACAATTAATTTCATGAGCAAGGTAATGAGTACATTTCTTATCAAGCATCGTTGCCTCTTCCTTTGTTTCTTCTTACTATCCCCTTCCATCCCTCACCCCAGCCGTCCCCCTGACACCCGTGCACCAAAGTGGTAAATTTGTTTTTCAACATAATATCTTATACATGTCATTGTTGCAATGGTTCCACCTGTATCCTTATTTTCTTTTTGCCGGTCGTGGGGTCTGAACTCTGGGCCTGGACGCTGTCCCTCAGCTCTCCAGCTTACGGCTAGAGCCCTACTATTTGTGCTACAGCGTTAATTCCATCTTTTTCTGCTTATGTGTTGCTGGGGAATTGAACTCAGGGGCTGAGGAATTGAACCCAGGGCCTCATGCATGAAAGGCAAGCACTCCTCCACTGAGTCACCTTCCCAGCCCTGTCCCAGTACATTATTAATACTAGCCCTCTAATACATGAGCCACAGCACAATTTGGTTTTTTTTTAAAAAAAAACCTGTAGTTGGCTAATTAGAGTTGAGTCCATGAACTTCCCTGCTTTGGCTGGCCTTGAACACTGATCCTCAGATGTGAGACTCTTGAGTAAGTACAATAACAAGTGTAAGCTACCTCAGTTTTGCTCATTTTAACCTCTGAAATTGTCTCTCCCTTTCCTTCTCCCACCTTTCTTTTCATTTATTTATTTTATTCTTGTATGTGCTGGTTCTGCAGCTTGATCTCAAGGTGTGTGTGCTGTCCCAGAAGTCATTGTCTCATTTCTGCCATTGGAGCCACAGCTCAAACTCCAGTTTTTTTTTCTTCTTTATGGTGGTTCATTGGAAGTAAGAGTCTCATGCAAAGCACATAATGTCTGAGGAAGCTGAAATCTGAGGATCACAGTTCGAAGCCAGCTTGCATAGGAAATTCCATGATACTCTTTATATCCAATTATCTGGTAGTGATTTCACCAATAAGCTGAGATTGATAGAACTCCAGCCTTGAGTAAAGTAAAACAAATTCAATCCCCATGACTGGCACACACAGAAAAATGGCCAATGGATTTTCCTGCTTGGGCTTGCCTTTAAATGCTATTTTCTGACTTTAGCCTCCTATGTAGTTAATACAACATGTGTAAGCCATCAGTGATTGATTAATTTAAAACTCTGTCACTGGCTATTCCTTCTCTTCTTCTATACTTCTTTATATCTTTTGTGCTGGTCCTGAGGCTTGAACTTGGGGCCTTGGTATTCATCCTTTTATGTCTTTTATATAAGTTGTTTCAGTTCTGTTGTTCTAATGTTTCATTTGTTTATGTTCCTTTATATATCTTGTATAAGTAAATTTTTATATCTCACAAAAATAACTTAGCTTGGTACTGGTGGCTCATACCTGTAATCCGACTCAGGAGGCTGACATCAAGGATCACAGTTTGAAGCCAGCACTAGCAGAAAAGTCTGGGAAATTCTTATTTCCACTACACTACCAAATATACTAGAAGTGGAGGTATGACTCAAGTAGTAAATTGCTTGCCTTGAGCAAAAGAACTCAGAGCTCTGGCTGCAAGTTCAAGCCCCTGGATTGGCACAAAAAGAAAACTTTCATTAGCTTGTATTATACTAGGATTACTGGTGTGTGAAGACTATCCTGGATTTAAGAACCAAATTTTGTACAGCTGCCACTTTTGATGTTTTCCTTAGGAACTTTTATGCTTTTTTCCCCTTGCCTTATATTTACATTCCACTAGTGGCATTCTTGTATTTTTGTTTGGAGATACAATTCAATAATTCAAAGACATATGAAAAAAGGCATGTCTTAAATTTTTCTTTATTTTAAATAGGAAAGAGAAATGCTGAGTCTGAACCCAGCAGAGAGTGAATGATGGTTTGATTGCAGAGCTGTTAAATGTATTCCTGGACATGGGAACATGCCATTTTGGGTGCTTTGGTAGATGGGTCTTCCTACAGCTTCACAATAAACTTCGATGTTATTATAACCAACTTTGCCATCACAATGGATAGGTGTCAACCACTTATCTCACCCTTATGTGGACTTAGATACACGAGGAAAAAATCATTAGAAGAAATGACTACTAACCATAAGACCACAACTTGATGAGCTTTCTTAAATGAATTCTGAGATTACATGAGCAGAGCAGATTCATCTCAACACAAGCACTAAGGACCAGGCACTGATGCAGGCAACTGGAGGAACAGATGTGAATACAGCTGAAAATGGCCTGTTCCATGCAAATTTCATGCTGAAGGAGAAAACCAGAAATAACAATGATGAAGTCAGTGAATCAGAAGGATGGTGATGTGGGGAGACAGCTTCACATTGAGGATGGGAGGAAGAGACATGATCTAAAAGCAGGGAACATCCATGCAATTATTGCTTTCCCACTCTGTCTTCAATATCAATCCCAGATCTCATACTTCTGAGTAGGAAATTATAAGTATAAGGCACCTGCAGTGAGCTCTTTGATATAAATCTTTATAAGCAAAGTTTTCTAAGTTTCTTGGAAGGTTTTTTGAGCGGAAGTTTCAAAATTAAATATATTTTGTGTCCTAAACATTCTTTTCATTATCTTCTAATTATCTGAATATGAGCTGTTTTCTTCACATTTGGGAAAAATCAAGACAATTGTTCTCATTGTTCAAATCCTGGGGAGGGAAGGAAAATCACAGCTTCTTAGCCAAACTAGAAATTAATAGTCATTTCAACTTACCAGTTTTGCCAAATAGTATGTCTTGTCCTTGATGGCTTTTTCATCCTCAACAAGGTTAGATGAATGAAATTATAAATTGGACAAAAGCAACTACATAGTAGCAAGTTTATCATAATGACAGATATAAGCTCTCTGCTTTCTACCCAATGAAAACATTTGCCACAAACTGCAAAACCTTAAATAAAAACTTGGAGATTCTTCTTCTTTATACAAAGTTGGATTTCCTGTTTTGTTTTGTTTTGATTTTTGTTGGTCATGGGGCTTGAACTCGGCCTGGGGGCAACCCCTCAGCTATTCAGGTCAAGGAAACACTCTACCACTTGAGCCACAGCACTACTTCTATTTTTCTGGTGCCTATTTAGAGATAATCCGCACAGAATTTCCTTTCCAGGCAGACTTCAAACTGCAATCCTCAGATCTCAGCCTCCTGAGTAGCTAGAAATAGAAGTGAGCAACCAGCACTTGGCCAAAGTTGCATTTTTTTCAGTTTTGCTGCCTTGAATGCTTACCAAGGAAAAAATAAAAAATTGTTAGTGTGTGCTAAAATTTGCAATAGTTTTATCATGCACAATAGAGAAATATTTAGCATTACATATTTTGAGATAGTATACCTGATTAGCTTTTATGTTTTAAAATAATAAAATATATCTCTTTTTTGTAGACATTGAACTCTGAGTTCAGAACTTACCTTTGTTGACAGGCACTCTCCTGTGTGAGCCACAGCCTTCTGATCATTTTTTAATCAATCATTTATTAAATAATTTGAAGCTCACAAGTCATCTTTTGTTAAGATTAAATAAAATATGTCTGAACTCCTGCCTTTTGAGTAACAGAAGAAATCCTAATATCTGTAATGTACAGACTAAAAAAAAATGAAATACCCTAAGAAGAATAATCTTATCAATAAATAGGCAAGTGAATTCACTAGATATTCCCCAAAACAGATACAGGTGTCTGTGGAATACATTTTACTTTTTTATTATAATAATTTTTAAACTTTTATTTATTTTTGTTGTGAAAATACTGTACATAAAGTTCCGGGAAGATGGCGGAGGAGAAGCTGGAATCTGAACAAGCTCTCGCATAGAAAGCAATTTTAGAATTCTAGTGAACAGTCCTAAGCCAGAGAATCACACCAAGTGTGCCATCACAGGACAGAGAGTTAGACAAGAGAGGGGAAGCCAAGGAAACACAGCAGCTGCCGCTACGGCGGCAGGGTCGTGTCGGCGACCAACGCCGCGGGGTCATACCTGAGACACAGAGAGTCCGGGACGAAGGAGCCAGACTCAGCGGACGAGCGGATTCTACTCAACACCAACAGGAACCGACAAGGAGCGGAAATCTTCATCCTGCTGTTTGCAGACCAGAGACGACCCAGGATCCAAGACTCGGCGTGAGTACAAGCCCGACATCCTCACTCCTTCTCAGGAAGCAGAGGAAGGAAGGCTACCCCTCCCCCCCAAGCACCGGTGATCTCCATCTTGGATACCGACAAAGCTCGGAGGAGCTGCTAGCTCCAGCTCAGGCCTTGGAATAAAACGAGTCATTTAGCAGGTCACAAGAACTTAACGGCGAAGTGACCTGCCAGACTCAGCACCATCCAGGGAAAAGTCACCCAGCTCAGGCGCCAGCCATTGGAGTGCCTTGCCTCACTGGGTAACCAGAGCCAGAGGCTGCCCCTTCCTCTAGCAGCCACCAAAATCAATTGAAAAACAGAAACCCTGAGAATGGCTCCAGGCTGGGCGCTGTGAGCTTTATCACAAAATAGCCCCAGGGAAAAGCTACTGTTTGTTGAAAGGCCTCAACTCTACCCAGAACCTAGCCCCATCACCACATCCCCCTCTTTTGTGACTCTCAAAGCAGATCACCCTCCCAGAAAACTAACCTGGGAGGGGGATCTCAAAATCTTGGGTAAAGCAGAGCATTTTTCTGCCTCTTCCAACCAACCGACTTAAGAAACCAATCAAGCCACAGGACCTCAAGCTGACCAGAGACTCCAACAAGAGACTGGTTAGAGACAAAAGGGAGATACAGGATTCTTCCCACTCCTTCCCCCCCCCAAAAAAAAAAATCAAAAGACTTTTTTCTTTTTTCTTTTTTCTTTTTCTTCTTCTTTTCTTTTTTTGCTTGTTTTTTGCTTTTTGCTACCTTATATATATATATTTTCCCTTCTAAAACTTTTATTAATCTTTAATTTTTGCCTCTTCTGAAAAAATAATTGTTTTCCAGTAACTTTTTTTTTCTCATCTTATAATTTTTATTTTGGGAATATGTGAATGAGCGTTTTCCTTTCTTTTCTTGTCTTCTCTTTTTCTTTCTTTCTTAATTATCTTTTTGTTTTTTGTCTAGCTCTACTGAACTTCTGATCTTTTCTTCTCCCTTTCCCATCCTTAAAGTTTTTCACATCTCCTCTATGTCCCTCCCCTTCTCGGAACATATTCACATTCCTGTCTAAATAGACTGTCTTTTAACTTCTATAATAACATTAATTTTTACGTTTCTATTTTTTTCTGGTCTCTCTCTCTCTCTACTTGCATCCAACCCAACCCATTTCCTGCATTGTGATTAGAACATAGTTAACTCTCCCTGTGCATCCCCACACCAATCTATTCCTATTTTTTACCCACATCTCTCCCTAATCCTAATAATTTCTGGTTTTCCAAATTCTTTTCTGCGGTTCGAAGTACTTTAACATATAGTTGTTTGATGTTGAACAGATGTATCTGTTGAACTAGATTGTATCTGTAGACTATTGACTGTACAAACGCAAACTTTGATTGATGGTTGCCTTAAGATAGTGTTCTAGCATAAAACTGGTGCAATCTTCATCTCAAATGGGCCGAGTAAGCTGGAAAAACACAAGAAAAATGGCAAATTCGGGTATCTCAATTCCCAACCTTGATAATCAGGGATTAGAACAAATAAAGAATAATCCAGAGGAGAGTTCCCAAATAGCTCTACAAACACTAATAGCAAACATGAAAAATGAGAAGTTTGACAATGTACAAAGGACTCTATATGAGCGTGATAGGGAGAGAGAGGAGGCATCCCAGAATTTTATACAGGAATATCATAAGCGTGAGGAAGCTACTCAAAAACTGATACAGGATTTGCGTGAACAACTTGAGAATACTCAAAGCGAAAGGGAGGAATGGCGTGAGCAGGCAGAGAACACTCAAAAAGAACTGCAGGATTCCCACGAACAGGGAGAAAGAGAAGTGCAGGATTCCCACAGACGGGAATAAGCTAATCAAAGAGTAATTCAGGAATTGAGAGACCAGGTAGAGAATACACAAAGATCACTAAAGGCATTCATGGAATCCATTAACAAAGAGCTGAAGGAAGTCAGGGAGACCACAAAGGGAATGCTGAATGGAACCCAACAGAAGGAATGGGTGTCCAAAGAAACCATAACCAATCAACTAAGTGATTTGAGAACAAACACTGAACACCACATTAAGGAATTAAAGAAATTCATACAAGACCTAAAACAGAGCTTCAACAAAGAACTTGAATCCATCAAAGCTGACTAATTAGAAGGAAAAGAGATAAAAAACAAAGTAGAGAGTCTTGACAGCAGGTTAGACCATGCAGAAGATCGAATCTCAGGGATTGAAGACAGCCTAGATATTATAGAGAAAGAACATACAACCATCCAAGACAAGTCCAAGAAATATGATAGGTCTATCCAACACCTGGAAGACACCATCAGAAGGCCCAATCTAAGGATAATGGATGTAGAGGAGCACCTAGAAACAGAAGTTAATGGTCTAGAAAATTTGTTTAACAAGATCCTAGCAGAGAACTTCCCAAACATACAAAAAGATAGGCCTATTCAGATACAAGAAGCTTTTAGAACCCCAAATAGACTAGAACAGAATAGAACATCCCACCGTCAAATTATAATTCACACAGGATGAAACCAGACCAAGGGAAAGATCCTTAAAGATGTCAGGGAGAAAAGGGTAATCACCTACAAAGGGAAACCAATTAGAATTACCTCAGAATTCTCAGCAGAGACAATCAAAGCAAGGAGAGCCTGGAATGACGTATGCCATGCCCTAAAAACAAATAATTATCAACCAAGAATACTGTACCCAGCTAAACTCTCCTTCATAACTGAAGGCCAAATAAAAACCTTCCATAGCAAAGAAAAATTGAAACAATACATCTCCACCAAACCAGCCCTACAAAAGATTCTTAAAGATGACCTACACATAGAAAACCAACAAGACCGCAAGAAAGGCCAGGAAACTGCACACAAACTGAGAATCCAAGAACCTTAGGAAGAACCCAGTTTTCGTAGCCCTCAAGAAGGTGGATAACATGGCAGGAACTCCCAAATACCTCTCAGTACTATCTCTTAATGTTAACGGACTGAACTCTCCAATTAAGCGACATAGACTGTCTAGTTGGATTAAAAAACAAGACCCTTCTATCTGCTGCCTGCAGGAGTCATATCTTCCCCGTAAAAACAAACACATATTCAATGTTAAAGGCTGGAACAATATCTACCAAGCAAACGGCCCTCATAAACAGGCGGGAGTTGCAATCCTAATATCAGATAAAATAGACTTCAAACTAAAATTCGTGAGAAGAGATACAGAAGGTCGCTACATACTAATTAAAGGATCTCTCATTCAAGAGGATATTATAATTCTAAATATCTATTCGCCAAACAATGGAGCACCCAAATTTATCAAAGAAACACTACTTTCCCTCAAATCCTATATAGATCCAAAGACATTAATTGTTGGGGATTTTAACACACCACTCGCCCCACTAGATAGATCAACTCGGCAAAAACTCAACAGAGAAACCGCAGATCTAAACAGCTGCATAGATCAACTAGACTTAACAGACATTTACCGAACATTTCACCCAGCAGCATCAGAATACACGTTCTTCTCAGCAGCACATGGAATGTTTTCTAAAATAGACCACACTTTAGGCCACAAAGCAAACTTGTCCAAATTCAGAAACATTGAAGTTATACCTTGCATTCTCTCTGACCACAAGGGAATAAAATTAGAACTCAACACCAAAAGCCACCAAAGAAAGTCCGGTATCCATGGAGGCTAAACAACACACTGCTGAATCATGAGTGGGTCATGGAAGAGATTAGAAAGGAAATTCAAATGTTCATGCTATTCAACAAACATGAACACACAAATTACCAGCTCCTCTGGGACAAAGCAAAGGCAGTACTCAGAGGCAAGTTTATAGCTCTGAGCTCCTACATCAACAAATTGGAGAGATCGGAAACTAACAATTTAATGACACATCTAAACCTCCTTGAAAAAGAGCAGCAAGATAAACCCCAATCCAGTAGACGGAAAGAAATAATCAAAATTAAATCAGAATTAAATGAATTAGAATCCAAAAAAACTATAGAAAGAATCAACAAAACAAAAAGTTGGTTCTTCGAAAAACTTAACAAAATTGACAGACCCTTAGCAAATCTAATCAGAAAAAGGAGAGAACACACCCAAATTAATAAACTCAGAGATGAGAATGGAAACATCACCACAGAAACAACCAAGATTTAGAACATTATAAGGGAATACTTCTCAAAACTTTATGCTAATAAGTTTGAGAACTTGACAGAAATGGACCTCTTCCTAGCAAATATTGACATGCCAAAACTAAACCAAGATGAGTTAAACCAACTTAAAAGGCCCATATCAAGCATTGAAATAGAAACAGCAATAAGAGACCTCCCAGCTAAGAAAAGTCCAGGACCAGATGGTTTTACAGCGGAATTTTACAAGGCCTTCAAAGCAGAGCTCACACCAATACTCCTACAACTCTTCAATGAAATTGAAAGAGAAAGCTCACTACCGAACACATTCTATGAAGCCATCATAACCCTCATCCCAAACCCAGGCAAGGACTCTTCAAAGAAAGAGAACTATAGACCCATTTCTTTGATGAACATTGATGCAAAACTTCTCAACAAAATTTTGGCAAATCGACTTCAACAATTCATCCAAAAAATCATACACCATGATCAAACAGGATTCATTTCAGTGATGCAATGCTGGTTCATTATACGCAAATCAATTAATATTATTCATCACATCAACAGGAGCATGAATAAGAACCACATGGTTATCTCAATAGATGCAGAAAAAGCATTTGACAAGATCCAACACCCCTTTATGATGAAGGTTCTGGAAAAATTAGGAATCCATGGAACATTCCTCAATACAATAAAGGCTGTATATGACAAACCTACAGCTAGCATTATTCTCAATGGTGAAAAACTAAAGCCATTTCCTCTTATCTCAGGAACGAGACAAGGATGCCCACTCTGTCCACTTCTCTTCAATCTAGTATTAGAATGCCTAGCTACAGCAATAAGACAAGATGCAGACATAAAGGGGATCCAAATAGGGAAAGAAGAAATAAAACTCCCCCTCTTTGCAGATGACATGATCTTGCATTTAAAGAATCCCATGGACTCCACTCCCAAATTACTCAAGCTGATTCAAAACTTTGGCAAAGTAGCAGGTTATAAAATTAACCCCCCAAAATCAATGGCTTTTCTATATGCCAACAATGAGAAAAGTGTGGCTGAAATTAGGAAAGCAATTCCATTTGTAATAGCCCCACAAAAAATAAAATACCTAGGAATTAACTTAACCAAAGAAGTGAAGGACCTCTATGATGAAAACTTTAAAATCTTGAAAAAGGAAATCAACACAGAACTTAAAAAATGGCAAAACCTCCCATGCTCCTGGATTGGCAAGATTAACATCGTGAAAATGGCAATACTTCCCAAGGCTATCTACAAATTCAACGCAATACCTATCAAAATTCCACCCTCATTCTTCAAGGAAATAGAAGAGGCAATCCAAAAATTCATATGGAACAATAAAAGACCCCGAAAAGCAAAAATGCGCCTCAACGGAAAGAACACTGCTGGAGGAATATCAATACCAAATTTCAAACTCTACTATAAAGCCATAGTAATCAAAACAGCTTGGTATTGGCATAAGAACAGACCGCAGGACCAATGGAATAGAATTGAAAACGCAGAAATGAACCTACAGACCTATAGCCATCTAATCTTCGATAAGGAAGCTAAAACAATAGAATGGAAGAAAGACAACCTCTTCAGTAAATGGTGCTGTCAAAATTGGTTAACTACATGTAGAAAACTAAAGCTAGATCCTTATATATCACCCTGCACCAGAATCAACTCCAAATGGATCAAAGACCTTGAACTCAAAGCAGACACTCTGAAAACATTACAGGATGGAATAGGAGAAACCTTAGGTCTCCTTGGCTCAGGCCGAAATTTTCTGAATAGAGACCCGGAAGCACAACAAATCAAATAAAGGTTGGACAAATGGGATTGCATCCGGTTGCAGAGCTTCTGCAGTGCAAATGACATAGCTGGCAAGATCAATAGAAAGCCCACGGATTGGGAGAAGATCTTTACTAGCCATACAACGGACAAGGGTCTCATATCTAAAATATACTTGGAACTCAAAAAATTAAACCTCCCAACAACAAATCCTCAAAGAAACAACTGCCCAATAAATAAGTGGGCGAAAGACTTAAAGAGAAGCTTCTCTGAAGAAGAAAAAAGAATGGCCAACAGACACATGAAGAAATGTTCAACATCCCTAGCCATAAAAGAAATGCAAATCAAAACAACATTGAGATATCACCTCACTCCAGTTAGAACAGCAAAAATCAAGAACTCTAACAACAACAGATGCTGGAGGGGATGTGGACAGAAAGGAACCTTACGTCATTGTTGGTGGGAATGTAAACTTGTTCAACCACTTTGGAAAGCAGTATGTAGGTTCCTCAAAAGACTTCACATAGATCTCCCCTGTGATCCAGCAATCCCACTTTTGGGCATTTACCCAAATGTTTACAAACAAGACCACACTAAAGCTCCCAGCACAACTATGTTTATTGCAGCATTATTTACCGTAGCTAAGATATGGAACCAACCCAGATGCCCCTCAGTAGATGAATGGATCAAGAAAATGTGGTACATATACACAATGGAATTCTATGCCTCCATCAGAAAGAATGATATTGCCCCATTTGTTAGGAAATGGAAAAACTTGGAAAAAATTATATTAAGTGAAGTAAGCCAGGCCCAAAGAAGCATAGGTCCCATGGTTTCCCTTATTTGCAATATCTAGTATAGGTATGAGTCAAGCAGAAAAGGTCAGATAATGTGATGTTAGGAAAATGAACCCTTAAATATGTATTTTAATGTTTTCGTTTCTTTCATGCATATGTTTCTAACGCATTTATAAGATTATTCCTTTGTTGCTTTGTATGTCCCTCCCCCACAGTGTAACCCCCGCTTTCACTATATTTGATGTCATTATAACATGTGGAGGAGATGGGGGCAAACAAGTCGTTTAAGGATTCAGGTGGACCTGTTGCAACAATGAGAAGTACAAAATGTCATGTCAAAACCAGCTTTACAATGTCGGTGGGGGGGGGAAGGGGGTATAATTGGGTGGGGGGAGGGGGGAGGCTGGGAAGGGAGGTGAAGGGTAAACAAAGGAGGAGGCTGCAATGCTTGGTAAGTAATGTATGCATTATCCTGCCCATGTAATTGTAGCCCCTCTGTACAGTATGTTCTCAAATAAAATAAAATAATATTAAAAAAAAGAAAAAAACAAAACAAAAAGAGAAAGAAAGAAAGAAAGAAGGAGTCACTTTGTTTAATAAAGTAACAAGAGGTTTTAATGGAGAAATTACAGTGGTAGATAGCCATGTGCAACAAAATGCAAAGATTTCTGATATGAAACCTAACATATGATCCAGAACTTGATATAATAAACTTCATCAAACTTAAAAAAAATACTGTACAGAGGGGTTACAATTACATGGGCAAGATAATGAGTACATTTCTTATTAAGCAGTGTAGCCTCCTCCTTTGTTTCCCCTTCCAATCCCTTGCTATCCACCCTCCCATCCTCCCTGCTCTCCCCCAACAATGTTGTAAAGATCATTTTGAATTGTTGCAACGGGTCCACCTGTATCCTTATGTAAACGACTTGTTTTTCCCCTTCCCCTCCACAAATTATACAGACATCAAATACAGTGAAAGCAGGGGTTATACTGTGGGGCAGGGAAATATAAAGCAACAAAGGAATAATCTTATAAATTCGTGAGAAACTATCACATGAAAGAAAGAAAACATGTGAATACATATTTTAGAGTTCATTTCACTAACATCACCTTATCAGACCTTTTCTGCTTGATCTAGACATATACTAGATATTGCAAATAAGGGAAACCATGGGACTTATGTTTCTTTGGGCTTGGCTTACTTCACTTAATATAATTTTTTCCAAGTCTTTCCATTTCCTAACAAATGGGGCAATATCATTCTTTCTGGTGGAAGCATAGAATTCCATTGTGTATATATACCACATTTTCTTGATCCACTCATCTACTGTGGGGCATCAGGATTGGTTCCATATCTTAGCTATAGTAAATAATGCTGCAATAAGCATAGTCGTGCTGGTAGCTTTAGTTTGGTCTTGTTTGTAAACATTTGGGTAAATGCCCAAAAGTCTTTTGAGGAAACTCTATACTACTTTCCAAAGTAGTTGAACAAGTTTACACTCCCACCAACAATGAAGTAAGGTACTCTTCTGTGCACATCTCCTCCCGCATCTGTTGTTATTAGAGTTCTTGATTTTTGCCATTCTTACTGGTGTGAGGGGGTATCTTAATGTTTTAATTTGCATTTCTTTTATGGGTAGAGAGTTTGCGTATTTCTGGGTCTCTAGTAAGAAAATTTCAGCCTGTGCCAAGGATACCTAGGGTTTCTCCAATTCCATCCTGTAATGTTTTCAGAGTGTCTTCATTGACTCCTAGGTCTTTGACCCATTTGAAATTGATACTGATGCACGGTGATACATAAGGATCTAGCTTTCGTTTTCTAGAAGTAGTTAACCAATTTTGCCAGCACCATTTACTGAAGACGCTGTCTTTCTTCGATTATATTTTTTAGCTCCCTTATCGAAGATTGGATGGCTATAGGTCTGAAGGTTCATTTCTGGGTTTTCAATTCTATTCCATTGGACCTAATGTCTGATCTTGTGCCAGTACAAAGCTGTTTTGATTACTATGGCTTCATAATAGAGTTTGAAATTCGGTATTGATATTCCTCCGGCTGTGTTCTTTCTGTTGACGGTCGCTTTTGCTATTTATGGTCTTTTATTGTTCCATATGAATTTTTGGATTGCCTCTTCTATTTCCTTGAAGAATGAGTTTGGAATTTTGATAGGTATCACATTGAATTTGTAGGTAGCCTTGGGAAGTAGTGCCATTTTCATGATGTTGATCTTTCCAAACCAAGAGCACGGGAGTTTTTGCCACTCTCTAAGTTCTGTTTTGATTGGCATATTCAAGTTTTTGAAGTTTTCATCATAGAGTTCCTTCATTTCTCTGGTTAAATTAATTCCTAGGTATGTTTTTTGGGGGGCTATTAAGAATGGACCTGCTTTTCTAATTTCAACCACAGTTTCTCATTGTTGGCATACAGAAAATCCATTGATTTTTGAGGGTTATTTTATACCCTGCTACTTTGCCAAAGTTTTGAATCAGCTTGAGTAATTTGGGAGTGGAGTCTGTGTGATTCTTTGAATACAAGATCATGTCATCTGCAAACAGGGAGAGTTTTACTTATTATTTCCCTATTTGGATCCCCTTTATGTTTGCATCTTGTCTTATTGCTATACCTAGGCATTCTAGTACTAGATTGAAGCGAAGTGGAGAGAGTGGACATCCTTGTCTTGTTCCTGAGTTAAGAAGGAATGGCTTTAGTTTTTCACCATTGAGTATAATGCTGGCTGTAGGTTTGTCATATACAGCCTTCATTGTATTGAGGAATGTTCCATGGATTCCTAATTTTTCCAAAACCTTCATCATAAAGGGGTATTGTATCTTGTCAAATGCTTTTTCTGCATCCATTGAGATAACCACGTGGTTCTTATTCTTGCTCCTGTTGATGTGATGAATTATATTAATTGATTTGCGTATATTGAACCAGCTTTGCATCCCTGAAATGAATCCTGTTTGATCGTGGTGTATGATTTTTTGGATGAATGGTTGAAGTCGATTGGCCAAAATTTTTGTTGAGAAGTTTTGCATCAATGTTCATCAAAGAAATCTGTCTATAGTTCTCTTTCTTTGATGAGTCCCTCCCTGGTTTGGGGATGAGAGTTATGATAGCTTCATAGAATGTGTTCGCTAGTGATCTTTCCTTTCCAATTTCACTGAGGATTTGGAAGAGTATTGGTGAGAGCTCTGCATAGAAGGCCTTGTAGAATTCTGCTGTAAAACCATCTGGTCCTGGACTTTTCTTAGATGGGAGATCTCTTATTGATGTTTCTATATCAATGCTTGGTATGGGCTTGTTAAGAGTTTTACCTCATGTGAATATTTGCCTAGAAAAGGTCCATTTCTGCCAAGTTCCCAAACCTATTAGTATAAAGTTTTGAGAAGTATTCCCTTATAATGTTTTGAATCTTGGTTGTTTCTGTGGTGATGTTTCCCTCCTAATCTCTTAGTTTATTTATTTAGGTGTGTTCTCTTCTTTTTCTGATAAGATTTGCTAAGGGTCTGTCAATTTTGATAATTTTTTCATAGAAACAACTCTTTTTTTTGTTGATTCATTCTATAGTTTTTTTGGATTCTAATTTGGTTAATTCTGATTTAATTTTTATGATTTCTTTCTGTCTAATGGATTGGGGTTTATCTTCCTGCTTTTTTTCAAGGAGGTTCAGAAATCTCATTAAACTGTTGGTTTCAGATATCTCCAATTTGTTGATTTAAGAGCTCAGAGGTATAAACTTGCCCCTGAGTACTGCCTTTGCTGTGGCCCAGAGGAGCTGGTAATTTGTGTACTTAATTTTGTTCAATATCATGAACATTAGAGTTTCCTTTCTAATCTCTTCCATGACCACTCATGATTCAGGAGTGTGTTGTTCAGCCTTCATGTGTTACCGGACTTTCTTTGGTGGCTTTTGCTTGAGTTCTAATTTTATTCCCTTGTGGTCTGAGAGAATGCAAGGTATTACTTCAATGTTTCTGAATATGGACAGGTTTGCTTTGTGGCCTAAAATGTGGCCTATTTTGCAAAATGTTCCATGTTCTGCTGAGAAATCGTGTATTCTGATGCTGCTGGGTGAAATATTTGGTAGATGTCTGTTAAATCTAGTTGATCTATGCAGCTGTTTAGATCTGCGGTTTCTCTGTTGAGTTTTAACCAAGTTGATCTATCTAATGGGGAAAGTGGTGTGTTAAAATCCCCAACAATTAATGTCTTTGGATCTATGTTGGATTTGAGGGAAAGTAGTGTTTCTTGGATAAATTTGGGTGCTCCATTGTTTGGCGAATAGATATGCTCCTGAAGGAGCGATCCCTTAATTGGTATGTAGTGACCTTCTTTATCTCTTCTCACTGATTTTAATTTGAACTCAATTTTATCTGATATTAGGATTGTGATTCCAGCCTGTCTTTGGGGCTGTTTGCTTGGTGGATTTTGCTCCAGCCTTTAACATTGAAAATGTGTTTTTTTTATGGGCAAGTTGTGACTCCTCAAGGCAACAAATAAAGGATTTTGTTTTTTAATCCAACTAGACAGTCTATGTCACTTAATTGGAGGTTTAAATCTGTTAATGTTGAGATAAAGGAGGGAAAGGTATTTGGGATTTCCTGCCATTTAATCCACGTTCTTGGGGGCTGCACCAATGGATTCTTTCTATGGTTCTGGGATTCTCGGTTTGGGTGCAGTTTCTTGGCCTTTATTGTGGTCTTGTTGGTTTTCTATGTGTAGGACATCTTTAAGAATCTTTAGAAGGGCTGGTTTGGGGGAGATATATCGTTTCAACTTTTCTTTGCAATGGAAGGTTTTTATTTGACCTTCAATTATGAAGGAGAGTTTAGCTGGGTACAGTATTCTTGTCTGATAGTTGTTTGACTTTAGGGCATGGCATACATCATTCCAGGCTCTTCTTGCTTCAATTGTCTCTGCTGAGAAATCTGAGGTGTTTCTAATTGGTTTCCCTTTATAGGTGTTTAATCTTTTTCTCCTTGACAGATTAAGGATTTTTTCCTTGTTCTAAATTGATCCTGTGTGGATTATAATTTGACTGTGGGATGTCCTGTTCTGGTCTGGTCTATTTGGAATTCTAAAAGATTCTTGTATCTGAATAGGCCTATCTTTTTGCATATTTGGCAAGTTCTCTGATAGGATCCTGTTAAACAAAATTTCTAGACCAGAGAGTTCCAGGAAGATGGAAGAGGAGAAGCTGGAGGCTAAACATGCTCTCACATAGCAAGCAGTTTTAGAGTTCCAGTGAACAGTCCTAAGCCAGAGAATCACACCAAGTGTGCCATCACATGACAGAGAGTTGGGCCAGAGAGGGAAAACCCAGGCAAGGTGACAGATCTCAGCTCTCGCCAGCAGCTGCTGCTGTGGCGGTAGTGGCAGTGGCGGCAGTCATATCGCCATACCCGAAACACAGAGAGTCCGGGACAAAAGAGCCAGATGCGGCGGCAGGTGGGCGGGCCAACGGGCGTGCAGAGTCTTCTCAACACCAGCAAGAACTGACAAGGAGCAGATATCCTCATCCTGCAATTCGCAGACAAGAAACGACCCAGGAACAAAGACTCCACGTGAATAGATGCCTGACGTCCTCACTCCTTCTCGGGGAGCAGAGGAGGGAAGGCCACCCCTCTCCCCCCAGTACCGGAGATCTCCATCTTGGATACCGACAAAGCTCAGCGGAGCTGCTAGCTCCAAATCAGGTCTTGGAATAATAAGAGTCATTTGGCAGATCACAAGAACTTAATGGCTTGACCTGCAAGACTCAGCTCCATCCAGGGAAAATTCACCCAGTTCAGGCGCCAGCCCTAGGTGTGGCTTTCTTCACGGGGTAATCAGAGCCAGAGGCTGCCCCTCCCTTTAGCAGTCTCAATATCAGTAAACATAACCCATTAGAGTGGCTCCAGGCTGGGCTCTGTGTGTTCCTCAAAAACTAGCCCCCGGGAAAAGCTACTGTTTGTTGAAAGGCCTCAACTCAACCCAGAAACTAGCCTCATCACAGCATCGTCAAACTTGAGGAAAAAACCATCTCCCTCTTTTGTGATACTCAAAGCAGAACCCCCTCCCATTGAACGAACATGGGAGGAGGATTGCAAAATCCTGGGTAAAGCAGAGCATTTTTCTGCCAGTCCAAACAAACTGACTTAAGAAACCAACCAAGACACAGGACCAGAGATTCCAACCAGAGTCTGATTACAGACATAAGGGAGATACAGAATTTTTCCCAACCCTCCCAAAAAAATAAAAAAAAAATTTGTCTTCTTCTTCTTTTTTAAATACCTTTCACAAAAAAATTTTTTTTCTTTTCTAAAACTTTTTATAATTTTTAATTTTTACATTTTTGGAAAAAATTTTTTTCTAGTAACTTTTTTTCTCCTTATAATCTTCATTTTAGGGATACATGCATATGTGCGTTTTTCTTTCTTTAAATTTTTTTCTTTTTGTTTTTTGCTTAGCTCGACTGAACTTCTAATCTTTTTTTTTCTTTCTTCCGTATCCTTCTCACCTGTTCCTCTCTTTTGCTCTTCTTTAAGGGACTTAATAGTTGTTCTGCACATCCTCAGATAAACCCGTAGTTGACTATTGGACCCTATCTCCCATTGTGTACACACTTAATCCACAAATTTATTACTCAATTCAAAATCTCTGAGACTTAAATTCCTTAATAGCAGTACTACCTCTTTTTAACTATATAATATTTTAAGTATTTTTATTTTTAAAATTTTGACATCTCTTTATATCCCTCCCCTTCTCTCATTATATTCACGTTCTTCTCTGAATAGCTTGTTCTTATACACATAATATTATTAATTTTTACCTTTCTATTTTTTCTGGTCTCTTTTCTCTTCCCTTTCTCTTTCCTCTTTTTTTCTCTCTCTCTCTCTACTTTCATCCTATCCAACCTATGGTTTCATCCTATCCAACCTGCTTTGATATTAGGACTTAGTTAAGTTAACTCTCCCTGTGCCTTCCCACATTACTCTATTCCTATTTATTACCCACATCTCTCCCTAACCCTAATAATTTATGGTTTTCCAAATTCTTCTTTGCGGCTCGTAGCCCATTAATATATAGTTGTTTGACATTGAATAAATGTATCTGTTGAACTAGATTTTATCTGCAGAATATTGACTGTGCAAATTCAAACTTTGTTTGATGATTGCCTTAAGATAGAGTTCTAGCAAAAAACTGGTGTTATTTTCATTCCAAATGGGCAGAGTAAGCTGGAAAAAGACAGGCAAAATGGCAAGTACAGGTATCTTAAATCCCACTTAGGATAATCAGTGGACAGAACATATAATGAATAATCCAGAGGAGAATTCCCAAATAGCTCTACAAAAACTTCTGACAAACAAGATAAATGAAAAGATTGAAAACATACAAAAGACTTTTTATGAGCGTGATAGGGAGACAGAGGAGCCAAACAAAGGGTCAATGCAGGAAAAAATTGAAAACTTACAAAAGACTCTGTATGAGCGTGAGAGGGAGAGAGAGGAGGCAAACAATAGGTCACTGCAGGAAAAGATTGAAAACCTACAAAGGACTCTGTATGACCGTGAGAGGGAGAGAGAGGAGGCATTCCAAAGGTTTATACAGGAATGACATGAGCGTGAGGAAGTAGTCAAAAACTGATATAGGATTTGCGTGAGTAGCTTGAGAATACTCAAAGAGAAAAGCAGGAATGGTGTGAACAGGCTGAGAATACTCAATGAGAACAACAGGAATGGCACGAACGGGAGGAAGCTAAGCAAAGAGTAATACAGGAATGAAGAGAGCAGGATGAGAATACAAAAAGATCACTAAAGGTATTCATGGGATCCACTAACAAAGAGCTGAAGGAAGTCAGGGAGACCACAAAGGGAATGCTGAATGGAACTCAACAGAAGGAATGGGAGTCCAAGGAAACCATAACAAATCAACTAAGTGATTTGAGAATAAACACTGAACACCAAGTTAAAGAAGTGAAGAAGTTGATACAAGATCTAAAACAAAGCTTCAACAAAGAATTTGAAGCTATCAAAGCTAACCAATTAGAAGGAAAAGACATAAAAAAAACAAAGTAGAAAGTCGTGACAGCAGGTAAGAACATGCAGAAGATCGAATCTCAGGGATTGAAGACAGCCTAGATATTATAGAGAAAGAACATACAACCATCAAAGACAAGTCCAAGAAATAAGATAGATCTATCCAACACTTGGAAGGCACCATCATAAGGCCTAATCAAAGGATAATGGGTGTAGAGGAGCACGTAGAAACAAGTTAATGGTCTAGGAAATTTGTTTAACAGGATCCTAGCAGATAACTTCCCCAAAATGGAAAAAGTTAGTCCTATTCATATAAAAGAAGCTTTTAGAACACCAAATAGACCAGATCAGAATAGGATATCCCACCATCACATTATAATCCACACAGAATCAACTCAGACCAAGGAAAAGATCCTTAAAACTGTCAAAGAAAAAAGATTAATCACCTATAAAGGTAAACCAATTAGAATCACCTCAGATTTCTCAGCAGAGACAATCAAAGCAAGAAGAGCCTGGAATGATGTATGCCAAGCCCTAAAAACAAACAACTATCAACCAAGAATACTGTACCCAGCTAAACCCTCCTTCAAAACTGAAGGTCAAATAAAAACCTTCCATAGCAAAGAAAAATTGAAACAATACATCTCCACCAAACCAGCCCTACAAAATATTCTTAAAGATGTCCTACACATAGAAAGCCAACAAGACCACAATAAGGCCAAGAAACTGCACCCAAACTGAGAATCCAAGAATCATAGGAAGAACCCAGTTATCTATCGCACCCCCCAAGAGGGTGCATAACATGCTAGGAACTCCCAAATACCTCTCAGTTCTATCTAAGATTAATGGACTTAACTCTCCAATTAAGCACCATAGACTATCTAGTTGGATTAAAAAACAAGATCCTACTATCTGCTGCCTTCAGGAGTGAAACCTTGCCCGTAAAAACAAACACATTTTCAATGTTAAAGGCTGGAGCAAAATCTACCAAGCAAACGGTCCCCATAAACAGGCGGGAGTTGCAATCCTAATATCAGATAAAATAAACTTCAAATTAAAATTCGTGAGAAGAGATAAAGAAGGTCGGTACATACTAATTAAGGGATCTCTCCTTCAGGAGCATATCACAATTCTAAATATCTATTCACCAAACAATGGAGAAATCAAATTTTTCCAAGAAACACTAGCCTCCCTCAAATGCCACAAAGATTCAAAGACATTAATTGTTGGGGATTTTAACACACCACTCTCCCCACTAGATAGATCAACTCGGCAAAAACTCAACAGAGAAACTACAGATCTAAACAGCTGCATAGATCAACAAGATTTAACATACATCTACCGAATATTTCTCCCAGCAGCATCAGAATACACGTTATTCTCAGCAGCACATGGAACATTTTCTAAAATAGACCACATTTTAGGACACAAAGCAAACTTGTCCAAATTCAGAAACATTGAAGTTATACCTTGCATTCTGTCTGACCACAAGGGAATAAAATTAGAACTCAACACTAAAAGCCACCAAAGAAAGTCCAGTAACACATGGAGGCTGAACAACACACTGCTGAATCACGAGTTGGTCATGGAAGAGATTAGATAGGAAATTCAAATGTTCATGCTATTCAACAAAAATGAACACACTAATTACCAGCTCCTCTGGGACACAGCAAAGGCAGTACTCAGAGGCAAGTTTATAGCTCTGAGCTCCTACATCAACAAATTGGAGAGATCTGACACCAAGAGTTTGACGAGATTTCTGAACCTCCTTGAAAAAGAGCAGCAAGATAAACCACAATCCAGTAGACAGAAAGAAATAATTAAAATTAAATCAGAATGAAATCACTTAGAATCCAAAAAAAAAAAAATAGAAAGAATCAGCAAAACAAAGAGTTGGATCTTTGAAAAAATTATCAAAATTGACAGACCCTTAGCAAATCTTATCAGAAAAAGAAGAGAACACAACCAAATAAATAAACTCAGAGATGAGAATCGAAACCTCACCACGGAAACAACCAAGATTCAGAACATTATAAGGGAATACTTCTCAAAACTTTGTGCTAATAAATTTTAGAATTTGGCAGAAATGTACCTTTTCCTAGCAAATATTGTCATGCCAAACTAAATCAAGATGAGTAAAACCAGATTAACAGGCCCATATCAACCATTGAAATAGAAACAGCCATAAGAGACCTCCCAGCTAAGAAAAGTCCTGGAACAGATGGTTTTACAGCGGAATTCTACAAAGCCGTCAAAAAAGAGCTCACACCAATACTCCTCCAAATCTTCAATGAAATAGAAAGAGAAAGTTCATTACCGAACACATTCTATGAAGCCTTCATAACCCTCATCCCAAAACCAGGCAGGAACTCATCAAAGAAAGAGAACTATAGACACATTACTTTGATGAACATTGATGCAAAACTTCTCAACAAAAATTTTGGCCAATGGACTTCAACAATTCATCCAAAAAATCATCCACCACGATCAAATAGGATTCATTTCAGGGATGCAAAGCTGGTTCAATATACGCAAATCAATTAATATTATTCATCACATCAACAGGAGCAAGGATAAGAACCACATGGTTATCTCAATAGATGCAGAAAAAACATTCAACAAGATCCAACACCCCTTTATGATGAAGCTTTTGGAAAAATTAGGAATCCATGGAACATTCCTCAATACAATAAAGGATGTATATTACAAACCTACAGCCAGCATTATACTTAATGGTGAAAAAGTAGAGCCATTTCCACATAACTCAGGAACAAGACAAGGATGTCCACTCTCTCCACTTCTCTTCAATATAGTATTAGAATGCCTAGATACAGCAATATGACAAGATGCAAATATAAAGGGGATCCAATTAGGGAAAGAAGAAATAAAACTCCCTTTTTGCAGATGACATGACCTTGAATTTAAAGAATCCCATAGACTCCACTCCCATATTACTCAAGCTGATATAAAACTTTGGCAAAGTAGCAGGGCATAAAACTAACCCCCAAAATCAATGGCTTTTCTGTATGCCGAAAATGAGAAAAGTGTGGCTGAAATTAGGAAAGTAACTCCATTTTTAATAGCCCCTCAAAAAATTAAATACCTAGGAATTAACTTAACCAAAGAAGTGAAGGACCTCTATGCTGAAAACTTTAAAATCTAGAAAAATGAAATCAAAACAGAACTTAGAAAATGGCAAAAAACTCCCATTCTCCTTGACTGGAAATATTAACATCGTGAAAATGGCAATACTTCCCAAGGCTATCTAAAAATTCAATGCAATACCTATCAAAATCCCAACCTCATTCTTCAAGGAAATAGAAGAGGCAATCCAAAATTCTGTTTGGAATAATAAAAGACTCCGAATAGCAAAAACGCTCCTCAATGGAAAGAACACTGCTGGTGGAATATCAATACCAAATTTCAAACTCTACTATAAAGCCATGGTAATCAAAACAGCTTGGTATTGGCAAAAGAACAGACCTCAGGACCAATGGAATAGAATTGAAAACCTTGAAATGAACCTACAGACCTATAGCCAACTAATCTTCGATAAGGGAGCTAAAATAATAGAATGGAAGAAAGACAGCCTCTTCAGTAAATGGTATTGGCAAAATTGGTTAACTACTTGTAGGAAACTAAAGCTAGATCCTTATATATCACCCTGCACCATAATCAACTCCAAATGGATCAAAGCCCTCAGAGTCAAAGCAGACACTCTGAAAACCTTAGAGGACAGAAGAGGAGAAACCCTAGGTCTCCTTGGCTCAGGCCTAAATTTTCTTAATAGGGACCTGGGAACACAACAAATCAAAGACAGGTTGGACAAATGGGATTGCATGAAGTTGCACATCTTCTGCATGGCAAAGGACATAGCTAGCAAGCTCAATAGAAAGCCCACGGATTGGGACAAGATCTTCATTAGCCATACAACAGACAAGGGTCTCATATCTAAAATATACTTGGAACTCAAAAAATTAAATCCCCTAACAAGAAATCCTCAAAGAAACAACTGCCCAATAAATAAGTGGGTAAAGACTTGAAGCGAAACTTCTCTGAAGAGGAAAGAACGATGGCCAACAGACATATAAAGAAATGCTCAACCTTCTTAGCCATAAAAGAAATCAAAATCAAAACAACGTTGAGATACCACCTCACCCATGTTGGAATGGCAAAAATCAAGAACTCTAGCAACAACAGATGCTGGAGGGCATGTGGACAGAAGGGAACCTTACTCCATTCGGGGTGGGAGTGTAAACTTGTTCAACCACTTCGGAAAGTAGTATGGAGGTTCTGAAAGACTTCACATACAGTTCCCCTATGAACCAGCAATCCCACTTTTGGGCATTTATCTAAATGTTTACAAACAAGACCAAACTAAAGCTACCAACTCGACTATGTTTATTGCAGCATTATTTACTATAGTTTAGATATCGAACCAACCTGATGCCCCTCAATAGATGAGTGGATCAAGAAAATGTGGTATATATACCCAATGGAATTCTATGCTTCCACCAGAAAGAATGAGATATTCCCATTTGTTAGGAAATGGAAAGTTTTGGAAAAAAATATATGAAGTGCAGTAAGCCAAGCCCAAAAAACATAGGTCCCATGGGTTCCCTTATTTTCAATATCTAGTATGTGTATGAGTCATGCAGGAAAGGTCAGATAATATGATGTTAGGAAAATGAACTCTTAGATATGTATTTAAATGTTTTTTTTTTCTTTCATGCATTTGTTTCTAACTCATATATTAGATTATTTCTTTGTAACTTTTTATATCCCTCCCCCAAAGTATACCCCTGCTTTCAGCATATTTGATGTCAGTATAATTTGTGGAGATGGGGAAAAACAAGTCGTTTAAGGGTACAGGTGGACCCGTTGCTACTATGAGAATTACAAGTTGTCATGTCGAAAACGAACTTTACAACTTTGGTGCTGGGTTTGGGAGGCTTGGGTGGGTGAGAGGGGGGAGGCTGGGAAGGGATGGTAAGGGTAAACAAAGGAGGAGGCTGCAATGCTTGATAAGAAATGTACTCATTATCTTGCCCATGTAATTGTAACCCCTCTGTACAGTATGGTCACAAAAAAATAAAATTAAAATTAAAAAATGTACAACAAAAAATAAGAAAAAGAAAATCAAATTCTATTCAAAGTCTAAAAAAAAAAATCCTAGACCACTAACTTCTGTTTCTAGGTGTTCCTCTACACCCATTATCCTCAGATTCGGCCTTCTGATGGTGTCTTCCTAGTGTTGAATCGATCTATCATATTTCTTGGACTTGTCTTGGATGGTTGTATGTTCTTTCTCTGTAATATCTAGGCTGTCTTCAATCCCCGAGATTCGATCTTCTGCATGGTCTAACCTGCTTTCACGACTTTCTACTTTGTTTTTTTTTTTTTATTTCTTTTCCTTCTAATTGGTCAGCTTTGATGGCTTCAAATTCTTTGTTGAAGTTTTGTTTTAGATCGTGTATGGACTTCTTTTCTTTCTTAATTTGGTGTTCAGTGTTTATTCTCAAATCACTTAGTTGATTGGTTATGGTTTCCTTGGAGTCCCATTCCTTCTGTTGGGTGCCATTCAGCATTCCTTTTGTGGTCTCCCTGACTTCCTTCAGCTCTTTGTTAATGGATTCCATGAATGCCTTTAGTGATCTTTGTGTATTCTCATCCTGATCTCTCAGTTCCTGTATTACTCTTTGCTTACCTTCTTCACGTTGAGTTCTCTTTGAGTGTTCTCAGCCTGCTCATGCCAATCCTGCCTTTCTCTTTGAGTGTTCTCAAGTTGCTCACGCAATTCCTGTATCTGTTTTTGAGTTGCTTCCTTGCGCTTATCATGTTCCTATATAACATTTGGTTTGCCTCCTCTCTCTCCCTATCACAGTCATACAGGGTCCTTTGTATGTTTTCAATCTTTCACTTATCATGTTTAACAGCAGTGTTTGTAGAGCTATTTGTGATCTCTCCTATGGATTATTCATTATTTCTTCTGTCCCCTGATTATCATGAGTGGGAGTTGAGATACCTGAACTTGCCATTTTTCTTGTTTTTCTCCTGCTTACTCTGCCCATTTGGGATGAAAGTAACACCAATTTTGTGGTAGAACATTATCTTAAGGCAAGCATCACCAAAGTCTGTATTTGCACAGATAAAAGTCTGCAGATACAATCTAGTTCGACAGATATATCTATTCAACATCAAACAACTATATATTAGTGGGCCACGAATGGCAAAGAAGTATTTGGTAAACCAGAAATTATTAGGTTTAGGGAAAGATGTTGGTAAAAATAGGAATAGAGAGATGTGGGAAGGCTCAGGGAGAGTTAACTTGACTAAGTCCTAATCTCAAAGCAGGAAATAGGTTTGATAGGATGAAAATAGAAAGAGGAAAAAAAGAAGAAAAGAAAGAGAAAAAAAGAGGCACGAAAAAATAGAAAAACAAAAATTAAAAATTGAAAATAGCAATGGTTAAAAATTATGTAGACATATAATCAAAATATTCAGAGAAGAACGTGGATATAATGAATGAAGAGGAGGGATATAAAGATGAGGTAGAAAACTAAAAAAATAAAAATGGTTAAAAAATTATATAGGTATCAAGAGGTAGTACTACTATTAAGGAATTTAAGTCTAAGAGGTTTTGAATTGAGTAATAAATTTCTGGATTAAGTGTGTACACAATAGGGTATAAGTTCTAATATTCGACATTGGGTATATCTCAGGATGTGCAGAATAGCAATTAAGTCACACAAAGAAGAACGAAAGAGAAAAAAAGTGAAAAGAATGAGAAAGATAGCAAAAAAAGATTAGAAGTTCAGTAGAGCTAAACAAAAAAAAATTTTTTTTAAAAGAAAAAAAAAGAAAAACCTCCATACACATATACCCCTAAAATAAAAATTATATGAGGAAGAAAGAAAAAAAAGGTACTAGAAAACAAATTTTTTAAAGAAAAGGTAAAAATTAAAAAATTAGAAAAAATAATTCATAAAAGGTACAAAAAAAAACAGAAAAAAAAGTTCTTTGATTTTTTTGGGAGGGGTGGGAAGATCCTGTATTTCCCTGTGTCCATAACCAGCCTTTGTGGGATTCTCTGGTCTGCTTGTAGTGTTATCCCATTGAAGAGAGCCACTCCTGTGTCTGGCCCCCTGAGCTGGGTGGCTTTTCCCTGGGTGGAGCTGGGTCTGGCAGGTCAGGTTAGGTTCTTGTGACCTGCTAAATGACTCTAGTTTTCTTCCAAGGCCTGAGCTGGAGCTAGCAGCTCAGCTGGGCCTCCAAAGATGGAGATCTCAGGTAGTGAGGTGGGGACGGGTGGCCTTCCCTCCTCTACTCCCTGAAAAGGAGTGAGGATGTCTGGCTTCTACTCATGTCGAATCTTGTTTCTTGGGTCTTCTCTGGTCTGCGAACTGCAGGATGAAGATGTCCGCTCCTTGTCGATTCTTGCTGGTATTGTGTAGAATCTGCTCATCGGCCGCATCTGGTGCCTTTGTCCCGGACCCTGTGTAGCAGGTAAGGGAAGCTGCCTCCGCAGCCAAGGCTGCTTGCAAGTGCTCAGATCTGTCTCTTTGCCTATATTTTCCCTCTCTGGCCTAACTCTCTGTATTGTGATGGCACACTTGATGTGATTCTCTGGCTTAGGACTGTTCACTGAAACACTAAAACTGCTTTGTATGTGAGAGCTTGTTTAACCTCCAGCTTCTTCTCCACCATCTTCCCAGAACTCTCAAGTAAATAATTTTAAGAACTTTTATTTTTTAGTTTTCCCTATCTCCTCCCATGTTATCCTTTTCTTCTCTCAATAATATTCTTTAACTTACATAATTATTAAGTATTTCACATTTTCAATTTAAATTTTTGTTTCTCCATTTTTTCCTTTTTAAAAAAATCTCTCTCGTTTCATTCTGTCCAATCCATTTCCATCTCTGAGATTAGGATTTGGTTAAATTCATTCTCTTTTTATTTTTCCACATATTCTCTCTTAACCTAATAATTTCTGGTTTGTCAAATTCTTCTTTGCTGTTCTTAGCCCATTAATTCATAGTTTTTTAATGTTGAATAGATTGTATCTGTTGAACTAGAATGTATCTGCCGCCATGTTGACTGAACAACTACAGGTCTTTGGTTGATGCTTGCCTTAAAATATTGTTCTAGCACAAAATTGGTGTTACTTTCATACTAAATGGGCAGAACAAGCTGTAAAAACACAAGAAAAATGGCAAGTCAGGGTAGCTCAACTCCCACTCATGATAATCAGGTCACAGAACAGTCAATGAATAATCCCTAGGAGAGTTCCCAAAAAGTTTTATGAGCAATGCTGGAAAACATGGTGAATGAAAAGATTGAAAATCTGAAAAGGACTCAGTTTGAGCATGATAGGGAGAGAGAGAAGGCAAACCCATGATTAATACAAGAATCTCGAGAGTGTGAGGAGGCTACTCAAAGATTGAAACAGTATTTGTGTGAACAGGTTGAGAAGAGAAAAAAAGAGAAATAAAGAAATTGCGTGATCAGGCTGAGAACAGTAAAAAAAAAAAGACAGGGATGTGTGAGCAGGCTGAGAACAGTCAAAGAGAATCACAGGAATTGATTGAATGTGAGGAAGCTAATCAAAGAGTAATACAGGAATTGTGTGGGTAGGATGACAATAGACAAAGAACAACACAAGAATTCATGGAATCCATAAACAGCTGAAAGAAGTCAGGGTGACCACAAAGGAAATGCTCAATGGAGCCTGAGAGAAGGAAGGGGAACCCAAGGAAACCAAACCAATCAACTAAGTGATTTGAGAATAAATACTGAATACCAAATTAAGGAAGTAAAGAAGTTCATAAAAGATCTAATACAAAGACACAACAAAGAATTTGAAGCCATGAAAGAATACCAATTGGAAGGAAAAGAAATAAAACAACTGAAAAACTTGACAGTAGATTAGACCATGCAGAAGATTGAATCTCAGGGATTGAAGACAACCTAGATATTATAGAGAAAGAACCTTGCCTATCCAAGACAAATACAAGATATATGATAGATCTATTCAACTTTTGGAAGGCACCATCAGAAGGCCTAATTTGAGGATAATGGCTGTAGAGGAGCACCTACAGACAGAAGTTAATGGTCTAGGAAATTTGTTTAACAGGGTCCTAGCAGAGAACTTCCTGAACATGCAAAAAGATAAGCCTATCCAGATACAAGATGATTTTAGAACCCCAAATAGACCAGACCAGAACAGGACATCCCAGCATCAAATCATAATCTCCACAGAATCAATTAAGACCAAAGAAAGGATCCTTAAAGCTGTCAAGGAGAAAAGATCAATCACCTAAAAAGGGAAACCAATTAGAATCACCTCAGATATCTCAGAAGCGACAAGTAAAGCAAGAAGAGTATGGCATGATGTATGCCCTTACCCAAAGATAAACAACTATCAACCAAGAATACTGTACCCAGCTAAACTCCTTCATAACCGAAGGTCAAACAAAAATATTCCATAGCAAAGAAAAACAGAAACAATATATCTCCACCAACCCAGCTCTACAAAAGTTAATTAAAGATGGCCTAAACAGAGAAAACCAACAAGACCACAATAAAGGCCAAGAAACCACATGCAAACAGAATCCAAGAACCATAGGAAGAATCCAGTTCCTGTAAGCACCAAGAAGGTGGATAACATGGCAGGAATTCCTAAACACCTCTCAGTCCTAACTCTCAATAGTAACTGATTTATTTCCATTTAAGTGATATAGACTGTCTAATTGGATTAAAAAGCAAGATCCTTCTATCTGCTGCCTTCAGGTGTCACACCATGCCCATAAAAACAAACACAATTTGAAAGTGAAATGATGGAACAAAATCTACCAAAATCTAACAAGTCCCCATAAACAGGCGGGAGTTGCTATCCTAATATCAGATTAAATAGACTTCAAATTCAAATTAGTGCAAACAGATAAGGAAGGTAGCTCCATACTAATTAAGGAATCTCTCCCTAAGGAGGGTATTACAATCCTAAATATCTGTTTTCCAAACATCACAGCTCCAAAATTTATCCATGAAACACTATTTTCTCTCAAATCTCACAAACATCCAACGACATTAACACCACTATCCCCACTAGATAGATCAACTCTGCAAAAACTCAAAAGAGAAAACACAGATCTAAACAACTGCGTACATCCACTAAATTTAACAAACATCTACAGAATATTTCACCCAGCAACATCAGAATACACGTTTTTCTCAGCAGCATATGGAACATTTTTCAAAATAAATCACATTTTAGGTCACAAAGCAAACGTCAAAATTCAGAAACATTGAAGATATACCTTGCATTCTCTCAGACCACAAGGGAATAAAATTAGAACTCAACATCAAAAGCCACTAAAGAAAGTCCTGTAACACTTGGAGGCTGAACAACACACTGTTGAATCACCAGTGGGTCATGGAAGAGATTAGAAAGGAAATTCAAATGTTCATGATATTCAACACAAATTAACACACAATTTACCAGCTCTTCTGGGACACAGCAAAGACAATATTGAGGCAAATTTATTGCTCTGAGTTCCTACATCAACAAATTGGAGAGATCTGAAACCAACAATTTAATGAAACATCTGAACCTCTTTGAAAAAGACCAGTAATATAAACCCTAATCCAGTAGACAGAAATAAATAATTAAATTAAATTGGAATTAAACAAATTAGAATCCAAATAAACCATAGAAAGAATAAAAAAGGTTGATTCTTTGAAAAAATAACAAAATTGAGAGAGCTTTAGCACATCTTACTGGAAAAAGAAAAGAGTACACTCAAATAAATAAACTCAGAGAAGAGAATGGAAACATCACCACAGAATCAACCAAGATTCAGAACCTTATAATGGAATACTTCTCAAACCTTCATGCTAATAAGTTTGAGAACATGGTAGAAATGGACGATTTCCTAACAAATATTGACATGACGAAACTGAACAAGATGAGGTCAACCATCTTAACAGGCCCATGCCAAGCATTGCAATATAAACAGCAATAAGACACTTCCCATCCAAGAAAAGCCCAGGACTAGATGGATTTACAGCAGAATTCTACAAGGCCTTCAAAGCAGAGCTCACATCAATGCTCCTCAAACTCCTCAATGAAATTGAAAGAGAAAGTTCACTACCGAACACATTCTATGAAGCCATCATAACCCTCATCCCAAAACCAGGCAGGGACTCATCAAAGAAAGAGAACTATAGACCCATTTCTTTGATGAACATTGATGCAAAACTTCTCAACAAAATTTGGCCCAATCAACTTCAACAATTCATCCAAAAAATCATATAACACGATCAAACAGGATTCATTTCAGGGATGCTAACCTGGTTCAATATATGCAAATCAAATAATATAATTCATCACATCAACAGGAGCAAGGATAAGAGCCACATGGTAATCTCAATAGATGCAGAAAAAGCATTTGACAAGATCCAACACCCCTTTATAATGAAGGTTCTGGAAAAAAATAAGAATAGAGGGAACATTCCTCAATACAATAAGTGCTGTATATGACAAACCTCCCCTCAGCATTATTCTTAATGGTGAAAAACTAAAGCCATTTTCTCTTAACTCAGGAACGAGACAAGGAATTACACTCTCTCCACTTCTCTACAATTTAGTATTAGAATGCCGAGCTACAGCAATAAAACCAGATGGCAACATAAAAGAGATCCAAATAGGGAACGATGAAGTAAATCTCTCCCTCTTTGCAGATGACATGATCTATACTTAAATCCCACAGACTCCATTCCCAAATTAGTCGAGCTGATTCAAAACTTTGGCAATCTAGCAGTGTATAAAATTAACTGTCAAAAATTAATGGCTATTCTGTATGTATGCCAACAATGAGCAAAGCGTGGTTGAAATCAGGAAAGCAACTCCATTAGTAGTAGCTCCACAAAAAATAAAATACTTAGGAATTCATTTAACCAAAGAATTGAAGGACCTATATAATGGAAACTTTAAAAACCTGTAAAAGGAAATTAAAACAGAACTTAGAAAGTGTAAAAATCTCCCATACTCCTGGATTGGAAGTGTCAACATCATGAAAATGGCAATACTTCCTAAAGCTATCTACAAATTCAATATGATACCTATCAAAATTCCTACCTCATTTTTCAAGGAAATAGAGGCAATCCAAAAATTCATATAGAACAATAAAAGACCCTGAATAGCAAAAACGATCCTAATAGAACAGTGCTGAAGGAATATCAATAACAAATTTCAAACTCTACTACAAAGCCATAGTAATCAAAACAGCTTGGTACTGGCACAAGAACAAACCTCAGGACCAATGGAATAGAAGTGAAAACCCAGAAATAAACCCACAGAGCTATAGCCATCTAATCTTCAATAAGGGAGCTAAAAAATAGAATGCAAGACAGCCTCTTCAGTAAACGGTGCTAGCATAATTGGTTAATCACTTGTAGAAAACTAAAGCTAGATCCCTGTATGTCACCCTGCACAAGAATCAACTCCAAATGGTCAAAGACCTAGGAGTCAAAGTAGACAATGAAACATTGCAGGATGGAATAGAAAACGACCTAGGTCTCCTTCGCACAGGCTGAAATATTCTAATAGAGACCCAGAAACACAACAAATCAAAGAAAGTTTGGACAAATGGGATTGCATGAAATTGCAGAGCTTCTGTTTGTCAAAGGACTTAGCTAGCAAGATCAATAGAAAGCTCAAGAATTGGGAGAAGATCTTCACTAGCCATACAACGGACAGGGGTCTCATATCTAAAATATAATTGGAACTCAAAAAATTAAATCCTCCAACAATAAATCCTTAAAGAAACAACTACCCAATTAATAAGTGGGTTAAATCTTAAAAAGAAATTCTCTGAAGAAGAAAGAAGGATGGCCAACAGACACATGAAGAATTGCTCACCTACCTAGCCATAAAAGAAATGCAAATCAAAACAGCATTGAGATACCACCTCACCCCAGTTAGAATGGCTATAATCAAGAACTCTAATAACAATAGATGCTGGAGGGGATGTGGACAGAAGGGAACCTTACTTCATTGTTGGTGGGAGTATAAACTTGTTCAACCACGTTGGAAAGCAGAATGGAGGTTCATGAAAAGACTTCACATAGAGCTCCCCTATGACCCAGCAATCCCACTTTTGGGCATTAACCCCAGTGAAAACAAACCAGACCATACTACATCTACCAGCACAACTAAGTTTATTACAGCATTATTTGCCATAGCTAAGAAATAGAACCAACCCAGATGCCCCTCAGTAGATGAATTCATCAAGAAAATGTGGTATATAAACATAAACGAATTCTATGCCTCCATCAGAAAGAATGACATTGTCACATTTGTTAGGAAATGGAAAAACTTGGAAACAATTATATTAAGTGAAATAAGCCAGACCCAAAGAAACACTAGGTCCAACCCTTCCCTTATTTGCAATAACTAGTATATGTCTGAGACAAGCAGAAACAGTCAGTTAAGTTGATATTAGGTGAAATGAACCCCAAAATAAGAATTTAAATGTTTTTTTCTTTCTTGTGATTGTTCCTAACATATTTATAAGATGATTTCTTTGTTGCTTTGTATGTCCCTCCCCCACAGTATAACCACTGTTTTCACTGTATTTGATACTGGTGTACTTCGTGGAGGGGAAGGGATAAAAAACATTTTTTTAAATGAGATGTACAGGTCCTTATGTCGAAAAACAAACTTTACAATTTCGGCAGTGGGTGAGAGGTGTACTGGGGTAGAGTGGTTGGGAAGGGATGGTAAAGGGAAATAAAGGAGGACCGAAAAATGCTTGATAAGAAATGTACTCATTACCTTGCCATGTAATTTTAACCCCTCTGTATGTTATTTTTACAATAAAAAAAAGAAACAAAAAAATAATCTCATAAGCTTTGCTAACTGGGCTGGCTTTGAACTGCAGTCCTCAGATCACAGACTCATGAGTAGTAAGGTTTACATGTGTGATCCATCTGCACACAGGTTCATCTTTTATTTTGTTATGGTGAGTTCTAGCTGATTTCTCTACTCCTTGTAGTTCCTAGCAACTACAAAGTAGGTCTAGAGGTACCCCATACATTATAATAGTACTGAGGTCCAAGTGACAGCTGAGTGCAGGCAGGAGATGAGTCTAATATAAAATACACTGCTGTCTTGGTATTAAAAAAAAACTAACAAACACCTGAGAGTAGTTCACATCTGTAATCCTAGCTACTCAGAATGATGAATTCTGAAGATTAACGTTTAAATACTAGATAAATTATGCTGAATTTTGATTAAAGCTCCTTTGGTGTTTTTTATTGTAAGTTTTATTTATTTTCCTATTTTATTGTTTCTTACTGTGACTAGTGAAAAGCTGAATGACTTCCATGGCTTGTATTCCTAGATGACTTTGGAGGTATTCTAGTGAATTCATCAGAGGCCAGAGTTGTTCTACTCAGTTGAGTAGCCCGACACAAACCTGTGAATGACAATACTTAAATTAAGCAAAATTATATAAAATTAAAAATTCAGTCTGTTTACCTAGCCATATTTCAAATAAAAATAGAATTCAAGGTGTTCTTCCCAAGGTGTTCTTAAGCATAAAAGGTAGCTAATGAATCATGTTCATTTTCTCTTTATGTTCGCCTTAATAGGACAGAGAATTCTAGTTCATGTCACATTGGTACAGCCTTTGGGTCAATGCAAAGATGATCCTGCATGAGCTCATGCAGAGAGGCCACGAGATCACTGTCTGGACATTCTCTGCTGCCATTCATGTGGATTCTAGAAAATCATCCCCTTTTAAATTTGAGATTTTCCAAATGTCTTTGAATATGAAGGATTTGAAAGTCATTTCAAACAATGGGTCAATGAATGCACAGATGAGTTCCCAAAATACTTATTCTGGAAATTTTATTCAATATCGCAAAGCATTTCTGTAGAATTTTCTGTTGTTTTTGAAATCCTTTGTAAAGACATGGTTTTAAACAATAAAATTTGATGTCCTGCTAGCAGACCCCCTGGTTCCCTCTGGAGAACTGCTGGCTGAAGTACTGAAAATTCCTTTTGTGTACACTCCCCGCTTCTTCCCTGGCAATGAATATGAGAAACAATGAGCTGTTCTTCCAAACATTTAATGAGAAGAAATGTAATCAGTTTTATAGTGAAGTTCTAGATAAACTGCCATTTAAATTATTATTTTTTATTGTGAAAATACCGTATGGGGGGGTTACAATTACATGGGCAAGGTAATGAGCACATTTCTTATCAAGCATTGTTGCCTCCTCCTTTCTTTCCCCTTCCCATTCCTTCGTAACTCCCCCCCCCGCCTCCCTCCTCCCCGCCAAAGTTGTAAAGTTTGTTTTTAAACATTATGACTTGTACATCTCATTGTTCCAATTGGTCCACCTGTATCACTATTTAAATGATTTGTGTTTTCCCTTCTCCTCCACAAATTATACCAACATCAACTACAGTGAAAGCAGAGATTATATGTGGGTAAGGGAAATACAAAGCAACAAAGAAATCATCTTATAAAAATGTTAGAAATAATCGCATGAAAGAAAAATAAACGTTTGAATACTTATCTTGGGGTTCATTTCACCTAACATCAAATTATCTGAACTTTTCTGCTTGTCTCAGATATAAACTAGTTGTTGCAAATAAGGGAAACCATGGGACCTATGTTTTTTGTGCCTGGCTTATTTCACTTAATATAATTTTTCCAAGTCTCCATTTCCTAACAAATGGGGCAATGTAATTCTTTCTGATGGAGGCATAGAATTCCATTGTGTATATATACCACATTTTCTTGATCCATTCACCACTGAGGAGCATCTGGGTTGGTTCCATATCTTAGCTATGGTAAGTAATGCTGCAATAGACATAGTTATGCTGGTAGCTTTAGTATAGTCTTGTTTGTGATCATTTGGGTAAGTGCCCAAAAATGGGACTGCTGGGTCTTAGGGGAGCTCTATGTTGAGTCTTTTGAGGAGCATCAATACTACTTTCCAAAATGGTTGAACAAGTTTACACTCCCACCAACAATGAAGTAAGGTTCCCTCCTGTCCACATTCCCTCCAGCATCTGTTGTTATTAGAGTTCTTGATCATAGCCAATCTTATTGGGGTGAGGTGGTATCTCACTGCTGATTTATGGCTAGAAAGGTTGAGCATGTCTTCATGTGTCTAAAGGCTATCCTTCCTTCCTCTTCAGAGAAGTCTCTGTTTAAGTCTTTAGCCCACTTATTCATTAGGCAGTTGTTTCTTTGAGGATTTGTTGTTGGGGGATTCAATTTTTTGTGTTCCAGGTATTTTTTCGATATGAGATCTTTGTCCGTTGTAAGCTAGTGAAGATCTTATCCCAATCCGTGGGATTTCTATTGATCTTGCTAGCTATGTTCTTTGCCTTGCAGATTCTCTGCAATTTATTATTATGATTTAATCCTAGATTTTCTGTTTCTTTAAAGGTCAGCTGAAGTAAATACCAATCCTAAACACTCGAAAGAAATACAGATCAATGAAAAGAAAGGCTTACATTAGAGAAGGAGTTAAATCTCTCTGGCCATCCTCATTCAGAAACATTTCTAGAAGGACTACCTCTGCTACTTGAATCATAGACTACATTTCCAGAAAATTATGTATTTTAGTATAGTTTTATGTCCCTTTAAAGAATAATATTCCAGGTACCAAGTGCTAACACTTGTAATCCTTCCTACATGGGAGGCTAATAGTTCAAACATGCTCAGCCAGAAAAGTCTGTGAGACTTTTATCTCAAATGAAACAACAAAAGAGAAGAAGTAGAGCTGTGGTAGAGTGCTAATTTTGACCAAAAAAAAAAGATCAGGGAGAGAATGTTTGACATTAACCTAAAAAAATTCACCCATTACCTGATTGTGCAACTGTAACCCCTCCTTACATCACCTCCATAATAACATTAAAAATTGAGTGATTATAAAACACTCAAAAACATTACCCAGATCCTGATATCAATGCCAGGACATGTACAAAAAGCAAGAAAATAAAGTATTAATCTCATTAATGTCTTAATGAGTACAGCTATGTAGATTTACTTCTTACAGTTGGTGATTTATCACCAAAACTATGTGTAAAAAGAAAAATGTTCCATCTTTTGTAGCTTACTTTTCTCAGTTATAAAGTAATCATTTACATATAGTTGTAGGAAAGATCCTTTACAATGATTAAATATTGTCTATCACCCAGAGAAAATGCATTAATGACTGCATCTCTCTCTCTCTCTCTCTCTCTCTCTCTCTCTCTCTCTCTCTCTCTCTCTCTCTCTCTCTCTCTCTCTCTCTCTCTGTCTCTCTCTATCTCTCTCTCTTCCTTGAGAGGTGGAGAGTAATATTATCAATTCTTAATATGAAACAAATGCAGTAGCACCACTCGGAATTTACTCAGACTCTCAAAAACTTACTCTTCTGGAAAATAAATCAAGGATCAACAAAATTCATGATAAACTGGAGAAACCTCCTAGGAAAGCTTTGTTAGAGTATGTGATATTAATAATTGGTTCTAGACATCCATCTAGACATCCATATGATTCTAAGATTTTATTTGATACTTTTATAGCGTTGTGAAAATGTATTTCATATACAGAGTAATACATGTGTCATTATAAACAAATATCCCTTATCAAAATACAATATCTAAATGTCTTACCTACATTATTTCAACTTATTTCATTAAATCATGTGCTGTATTTTAGGGCAAAGTTTTTCATGATCCTTCCTATCATATTCTTTTCTCCATTCAGGAAGACCCTTTACAATCCTTGATCTCATGGTCAAACCTAAATATGGCTCATTAGGACTTACTGGGATGTCGATTTCCCTAGCGTACTGTTACCAAATTTTGAATTCGTGGAAGGAATCCACTGAAAACCTGCCAAACCTCTGCCTGAGGTAAACCTATCCCTATTGGCTTGGTGTACTCTCTCCCTCTTTTCCCTCTTGCTTTTCTTCTCCCTCTCTCTCCTTTCTGCACTTCTTAAAGGCTTTGCATCCTCTCTCAGGGGTCTCTATCAGCAAAATATATGTGAGACTGGGAATGAAGTGTCTTGTTAATTGTGGAGTCGTGTATTTTCATTCAACTCTCTCTGTTTCATTACTGTCAAGGAAATGGTAGGATAACGGGAATCTTGGGAGGATATGATCAGATAAATTGAGCCTTCATTGTTGAAGTCATAATTAAGAATGCATTATTTATGTAAAGATTATTTACTGACCACAATATACCAGTAGAAAATGGTGGCTATCCAGAAAAAGGAAGTAGAAGCAGATTCTGAACACAGATTTTAATTCCATTTAGTTGGGGTAACTAGAAAATAAAAATTATCTGAATGTGTTTTCAGAAAATAGCGGGGCTGAAGTCTCTGCTCCTAGAAGGGTGTGCCAGGCTCCTAAACCAAGGTAGCCAGCGAGGTAAGGTAGAGTGGAGTTATGAAGCAAGGGTCTGTATCATTAGTTGCTCTGGAGCAGCAAAACCATGGTGTAACTAAACGCAGGAAGTGCCTCTGGGCTCTGAATCCAGTTGAAGAAGCATTGGATTTTGCTGTTGGGTCCAGTTGGGTGTGTTTCTGGTTTCTGGAGTTATGTAGGCAGAGGGGTCCAGTTGTGGTACAGGCACAGGGCTGATGCTGCCTGTCTGCTGGTTGCAAGAAGAAAGAAGGAATTCCCTCCTGGAAAGACTGTGATCCTCAGATTGCTGATTTTTAGTAGCTAGGATTGCAGATGTGAGCTACTACTGCCAGGCTCATTGTAGAAGCCTTACTTGCTTTTCTTTTTTCTATATATTTTAAGTCCAAGACCAGGACTCCCAAAGGCCAACTAATGCTTTCACTCCATGGTTCTACTAACTTAGCCAGGCCTCTCTATCCCCTTAATGCCTCTTTTCTTCCAACTAATTTTTGCCTTTTATTTTTTGGTTTGACATTGTTAAATTTTAATTAATGAATTTATTATTTTTCTGTTGCTTCTAGCACTTGAACTTAGGGCCTGGCCACTGTCCCAGCGTGTTTTTGCTACAGGTTTACACTCTTTATAACACGTGTGCAATAGCTCAAATTTTTTCTTGTGTGTGTGTGTGTGTGTGTGTGTGTGTGTGTGTGTGTGTGTGTGTGTGTGTGTGTGTGTGTGTTAGAGAATTTTATTGGAAATAAGAGCCTCATTGAAACTCCTGGCTTTTGGTAGATGTGGTGCATACCTAAAAATCTAGCAATTCAGAAGATGAGATCTGAGGGTCCCAGTTTGAAGCCAGCCTGGAAGGAAAGTTTTTGAGACTCTTAGCTTGAATTACCTACCAAATGACAGAAGTGCAGTTGTGTCTCAAGTGCTAAAATGCTTGAACAATAGAAGCTCAAGGATAGAGGCCAGACCCTGAGTTCAAGATCCAGGAATGCCTCTCTCTAATGAAAGTCTTTAGGGCTTAGATGTGTGGCTCAGTGTGAAGAGTGCCTGCTAATGAGAAGAAGCTTTACAAACTCAGTTCAAGGGCAGGCCTTTGTAATATAATTGGTCTGAAGAGGAGTTTGAAGTTCATTTTCAATTTCTTTTCATCTGTCTCTCGCTTTCACTACCTCGGGTTTCTTTGCAATTTTTACTCCACTTTAAAACTTCAGACAAGTGACTTCAAACACTTCCCACTGAGCATCAATTTAACTCCTAGGTGAAGCATATAACTTAACTTATGAGCTAATGAATTAAAGGCAGAATTATTAATTTTCTTACAATCCAAGAGAGTCAGCATATTGGGAACAAACTCAACTTTCAACACGAAAATGTGTCTTAAAATATTTTCCAACCAGGAAGAAATAGTAGTGAATACAGCGTTATTTATTGAAATTAAGGAAGTTGATGATGTAGCTTTCAAAATATCCAAACACATAGGAAAGAAACTCAGACATGTTACTGAGAAACAGATACTCTACTTGCTCTAGCTGAGAATTGTGTGTGTGTGTTTGTGTGTGTGTGTTGTGTGTGTGTGTGTGTGTGTGTGTGTGTGTGTGTGTGTGTGTGTATCCACCCCCTACATATCTTCAATTCAAGCCTAGGGCCTTTCAACTGATTATTCTGTGCAAGGATGTCGCTAAACCACTGAGCCACAAGTCTTTTTCTGTCTTCTTACTAAATAGCCAGGGGTTTTCCAGTCGATTTAATTTTCTGATCCCCCACTATTACTGTGAGTGCTGCCACAAAATGACAGTTCATTGAATTAGGAGTAATATGGAAGTCACTTTTGCAAGATGGAAAGTAACCAGTTCATTAATTGGGAGTTACACAGAATCACAATTAGAGTGCCTTCAAACACATTGTTTCTGAAGAATTTATCTGAAGCCCAGAGCATAATCAAAACCCATTAGCCACAACATGTGAGTAGCATATAGTTATTATATAGAATATGTAAAATGAATTTTATCCTGAATTAAAAGCTATGCTGGGTGTGGTACTTAAAATAATCACAAATAAGTGTCATTTAAATGAAACCCAGACTGGAGGCTTATCGTAAGCAGCATAGCATCTGCTTTGTGAGTACAAGGCCCTGATTCCAAGCCCCAGGACCATAAAGAAGAAGTAGAAGAAAGTGAAAGGGAAGGAGAAAAAGAAAATAAAAAGGGCAATGAAGGGGTGAGAAGAAGGAAAAGGAAACAGAGGAGAAAGGAAGAACTGGAGAAAGAGGAGGAGGAGGAAAAAGGGAGAAAGAAGAGGGGACAATGTGGGAAGGAATAGGAAAATTGACCAGGGGAAAGAGGAGGACAGGAGACAGGAGGAGAAAGATAAGTGCAATATAACAAGAAGAATGTTGGAAAACATTCTTCATAAGTTATATGCATGTGTGTGGCAGGATTATTTTTTAATCAGAGAGACAGCTAGCCCAATGACAATGTGGGTAAGTACCTGTTGCTAGATCACTTTATTCTGAAGGCATGCACTGCTCCACATTTCTGCATTGAAGAGTTCAGAAGACATCTGGAGTTTGCTGTTTTACAGATTCACCTCAGGATTTCTTTTTCATGTATCATATATGGGAAATAACTAAATGAAACCTTCCTTAATTAAAAAAAAAATAGAAGCTACATTCATTTGTGTTACTGTGCATGAAGAAATCCTGGAGATTTCTGGTTAATTCAGAGGGTCTGAAGAAAACTTATAGGACAAGAGGAAAGTAAAACTGTTTTTTATTTGTTTTGTTTTGTTTTGTTTTTGGTCCGGTCATGGGGCCTGAACTTTGGGCCTGGGTGCTGTCCCTCAGCTCTTCAGCTCAAGACGAGCGCTCTACCACTTGAGCCATAGTGCCACTTCTGGCTTTTTTCTTTTTTCTTATGTGGTGCTGAGTTATCGAACCCAGGACCTCATGAATGCAAGGCAAGCACTCTACCACTGAGCCACCTTCCGAGCCCTAAAACTGTTTTAAAAGTGTAAGTTAGCACTGATATAAATATTTAGGGGATGATTTTCCTTTTTTTGTCAGCTGTTCAGTGCTACACCAAGGCTGTGCCCTGAATCCCCTTCTGTGTCACCATGTGAACTTCCATTTTACTAGTTCCTGTGGGAGTGGGTTCCGTCTTCAAGTCACCTGTTGGGAAGTGGGGCCCCCTGTCTTGGGGTGTATGCACATTGAGAGGCTGTGTGCACATGCTCCACAGCACTGCCAGATGAGCCTGAGTGGAACTGCAGAGGCTGGCTGGGGGTCTTAGCCTACCCATACTTCCCACCCTGACTGCCTCCCCTCCCAGCCTTGCTTCCCTGATTTCATCCAGGAGACGGCAAGCATGGGGTTGGAGTCAAGTCCACTGCCACCCTCTCCTCCTCCAGCTGTGCTGGTACTGGTCTGCAGTGGTCCTGGGTGTGAGTGTCATCCCAGGGAGACTCCATTCTGAGGTCACCACCTGCCCCCTTGGGTGCATACTGAACAGTCCAAGGGAGAAGAAAGTCAGGGCAGACAGACAGCACCCTGGTGGCTGAGCAGCCCAGCCTGGGTCTATCTCACCAGTCTTTATGCCAGTCTGGGGACTGGAGCCCTGTGCTGGTCCCTCTCCAAGTGGGCTTGTGACAGCTGCAGCTGCTCAGATACCTGGAGCCACTTCAACATCTCCACAGACCTCCATTTTCTGGTCCGCTACATGGCCATCCCAGCATATGTTCATCATCACCAGAGGAGCCTGGACTTACAGCACACTCACCACAGCACTGGGGACCTGAAGCCCCTCACCTTTCATTGCCACTTTCCCTCCATCATCTTCCTGGTCCAAGTGAGCCTGGCTGTGGGTGCCATTCTAGGGACACACTGTCTGTAGGCAATAGGCTCACCTTCTCTCGCTGGGATCCAAAGCAGGGGAATGGTTCTGACCTTGGGAGTGTAGGCCACCCAGATGGAAAGCAGCACTTGGGGTCTGCCCTGCCTCTCCTCCTGGCTTTGGCCCCTGAGGCTGTGTTGTTTGGTTTGGTCACGGATGGAGTCTTGTTGGCTGCACAATGGGTGCTGCACTTGCTGCAGCAGAAATGTGGTGCCCAACACCTCCTCAGGGTCACCACAAAGACTCTGATTGGTCTACATGGGCTGGGCGAGAGTGACTTCCCAGGACTCCCATTGGAAATGTCACTCCCTTTTATGGGACCAGAAGCAACACGACATATATAATTTACAATTTATAATGTTTTCCTTCACTGAGATAAACAGTACTAAGAGAAAAATATTATATTTTATTTCAACAAAATACATAACCTATATCACTTCAACCTGTTAAACAATTGTAATATTTTATATCCAATAGGTATTTTTTCTGTCATTCTTTTTTTTTACTTTTGAATGTAACTAAAGTAATATAGTTTGTGCATTTTATCAAACTTCATTTGCAGTTACTTCATTTGCAATTTTTCAACTTGTTAGACTTAATAATGTGTTTTTGGAAAACAATTTTATTTTACTTTTATTTCAATTTGCCATTATGGTCTTATAAATACAAACAATAAAGTCCATTCTTGCTAGTATCTAGTTCAATGTCTTTTGGATACTACAGACTAATTGATATAACATTAAATATCATACAGTAATGTGTATCACTTTGATTAAAACTGCTCCATAAAATAATTAGTAATTCAGGCAGCAGTTGCATTATCTCGCATGCTGAGCTAGTAGGAACCTAGTTGCAGCCCACCCACCTCCAGCATTCTAAAGCGCCAGGCCTGGGGACTGTTGGAGATCAGGTTGTACCTGCTGTTGGGCTAGGGCAGCACCCAGTGGCCACTGTATGAATGGCAGATGCCACTGACACATCTAGTGCCCACCTGCCCCATGGGCCTGGGCCCTGACTCTTCAGCCCTGGGAGTGCATACACACACTGTGGTGGGGCCACCTGCCCCGGAGTGCACAGTGAATAAAAGACACACTCCTGATTCACTTGTACAGTATTTATCCTACGTGGAGCAGGAGATGACTCTGCTTGGCTGTGGGGAGAAGATAAGAAAGGCAGGCTTAGGCAGAGTGATGCCAACTTTTGTGCCGAGGCTGGCATGGAAACTTTCCTCTGTGCACTGCTCTCATGGGCTCCGGCTGCCCTTCCATGCTTCTTGTCTGGGGAGTAGCAGCCATTGACACTCATGTCTGGTATTCGTGGCTGCTCTTTTGGATTGGCTTGTTACTTTATACAAAAAGATCCCCACCTTCAGACAGCAGAGTTACATTCTGGGCTGTGTAAAACGTTCTGTATTTGAGCATTCCAGTGTATGGTTTTTGAATTGTTTCTTGTAAAAGTGTTGTGAAATTTGTATTTTAGGTGTTGAGGTGAGGAGGATCCAGATTATGAACATAGTTTCCTACAATCCTTTCATCTAAAAATCCAAACAGATTGCCCCTAAAATTTCCTATCAATAAATAAATTTAAGAGGGAAAAAAGGCTGTTTTCTCGTAAGATCGAAATACACTACTTCCATAGTAATTCCCTATCCTGGAAATGATTGGCCAGACCTAAGAGTTAAGTTCCTCATTAGAGGCAGAGTGTTTATTAGCTTTATCCAAAGAGAGGGAAGAAAGATAAAATCCATGGTTTATTGTACAGACTCAAAGTGGTAATACAAAATGAGAATCACAAAAAAAAAATCTCTGCGTGGTCTAGATCTCCAGTGCTGCACTCAGCATGGCACTTTCTGCCTTTTCTGGCTGTGGTTACGTCCACCTGCCCAGTGGATCAGTTGTCGTCAAGGCATCTTGGTCCTGAAGTGAGACTTGGATTACCCAATGGTGGTTGGGACGGGACCTGGCTAATGACATTATAAAGACCACTTCCATGGCAAGATTTTGCTCTCCATGCAAGTAAGATTACAAAACGAATTTCTCTGAATTTGACTCCAGAAAACAATCACTGAACCAAAAGGCTACGCCACCAAACACCTTCTACCCAACTCCATTCCCCCCTTCCTCTCTGCTTGGGAAAGAGCAAAATAATTTTGCAGGTTTTGGTACACACAAAAATCACCCATCATCTCTCCTTGTAAACTGGGTAGTAAGTGACTAAGTCATGTAACTGCATAATGCTCCACTCATTATTCTGGACAACATCTTCAGGTTGTTTGATGCTTTAGTTTTTTTTTTCTTTTTATTGGTCATTGCGCTTGAACTCTGGGCATGGGGGTTAACACATCCTGAGCTCCTCAGCTCGAGCTTAGCTCTCTACCACTTGAGCCACAGTTCCACTTCCTGTTTTCGGGTGATTAGTTGCAGATAAGAGTTTGACAGACTTTCCTGCTAGGGCTTGCTTTGAACCATAAGTTTTTAATTTTAAAATTGCTGTACACAGGAGTTACAGTTACATGAACAAGGTAATGAGTACATTTCCTATTGAGCATTGTTGCCTCCTCCTCTGTTTTCCCCTTACAATCGCCTCCCTCCCACCTCACCAACTACACCCGCTCTGTAGCCAAAGTTGTAAAGTTTGTTTTCTTTAAATATATATATATATATACATATATATATATATGTATATATGTATATATGTATATATAGTAAAAATGTTGTACACCGGGGCTACACTTTCATGAATAGGGTAGTGAGTACATTTCATAGCAAGATTTGTTACCTCCTCCTTTGTTTTCCCTCAACCATCACTTCCCTACCGACCTCCCAAATACCTCCTGACCCCACTCACATTGTAAAGTTCGTTTTCAACATAGTGTCCTGTGCATCTTGTCTTCACAATGGGTCAGCCTGTATCTTCATTTAAGCGTTCCTTCCAGTCCCCATATTACAAAAATATACATACAAGTTGCAGAACACTGGCATCAAATCCAGTAAAACAGGGTTTATACTGTTGGGGAAGTACATACAAGAGAAACAAACATTCACATTGTTCATTATAAGTACATTAAAAACACTAGCACTAGCAAGAAAGAAAAAAAAAACAGTGTCCCTGTCGGGGTACATTTTGCTTAACATTATCTCATGTGGTCATATGTATATAGACTTTGACTTATGTTTGTCATAGACATGTACTAGTCTTTGCAAAAAAGGGAGACCATGGGACCTATGTTTCCTTGGGCTGGCTTACTTCAACTATAACTTTTTCCAAGTCTCTCCCGTTCCTAACAAATGAGGCAATGTCATTCTTTCTGATGGAGGCATAACAATCCATTGTGTATATATACCACATTTTCTTGATCCATTCATCTACTGAGGGGCATCTGGGTTTTTTCCATAACTTAGCTATGGTAAATAATGCTGCAATAAACATGATTGTGCTGGTAGCTTTGGTATGACATTATTTGTGATCATTTGGGTAAATGCCTAAAAGTGGGATTGCTGGGTCATAATGGAGCTATCTGTGGAGTCTTTTGAGGAATCTCCATACTGCTTTCCAGAGTGGTTGAACAGTTTACACTCTCACCAACAATTCAGTAGTGTTCCCTTTTGGCACATCACCTCCAGCATCTGTGGTTACTATATTTCTTGATTATAGCCATTCTAACTGGGGTGAAATGGAATCTCAGTGTTATCTTGATTTGAATTCTTTTATGGCTAGAGAAGCTGAGCATTTTGTCATATATCTATTGGCCATTCTTATTTCCTCTTCAGAGAAGTCTCTAAGTCTTTAGCCCATTTTTTAATCAGGCAATTGTTTCTTTGAGGATTTGTTTTTGGGGATTTAGTTTTTTGAGTTCTAAGTATATTTTAGATATGAGACCCTTGTCCATTGTTTGGCTAGTGAAGATATTCTCCCAGTCCGTGGGCTTTCTGTTAATCTTGCTAGCTATGTTCTTAGCCTTGCAGAAGCTCTGCACTTTCATGCAATCCCATTTGCCCAAACATTCTTTGATTTGTTGTGCTTCTGGATCTCTATTAAGAAAATTTCGGCCTGTGCCTAGGAGCCCTAGAGTTTCTCTTATTCCTTTCTGTAATGTTTTTATGGAATCTGTCTTTATTTCGAGGTCTTTGATCAAATTGGAGTTGATTCTGGTGCAGGGTGATATATACAGATTTAGTTTTCTACATGAATTTACCCAATTTTGCCAACACCATTTACTGAAAACGCTGTTTTTTTCTTTTCCATTCAATATCTTTAGCACCCTCATGAAAGATTAAGTGGTTATAGGCCTGTGGGTTCATTTCTGGGTCTTCAGTTTTACTCCCTTGATCCTCAGGTTAGTTCTTATGCCAGTACTAAGCTGTTTTGATTACTATGGCTTTGTAGTTGAGTTTGAAATTTGAAATTGATATTCCTCCAGTGCTGCTTTTTCAACTAAGGCTTTTTTTTTGCTATTCTGGGGCTTTTATTGTTCCACATGATTTTTTGGATTAATTCTTCTATTTCATTGATGACTGAAGTTGAGATATTGATAGGTATCACATTGAATTTGTAGATAAACTATGGTAGTATAGCCATTTTCACGATGTTTATCCTCCCAATCCTGGAGAATGGAAGGTTTTTCCACTTTCTTAGTTCTCTTTTACTTTCCTTTTTCAGATTATTAAAGTTTTCATCATGCAGGTCCTCTACCTCTTTTGTTAAGTTAACCCCTAAGTATTTTCTTTTGTGGGGATATTAAAAAAGGGGTTGCTTTCCTAATTTCAGCCATGCTCCTCTCATTATTGGGATACAGGAAAGCTATTGATTTCTGAGTGTTAATTTTATACTCTGCTACTTTGCCAAAGTTTCCGATCAAGTAATTGAGAGTTGACATTATGGGGTTTAAATACAAGATCATGTCATCTGCAAAGAGGGAGAGTTTTACTTCATTTTTCCCTATTTGGATCCCCTTTACGTCAGCATCTTGTCTTATTGCCCTAGCTAGGCATTCTAATACTAGGTTGAAGAAGAGAGGAGGGAATAGACATCCTTGTCTTTTTCCTGAATTTAGAGGAAATTGTTTTAACTTTTCACCATTAAGTATAATGCTGGCTGTAGGTGTGTTATAGACATCCTTTATCATATGGAGGAATGTTCCATGGATTCCTAATTTATCCAGAGCCAGCATCATAGATTATTGGATCTAGTCAAAGCTTTTGCTGCATCTATTGGGATCATATGTGGTTCTTATCCTTGCTCTTGTTGATGTGGTGGATTTTATTAATTGTTTTGTGTATATTGAACCAGCTTTACATCCCTGAAATAATCCTGTTTGATTGTGGTGTATGATTATTTTAATGAGTTGTTGAAGTCGATTGGCCAAGTTTTTTGACAAGTTTTGCATCAATGTTCATCAAAGAAATGGGTCGGTAGTTCTCTTTTTGATGAGACCCTGCCTGGTTTGGGGATGAGGTTTTGTGCTGAATTCATTAAAATAGTGTGGTAGAGAAGTTTTGCTTTCAATTTCATTGAAAATATGGCGGAGTATTGGTGTGAGTTCTGCTTTGAAGGCCTTGTCGAATCCAGTTGTAAATCCGTTCAGTCCGGGGCTTTTCTTTGGTGGGAGGTCTTTTATTGCTGCTTCTATTTCAATGCTTGATATGGGTCTGTTATGATTGTTTAAATCATCTTGAGTTAGTTTGGGCACGTCAATATTTGCTAAAAATTTGTTCATACATTTCTTATTTTCAAACTTACTATCATAAAGGTTTGAGAAGTATCCCCTTAATATTGTGAATCTTGGCCGTTTCTGTAGTGATGTTTCCATTCTCATTTCTGAATTTATTTGGGTGTGTACTCCTTTTTGCTCATAATATTTGCAAAGGGTCTGTCAATTTTATTAATTTTTTAATAACTCACTCTGTTTTGTCAGTTCTTTCTATAGTTTTTTTTACTCTAATTCAGTTAATTTGGATTTAATTTTAATTATATGTTTGTGTCTACTGGATTGAGGATTAGCTTGTTGTTCTTTTTCAAGGAGCTTTAGGTGCCTCATTAAATTGTTAGTTTCAGATCACTCCAATTTGTCAATGTAGGAACTCAGAGCTATAAACTTCCCTCTGACTACTGCCTTTTCTATGTCCCAGAGGAGCTGGTAATTTGTGTTTATTTTTGTTAATATCGTGAACATTTGCATTTCCTTTCTAATCTCTTCCTTGACCCACTAGTCGTTCAACAGTGTGTTGTTAAGCCTCCATGTGTTTCAGTATTTGCTTTGATGGATTTTGGTGTTGAATTCTAATTTTATTCCCTTGTGGTCTGAGAGAGTGCAGGGCATAATTTCAATCTTTCTGAATTTGGACAGATTTGCTTTGTGGCCTAGAATGTGAACTATTTAGGAGAATGTCCCATGTGCTTCTGAGAAGAAGGTGTAATCTGAGACTGCTGTGTGAAATATTTGGTACATGTCTGTTAAGTTTCATTAATCTATGCAGATTTTAAGTGGGGATTGTGGTGTGTTAAATACCCCAACAATTAATATCTTTGGATCGATGTGAGAGTTGATTGAAAGTATGTTTTCTTGGTTAAATTTCGGTGCTCCGTTATTTGGTGAGTAGATATTTAGAATCATAATATCCTCCTGAAGGAGAGATCCCTTAATTAGTATGTAGTTACCTTTATCACTTCTCATTTATTTTAACCTGAAGTCTATTTATTTAATATTCGATTTAAAGGCTTGCCTGTTTATTGGGTCCATTTGTTTGATATTTTTTTTAAATTCCAGCCTTTCACTTTCAGAATGTTTATTTTTTGTTTTTTTTAACTTTTATAATTTTTTTGTGAAATTTCTGTACAGAAGGGTTACAATTACATGGGCAAGATAATGAGTACATTTCTTATCAAGCATTGTAGACTCCTCCTTATTTTTTGTGGGCAAGATGTGTCTCTTGAAGACAGCAGATAGAAGGAACTTGTCTTGTTTTCCAATTGGACAATCTATGTCGCTTAATTGTAGGGTTAAGACCATTAATACTGAGGGTTAGGACTGAGAAGTGCTTGTCTTTCCCTACGTTTTTATTTATTTTGGGGGGGTGGGAATCTGTGGCTTGGCTGTTCTTGTTGTGATTACATATTTCTGTTTGTGGACTGCATCATTTCCTGTATTCTGTTCTTGTTGGTTTTCTACAGGTAGAACGTCTTTGAGGCCTTTTTGAAGAGCTGGTTTGGTAGCAATATATTGCTTCAGAATTTCCTTGTTGTTGAAGGTTTTTATTTGGCTGTGTCCTGTGAATGAGAGCTTAGCTGGGTAGATTATTCTTGATTGGTAGTTATTTGTCTTTAGGGCATGACATACCTCTTTCCAGGCCATCCTTGCTTTTTATAGTGTCTGCTGAGAAGTCTTAGGTAATTCTCATTGGGTCTCCATTACATGTGGTTGATCTTTTCTCCCTGGCAACTTTAAGAATTCTTTCTGTTGTGGCTATTGAGCTGGTACAGCTTATAATGTGTCGGTGGGATGAACTTTCTGTTCTGGTATATTTGGGTTACTAAAAGCTTCTGGTATCTGGATGGGCCTGTCCTATTGCATATTTGGGAAATTCTCTGCTAGGATTCTGCTAAATTCATTTCCTCATCCATTGGCTTCACTCTGCAGACCCTCTTGTATTTCTATTATTCTCAGATTAGGCACTTTGAATGTATCCTGTATTTCCTGCAGTGATCTGTCATGCTTCTTAGTTTTGTTTCTCTATGGAGTCTAAACTGTCTTCAGCCACCAATATTCTTTCTTCGGCCTCCTCCATTCTATGTTGAAGGCTTTTAACTTTGGTGTTTAACTCCGTTTCTTCTTGCTGGTCTTTCTTAATGGTGGCCAGTTCCTTATTAAAGTTTGCTTTCAAGTCTTGAATAGATTGCCTTACCTCCTGGATTTGTTTATCCTACTTTTCTTTCCACTCTCTAATCTGGGTTCCTAACTTTTCATTTGATTCTTTCTCCCTCTGCTGGAGTTCCTCTATCTTTTTATTTGTGGAGGCCATGAAATCACCTATTAGCTTCTAGTTGGCCTCATTTCGTTCTGATAACTCTATGTAAGGTGTCCAATTTTTCATTCAGCAGGTTTATCAGCCATACTTTTAATATATCTTTAACTTTATCCTCTAGGTAATTCTGGGACTGCTCTCTAGCTTGCTTATGTGAAGATGGTGTTGGGGTTTGTTGATTGGCTATTTTCTTGTGTTTCTTCAGTTAGTTCTACCCATTTGGAGACAAGAACCACACTGGTACCACAGTAGGACAGTCATTTATGAGATAAGCCAACCTGTTGTCATGTAGATGTGTAGATCTTAGAGTTTCAAAGTTATGGGTAGACGTTTTCCTATTTAGCTCTCTTTTTCTTTGCTTGGAGGGAATATTGTGACTTTGGCATCGACATTACATATAGTTGTAACTTTTGAGACAATCTAAGTTTGGCTAGTCTGCTCCTTAGAGTGAAGAGGGGCCCCTTGTACTGAAAGTAGTCAAATGGAATCAATTTTGTAGTCATATATAGAACCAACTGTAGTTGGGTCAGGTATAAGTCATTAGGGATCAATGGGCTGGATCAGATAGGGAAGTGAAGGGTGTGATTGGAGAGATATGAACTTAAGTTCTGAAGAGAACTTGAGTATAATGATAGTAGAGGGCGAAGAACAGATTGGGGGTATATGTAGCAGTAGGAGAATAAATATCTTGTTACTGAGTGTAAGAGGTTGAAAAGAAATCAAAGAAAGGTTATGTAGGGAGTAGCTTAGAGATCGAGATAAAGATAAGAAAAATAACTTATGTATAAGTGTATTTGGGAGACTTGCTGAGATTAGAAAAAGATCATTTAGATATTATTGGAGAGTTGCTTAATCTAAGTTAACTCCTGTAATTATTTTTTACATACATAAATGGAGACCTTACTGTGTATATAGAACTAGACAGGGTAGTTCTGATGGAGTAATAGTATAACGTGTTGAGAGAGGAGAAGGAGGGAGTGAGAAGAAAAGAAAGAAGAAAAAAATACAAATTAGAAAATTTGAAAGTGGAAGAAGAAACCAACTAATAATGAAAAATAGAAGCTTTAAGTGAAATAGCAAATCCTAAATTACAATACAAATAAGTTACACATAGAACAAATGAACAACAAATGATCAGACATAAAAATTAACAAAGCAAAAATCCCGACCAAGAATAAAATACTAAAGAATGGGGTTTTCGGGTTCTTTGTGGGAGCTTTATTCTCCCTGTAATCCTTAGAGCAGCTTCCAGGTGGAACCTTGTATGCCTTGCTGTAGTCCACTTTCCTTGTGACTTGGTTGGATGTCACTACCGCCTCGACCAGGAAGGAAGACGCGACACCGGACTCTTCTCTCTGCAGTTTATTCAGGACCTTTGAGTAATCTTCTGACCCCAACCCCGGGGAGAATTCCCCACAGCCTTAAGTACCCGCTGGGTACCCAACCCTGATACGCCACGTGTGAACCACCAATAGGTTCAGGTGCGCAGAAGCAAGCCAGATTCTTTGCCTTAGCCACATAAGGAGTTGTTTACCATGAGAGCACTCGCCATCGGGAAGGCGGAGGGCGGAAGCCGGCGCCATCTTCCAGGTGCGGCCTCTCGCAGCTCTCTACAGTTCCCCCTTTTTTGTTTAAAGAACACAGATGAGAACACAGGTCTGATCCCTGTTGTGCAATGCAAGGACTGCATACAAGCCTTCTCCCAGAGGGTACCTTCTCTAGGGATGACTCAGCCTGTCCATTGATTCGTTTTTCACAAGGACGGGAAAAGGCAAATTGAACCCGTGTGCAATCAAACATGCTCTCCTCTAGGGCAAAACTCATGCCTCTCGACTGCAGTACTTTGGCTTTGCAATCTGTGTTCATTGTTTTAGGGTGGCAAGCCACGCTTGGGGGACTGACCTGCTCCAATGACTGTAAAGGCTTGGATAATCATGGCTGCACTGCGACGCTGAGAACCTCTAATTTGGCAAATGCACCACAGGCATACCAAGGAGGCTAACACCAGAAGGCCTGTCAGGGCTCCTAAACCCGCCCATTCCTTAAGATGATTCAAAGCAGAGGAGATCCATGAAGATAAGCCTTCGGCCAATCCAGCATCCACTCGGGTAGAGTTCACCATGACGATGGCAACCCTGAGCTGTTCCATCAGGCTGTCGAACTCCCCAGTTCAATTACCTAAAAGATAACTAGACAACTGTTTAGACAAATTTGCAGCGTTTTTTAAATAGGTTTTTTCCTGGGCCTGAACTCTGGGCCTGGGCGCTGTCCCTCAGCTCTTCAGCTCAAGGCTAGCGCTCTACCACTTGAGCCACAGTGCCACTTCTGGTTTTTTCTTTTTGCTTATGTGGTGCTGAGGAATCGAACCCAGGGCCTCATGCATGCAAGGCAAGCGCTCTACCACTGAGCCACCTTCCCAGCCCCATTCTTCTGGGTTAATTGCACCACAGCAGCAGCTAATCCAGCATTAGTTAGTGGTCCACCCAGCTCTCTGCAAACTCTTATCCATGCTTCTAGTCCCCTATTCTTATATGGGGTTATGGTGGCTCTGCATTCCTTATTGCACTGCTCGTAAACAAGCTGCTTAATTAATGGCATGGCTGCATCTGGGTCACCAAAAATTCTGCCAGCAGCCTCGACCATACGGGTAACAAAGTCCGAAAACAGCTCCATAGAGCCCTGCAGGATTTTGGTGAAATTGCCACTCACCTCGCCTTTATTTGGTAAGGCCTTCCATGCCTTTATGCTAATTTTATTGATTTGTTCATAAACTTGAACCGGGTAGCCTATCTGCTGATTGGCGAATCTCCCCTGTCCAAGCAGCATATCTCTGTCCCAAGCTGGGTTCCCCACAGCCTGATTGGCTGCAGCCTCTTCACTAGCAAATTCAATCAAAAAGGCCTTCCAATCTAAATACTGACCTGGGCTCAAACAAGCTCGTGCGAGCCCACTCCAATCACCGGGTGTCATGCAATGTCTCTTTAGGGCCTCCACCTGGGCTACAGTAAAGGAGGCTGTGATTCCATATGTCCGCACAGACTCAGCTAAAGATTTTATAACCTTAAAATCTAAGGGTTCATGATACCGCTGTCCATGTGGATCCTGAAATATTGGACAGGCTAGATGTAACTCGGTTCTGACCGCTTTCCACATGCCTGGGCTGAAAGAACAGCCGGGGCTGCCACTTCCGGGGTCCTCCGCATAGAGCGGAGGGGCCGAAGGTGTGGGGCGGTGCACGAAGGGCGTGCATTCGTCTTTATCTGGGTCCTCTCTCTCCTTCCCTTTCCTCCTCTTTCTTATCTTTGTTTTTTCTATTTGTTCTATGAGTGATTGTAGTTCCTCTGAGTCTGTAGACTCAGAGGTCTCTAGTTCGGCAAAATTGGGGTATAACCCCCCCATGTTCTCCTCCTTTTCACTGTCTGCCCTTTCCGATTTTTCTTCCTGCAGCATTTCTAAGGCGGCCTGACCATTCTCTACAGCCTCACTGCAACGCTGGTCCTGGAGACAGCCTCTTATCAGTTTCCATATTGGTCTCACTCTGCTCTTAAGCGTTCCTTGTTCAGAGGCAAAATCTAGGTCCCTCCCTAGTTTCTCCCAAGAGGCCACCGTGAGGCTTCCGGAGACAGCAAACCACGGGGCAACGATGTCACATTCATTCAAAAATCTCTCTAAAGTACTCTTTTTTATTTTTAACTTTTTTGAGTGCAGTAGCTCATTGAGAGCCAAAAAAATTGGGTGAGAAGAAGAAGTGCCCATGTTTTAAACATTTAAAGCTGGTAAACAAACTTTTACTTTCACTTTTGGCTACTCTATTGACTAGCCCCGGGTTCTTGCTCTCTTTTTATCTACCGAGAAGAGCAAAAATCCCCCCCCCCCGCTCTTGTTGCGGATTCCCCTTTTACCTGGGAACTTACCCCCGTTCTTGTCGCAGATTCCCCTTTTACCTGGTAACTTACTCCCTGCTCTTGTTGCAGATTCCCCTTTTACCTGGGGACTTACCGGTGCACCACCCTGACCGCAGAGAGTTCTGAGTCCTCGTTGGGGTTATTGCTGAGTTCTCGTACGGGCCACCACGTGTCGCTACCGCCTCGACCAGCAAGGAAGACGCGACACCGGACTCTTCTCTCTGCAGTTCATTCAGGACCTTTGAGTAATCTTCTGACCCCAACCCCGGGGAGAATTCCCCACAGCCTTAAGTACCCGCTGGGTACCCAACCCTGATACGCCACGTGGGAACCACCAATAGGTTCAGGTGCGCGGAAGCAAGCCAGATTCTTTGCCTTAGCCATATAAGGAGTTGTTTACCATGAGAGCACTCGCCATCGGGAAGGCGGAGGGCGGAAGCTGGCGCCATCTTCCAGGTACGGCCTCTCGCAGCTCTCTACAATTGCAAGCAGATGGTCTTTTGATGGAGGAGGGTGCCTGCTATATAGAGTCCCACTTTCAGGCCCATTGGCAGGGAGGTTTTTTTTTGGGTTTCAGGTTTTTAGACTGCTATCATAGACCTGGAGTTGGGTTCCCAGGCTTTCCAAGATAGCCACAAGAACCTTAGGAACAGAGCTTTTTTCTGTGTTCTATTTTGATGTGATCCTTCCCTTTTGGAAGGGGGCTTGTGTCAGGGGGCTTTGGGATTCTACAGGGAATTGCCACCCCCAGGGAGTGGACCCCATTGTGTTACGCACAAGGTCTGTAGCTGGCAGTGTGTTGGACCACAGAGCCTGTGCTGTGGTGGGTAAGATGGAGTTGGCCAGTTCTCAGTCAGAGGGTCTGGGTATTAGCAGGTCCAGGTTTTTGTGGGGGGGGAGGAGGGTGCCTCTGCTGATTCTGAAGGGTCTCCTCTGTTGCAGCGTGGGGATTCTTGGCACTGGGAGGACTGGGTGGAGGTTGGTGCAGCAGGCTAGTGTGGACTGAGGCAGTCCATGCTGGTCTGCAGCAGATGTGGTAGGAGATGGTGCGTGGTGTTGGGCAGCCTTGGAGGTTTAGGCTTGTGGCTACTAGGTGTGTCAGCAGAGATGTCTGCAACAGCTTCGTGGTGCAGCAGCTATGAGAGCCTGGGGTCTGCGCAGGGTGGCAGCAGGGAGAGAGCCGGTCCCAGAAAAGTGTACAGTCGGCAGGGCAGTTGCCAGCAGGGCAATTGACAGCAGAGCATATAGCAATTGATTGCCTGCAGCTGTGGTTTGCTGGGGACCTTGTGCGGAGTTGGTGGTGGGGGCTCACGGGGATCCTGCCAGTGCTGCAGGTACAAGCTGATTTGGGTGCTTAGCTGGTGGTGCCAATTTATGGCAATTGTAATGGTGGTCGTTTTGCTTAATTCACTCCTTCCCCATAGCCACTCTGGGGGGAGGGAGGGTTTGTGAGGGCATTTTCCAACATTTCACCAGGTTCCCTCCTAAATTTCTGCGGGTCTAATATTGAGCACTTTCTTCAGCTTTTGGGTGTTCCGCCGTTTAAAGTATACAGAAAGTCCCAGGGCAGCATGGCGTGGAGTTACGTGGTGCAGCTGCTCTGGAGGAGCCCCATTTACTGCTTCTCTTTTGCCTTGTATTTATTTGCCTGCTGGATAGACCTTTTGTAGTAGAAAAAGCCTTTAGGTATTTAAAGTTTGATTGGAGTGGATCTCTTGATGTAAAGTGTGGCTCTTTTGGTAAGAGACATTTAGTGGGGCTACCTGTGAGTGTGCTGCCATCTTCCTACAATCCGTCTGAATTTTTAAAATATATTTATTCTAGGTGTTTATTGGAGCATTGCAGTTTTTTTGGAATTTAAGGTTTTCTGTAAAATTTTGTCTCCAAGTAATCAAACAGCATTAAATATTACATTTAAAAGGTATCACATAGCACCTACATTTTGGAATATATTATTAAGATGAAATTCTTATTGTTTGCACAAAAACCCTTTTAAGTCCAAATGGGATATATGCTCATTTCAGCAGCCTTGGGTCTCCTTACTCTTTTTTTTTTCTTCAGTATCTTTCTTGTTTTGGAACAAGTGTCAAGGACTGTTCATCCCTTCCAAAGTAAGATTATTCCATTAATTTCATAGAAAAGGAATCCAGACTGCCTGCATCTCAAGACAGCTTTGAGTATAATGATAATCTGATAACTCACATCAGTGAATTTTCAAATTGATATTGATAATTTTTGTAAACCATTCATTCAAGAGTTTCCATAAAGCAAGAATAAATATAATGTTCTGCTTTCTAAGAAGATTAAATACAGTATAATTCAACAAAACACATTCTATTCTTCGCAGATTACATGGTGAAGAATTTCTCTTTCATCATAGCACTTACCACTGACCCTCCCTTCAAACATGTAGCTTTATTCAATTTTCCTGTTCTAGCTTTCATTTCGGTACTAGCATCAGTAATCTTCTAATATTAGACAATGAAATTCCATTTATTGATAGAAAGCTCAATTCATATTGACAAAGGCAGACTCATGAAAATATCATAGAACATAAAATATTGAATATCATTAACGTGATTATATGCAAATATTCTATGAATAAGCACCACATAAATGTGCATTTTCATATAATTTTTAAACTGCAAAACAGTGATATATCTATGTCAAAAAATAATTCAGATCACTACTAGAAAAGAATAAGCTAAACCTATTGTATAATTTCCAATATTTTTTGTAAAATTTTCTTTTTTCATTAACTTTCTCTTTGGGCCCTTCTTTTCCTATCAACCAGTGATACGTCATTGTCCCTAGATTTTAGTCACCTCTGAGTAACCTCTTTCATTTCCACCTCCAGTTAGTCCCTCATGTTAAATACCTGAGGAATAACTTGTCCCAATGTGTCTGCAAGAGGACAGCAGTACCCTTTTCAACTGGCTGTTCCCATTCTTCCCTTGTTTGGTTAGGGAAGGGGGTATCAGCAACAGGGGTGTCAGGGATCAGGTGGCTGGAACCATGGTGTTATGAATTATGGGTAGCAGAACAGAGTAGCAGAGATTAGGATACCAAGGAAAGGGGAATTGTGACTAATCACTGAGTTGCATTGGCAGGATATTGGGTTGCAGAAAGAGTTTAGAAGGGATTGGGGTACCTAATACAGGTATCCAGACAGTTTATCAGGGACAAGAATCCAAAGACAAACTGAAAGACTAAAAATTGTGAGGGATTAGGATGTGGCACAATCAGGGTAACAAGGTCATGGGTGTGCAAACTGGGTAGCCAGTACTAGGATAGAAGCAATTGGCATGGTAGACTGTTGTGGTGTAGAGCTCAGGAATTCCCTCTCCGGTTTTTGCTGTTAGATCTTTAGAGAACTACTGCTACCAGCTCATTGTCAGCATGTTGGTATGAGGCATGTGCCATCCATAAATGTCTACTCCAAGTAGATTGCATTCTTTGACATGAGCTATAGGATCTTTGCCCTAAGCATCCTGAGGGACCACACTCCACAATGCTGCAGAACAGGCTCCACATAGTAAGCTGCAATCAACTTTTACAAACCTCACTGCTCCTCTCTAAAATCAATTATAATGATAGCAAAGGATCTGAGGAGTGCTCAGCAGCAGTGCTCTGGGAAGCTCTCACTTCTTACCCTGGCATTCTGGGAGCTCATTTGAAATGGTCAAGAGCACTTGCTCTGTCTTCACTGTGGAGATGCTCATCACCTTCAAATGTCTCTCCTTTTCCTCCAAGATAGCTTGCTTCATCTCCACATCCTTTGATTTCTGCTTTGCATAAACCTGTGGCTTTCACACCAAACCCTTCCAATTTCCCATCTGCCTCTTTAGCTGTGAATCTGGAACAATAAACTACATGTAACTTCTGTATCTGTTTACCAGGATTTAATCTGGAATCCAAGGTGGTACTAGGCAACCAAGAACATGGGTAGCATTTTAAAACTCTCCTGCCAATCACTGCTCATTGAGAAATGAGCAAATGTGCTGTGGTCCGTCTCTCCTCCATTTCTGGTTCAGTAGAATAAAGTGAATCACAGTGGAGCCACCAGAGAGGTACTATGGCAGCAACTGAACCAATCATAGATAATTTAGTGAGGGGATATGAATCAAATGTAGAAGGGAAAATGCACAGTTTTATTTTCCTGATCTACCTGTCCATTGAGTGGCATAGTCCATTTCTAAATATGATTTCTTGTACTATTACGCTTTTGCTTTCAATGTTTTGGGAAATGACTTACTATCATATGCCTAATCTTGTGCATACACTCTATTCTATAACAAAATCCATTCTATCAATTTCTAGTCTGGTGGTTTACGTTTCTATATTTGTTGGCTCCTATAAATTCAAGGGGTTCATATTTACATATGAATCTGTTTTTAGGAGCAAGACTAAATGTTTGCTTGCATATTCTTGACACTTGCTAAAAATTTATTATATAATTATATATACATGCATATGCATATACAATTTATATAGATATGACACACATATATGAATATATGCATATATATACACACATACATATTTTTGTGCTAGTAGTAGGAATTAAATTCAGGGCTTAGTTTCTTTTGGTTTTGCTTTTTGCTCAAGGTTGGCATTCTTCCATTTGAGCCACAGCTCCCCCTGTAGCTTTTGGTTCTTAGCTGAAGATAAGAGTCTCATGGTAAATTTTACTTTGTCTTGAAAATATGATCCTCAGCTTTCAGCTTTCTTTTTTTTTGGGGGGGGGGTCCGGTCGTGGGGCCTGAACTCTGGGCCTGGGCGCTATCCATCAGCTCTTCAGCTCAAGGCTAGCGCTCTACCACTGAGCCAAAACACCACTTCTGGCTTTTTTCTTTTTGCTTATGTGGTGCTGAAGAATCGAACCCAGGGCCTCATGCATGCAAGGCAAGCACTCTACCACTGAGCCACCTTCCCAGCTCCAGCTTTCAGCTTTCTAAATAGTTAGGTTTAAAGGCATGCAGCACTAAAACCATCCCTATTATATTTAAATTAAAAATAAATTCAAATAATGATAACTTGTGTTTTCAAATAAATATTTTTTCCTTTAAACTAAAACAAATTGCTTATTTGTTTTTCTTATTCCAACTCACCTACCAAGAAATGAAAGAAAAAATGCAAAACTGAAGAACCTCTGAATGTAACAATTCTCAAGCCTGCTAGCCACAGTTTCTTTGCAGGGAAATAGAAGAGGGTACTATTGACTACAGGCAAAGTGGGAGAACATGCTCTTCACTGAAGCTGCTGAAAGGCTGATGACAATGAGAACAAGCAACTTTATGCAGGAAATGTCATAAATCGTATGCTGTGGTCGGCTGACTCTCGTGGATAAGTGTAGCCAATCTTAGAGGATGTTCATAGCGATGAGGAAAATAATGAAAGGTGAATATGTAATTAGAGAGATGTGCTTTCTTGAAGATGAATGTCCTTGATGTTGCTAAGCTTGCCATCCATCTTGAACACTCTTGCCTTGCTGCTGGCCCTTTTCAACTGTTCACCCATTTGCTTCAGCTGGGCCTTCTTTTAACTTAACACGGGTATGACCTCCATATGGTCCTGGTAAGTTATGAAAACATAAAGCTCCATTATTACTGCATCTCTCTTTTTTACTTTTATTTGTTCCACTCTGAGAACTTCAATTCAAGACTTGGGCATGGTGTTTTAGCTTTATCTGTTAAGGAAGGTGCTCTATAACTTGAGCTAAAGCTACATTTCCATGGTTTTGAGGACTAAAGGGAGATTTTCTCTGGACTAGATTTGAACTTCAATCTTCAGTAATCAGACTTCTGAGTTGCTAAGATTACAGCCTTCAAAAGCATTTATTCCTTAGCCACAAACATGGCGTGACTCCTAAAGAGTTTTATGAATGAAAAATTCTCATCATATGTGATAGTTAATGCAATTTCACAGGCAAAGGTTGGAAAGTCAAGAAAGGCTCACTAAACATATTCAAATTATGGTTTGTTCTTACTTTCTTGATGTAACAGCCCCACTGATTTCTCTCATGGATATCTTCCATTCTAATTTACTTGGGAACTCACAAGTGTATAAAACTCAGTTTCATTTAACTATATGAATACCACTCTTGTTACATGTATTACTGAGCTGCATTACATCTGAGGCCTAATGACTATCTGAAATCATCAACTTCATTGTAGATGACCTCTGTTTTTGTGCAATAACATTCACTGGTCTGAGACACCAAGATACTTCAGGAGACCCAAGCAAGTCCTCCTATCTGACTTGCCAATGCAAACAAAGCAACTGTTCTCTTCAACCCTTATAGGAAACATGCCTGTAACATGTGATTCTCAACAGTGAGAAGGGTGTTCAAACTACACCTGCCTGGACACTGTTGGCTCACCTTCTGAAACTTCTCAAGCCTTTCTTCAATGATGCTGTCTGCTGTCTGTAGAACTGTTTTCCATCTACACCAGCCATCCACACAGCTCCTTATTCTCTTCATTGAATAAGAACCACGAACTGAGTCTGTCTACAATCTTATCTTTGCTGATAGTCACATGCAAAGAAAAATGCATTTGGCTGTTGAAGATAGCAAACACTCCTTTTAATGGACTGTGAATTTCATTCATTTTAGTCAGCATCTTTGAGGTCTTACATCTGTGTTTCTTCCTCTTAAAAACCTAGGGTTCAACATTCTCATACATTGTCATACCTTTGCTGAAGTAACAACTTTTTTTGAACAACTGGACTTTTACCCATTGCAAATCTGTTACTAACAGGTCACAGCAAACCTTATAAGCAAGAAAGGCTGAATATATAAAGCACCACATAAATTCTTCTGCTTTATGTCCTTTCAATATTGATTTTTGAGTGACGATTTAATTCTGATAATATTTTCCCTTTTAAAATTAATCAAATTCTAGGGCTGGGAAAGTGCCTCAGTGGTAGAGCGCTTTCCTTGCATGCATGAGGCCCTGGGTTCGATTCCTCAGCACCACATAAAAAAGAAAAAAAAGCCAGAAGTGGCGCTGTGGCTCAACTCGTAGAGCGCAAGCCTTGAGCTGAAGAGCTGAGGGACAGCGACCAGGCCCAGAGTTCAGGCCCCAAGACTGGACCCCACCAAAAAATTAATTAAATTCTTATCTCATTCAGGTCACATGTCTTGCTTATTTAATTTAAAAACTATAATTCACATCATACTAAAACCAAATATTTAAAATACAACATATTAGGAAGATTAAAGCCAAATATATGATGGAGGATTTATACATAGCAAAATAAAAGAAATCTTAAACCAATGCCCATCACTCTTTTGATCCCATACTTCTAATAGAGCAGGGTGATTTTACTTATAAATCATGGAAATGTCACCTCAATCCAGTCTACTCTACACAGGCTAAGCCAGAAATACCCAATGGCTCATTGCTTACGAACAACCCCCGCAAGTAGACTTTATTTAGCATAGGATTCTCCTCCCTACAATGATAAATGTATTATGCTAATAAATTTGAAAATAAATAGTTCAAAACAGCCTGGCTAACAGTACAAAAGGATTCTGAGGTCTTAAAAAACTTATAATACTTCCAGTTAAAAAGTGGCCACAGAAGGTCCTTTGCTAAAGTTTTATCGTGCAGTTCATAAATAGGTAAGAAAAATGGATTTTCTTCTTACCCACAAAAACCTCGCCAAGACAGAGTGAGGCAAAATTAAAAAATGTAGCATCATCTAACCATCCAAATGTGTTGAAAAGACTTGAAAGTCTATCCCTAGAAAGCTAAGTTTGTTTCCATCACTCTGACATGTATTTATTTCAGCTTTTAAAACTCTAGTCTTTCATAGCTCTGAATTCCTAATTAATCTCACAATGGTTCTACATTCTTCTCTTCTGCTCTACATTAATTTTTGGAGAACTTTCCTAAGAGACCAAAAACTTTCTTTTTATATAAAATTTAAATAACAAGCTTAAATTGACATTTCAAAATGAGACAAGCAATTTTTTTTTTTTTTTTTTTTTTTGGCGATCGTAGGGTTTGAACTCAGGGCCTGGGCACTGTCCCTGAGAATATTTTGTTCAAGGCCTGTGATCTACCACTTTGAACCACAGTGCCACTTTCCACTGAATTTTATGTTCTTAAAGATCTTTAAGACTACTTGAAGCCTTCCATTTGCTTTGATTTTATCACTTATATAAACTGTCTAATACACTAACCCGGACTATCCTGAGTAGAAGTGAACAGCTAAGTACCCGTACCCTCTTGAGTTCAAGCAGTTAATCTGATAGCTTCTAATAGTTTATAAAACCCAGCACTTCTAAAAAGTAGCTGATTATATGTTTATGTAGAGGAGCCCAATACGATCCCAGCTGTTAGGCTCAGATGAGGTGTTGCTCAAGCAAGGAGAGAGGCTTCTCAACATACAGACAACACTTGTCACCATCTAAACAATAATAGTTGAACCCCATTAGAATACCATCCCTCTCATTGTTCTCCTCCCTGATGAAGTATGTTTTAAAATTTTCCATAAATTTGTACAGACTTGCAGCATCCAGTGCTGTGGAAGCAAGGGGTTGTTTCTATTAAGCATGCTACTGCCTTCTAAAACTGCAGAATCTAAAGGAACAGTGGAGAAGCATGGATCCCACTGAAAAGGAACTTTAACAAAATTAAAGCTCCTTTCTAACATTGGAATTTTGGGACATTGAAGTTTCCTATATGCAGACTTACTGACTTACACACAGGAGAAGAATGTGCATGTTCTGTGCAAAAGTTCTATCTGTTCTTTGCCACCACCATGTCCTCCTCCACAATGTGCTGGCTCAGGTTAGTCTTCATACTTGGAAGTTCTTTCAAAGTTAGAGTTCATGCAGCCAGTGAATTTTCTAGTTCCTGCATTTAAACACAAGAAAGAGGATTTAAGGAAAATCTTCAACTCAAGCTGCTGTTGTTCTCCCACATATAAGCACTTCCTTTTATTAGACTCAAGAGGAAGAGGACCAATCAAGGAAAGGCACCTTAGGAAATAGAAACAGCCCTGGCCTCTTGAAGACGTACCTTGGTGGCCAGCCTCAATCCAAGTTGCTCTGAAAGGAACATTTCTTCCTGCACCCCTTTTCATTGCCTCAGTTAACTCCCTAATGTTTATACAACTCACTCTGATATAAAATATATGTAAACACTTCAATTTAGAGGATAGTGAAGTTAATATTTAGTTGAAATTTTAATAATGTTTATATATATATATATATATATATATATATATATATATGGTGACAAATAGGTGACGTCCTTTTTAAAAAAAACTAAAAAATACTTTGTTGCTGAAGTAGTCATCACATATAATTTCTATTCAACTGGCGTTATTTTTAGGTTAACTTTCTAAATGAAAGAGTGTAAGACTTTTTAAAAATATAATTAGTGCAGATATATCAGGAAAAGTTTCATCTGGCTGTGGATACGTAATTTGTTGGTTTGTCTATTTTTCTTTGTGGTGGCTATAAAATTCAGGATATTAGGAAAACTAGGCAAACTATCACTAGCCATACCTGGGATTATTTTGGGTTCTGTTTATTTTATTTTTTTGTGCTGATCTTGAGACTTACACTTATTGCATGAGCACTGTCCTTAAGCTTTTTCTGATAAAGGCTATGACTCTAAAACTTGGGCCACAGTTCTACATCCAACCTTTTGGTTGTTAGTTGGTGATAAGACTCAGACATTCTGTCATTGGGCCCAACTTCAAACTGAGGTTCTTATGTCTCACCCTCCATAATATCAAGGATTATTAACATGAGCTACTTTTAGCAATATGTGTTTTTTAAAGCATCTGTCAATAATAATGATTGAAAATAATAGAAAGCTATTATTATAACTAAAGGCTCAAACCTGTAATCCCAACTACTTCAGACCTGAGATCTATAGTATCATGGTTTAAAGCTAGACTGGTCAAACAATTCAGAGTATGTTATTTTTTTTTTAACGCGCTGTCCCCAGGGTTTAAATTCAGGCCTAGGCACAGTATATGAGTTGCTTTTCATTAAGGGCAGTGTTCTACCTCTTGAGCCACAGTGACACTTGAAGCGTTTCCTGAGTAATTTATTAGAGGGAAGAGATAAGGAGATTGCACAGTCTGGCTCCGAACTGCCATCCAAAAATTAATCCTTCAAAGTAGCAAATCAGTGATTTTTGCCTTCAATTAAGCAGCAAAAAACCTGAAGGTCTGGCTCAAGTGGTGTAGGGTCAACCTTGCTTGGAAAAAGTTAAGGAAATTCAAGCCTCAGTATTGGCACATATGTACATAGAAGCACTCACATACATACATATAAAGGGTCCTATACTCAATTCCATGGGATGAAAAAAAACAGATAAAAATATTAAATTAAATTAGGACAAAAATTCATCATTTCAATTGTTAAAAGAAAAAACTACCATAGCCGGGTGGCAGTCACTCAAACATGTAATCCAACCTACTAAGGAGGCTAAGATCTGAGGACTGTGGTTCAACTCCAGGCTGGGAAGGAAAAGCCCATGAAACACTTATCTCCAAATAACCACGCAGAATACTGGAAGTGGCACTGTAGCTAAAATGGTAGAGCACTAGCCTTGAGTTGAAGAGCTGAGGGATAGCACGCAGGCCCAGAGTTCAAGCCCCATGACCAAGAAAAACAAATAAACAAAAAAACAAAAAAATTGCTATAGCTGATCGTCACTTAGGTGGTAGAGTGTTTCTTCCCATAAACGAGGTATGAGTTCAATCCCCAGTGTTGTTCATACCAATACAATCCAATAAAACACACTAAGAACTATCTAACACAAAATACATCATACATTATAAAGAAAATTAACACTTACAAAAATAATTGAAATAGAGCTAAAAGGAAAACCATGGCTCAATTGTGGACAGCAACACACAGCATCAAGTAGGTATTAATATCCATCAAAAACAATCTATACATTGAATGCAATAGTATGATGTCTTAATAGCAATTTGTATAGATTGGAGGCACCATCAATTAGGAAAAATAAGCCTTGAGGAATGGCAGACAGGAAATTAGAAAGAAACAAGATATTTAGAAACATGCAAGCACTTCCTCTTTGCTTCTAAATAAACCCTGAGAAACAACAAGATGCATTCCTCATCTAAAGGATAAACATCTGTTGTATGGCAAAATGTATTTTTTACTGGAAGACATATACTAAAGGGTGAGTTGCCAAATAAATAATCAAGAACTCAAAAGGTGTAACACCAAGAATGATAAAGAGCAAAGATAAACAATTATCTACATGACTTTATGATAGACCTTGCTTTATCAGAGGAACTCCCCTGATGTCAAACAGCTCTGTGCTTCTCTCAGTGACAGCACCCACATACTCCTTTTGATGAGTTAAGAAGTTTAAGTTTAATTTCAACTAAGATACAAATCCTGTTTTTCCAATTAATTAGATTAAATTAGTAGGAAAGGTACTTTGTTTGCAGTAACAATTACAATATGCTATATAGAAATGGCTGTGGCCAACACATTTGTGCAGTTGTGTAATTAGATATCTTTATGGTGCTGTTATAGAATTTTAATAAATTACTTCAAGCATAAGGAAAAAGTTTGAGAAAAATTAGAGTTTTACACAGAGCAGAGAAAATACCAGGTGGTCTTCAACAAATGTTTTCATTTTTCTATTCTATTTTTGTGTTTTTTTTTTTTGTGTGTGTGTGTATGTGCTGGTATTGGAGTTTCAACTTAGTGTCTTGTGCTTTTAATTATCTTTTCCCTTAAGGCTGTTGCCCTACTACATAAGCCATACCACCATTTCCAGGTTTTTGTTATTTATTGGCAATATGAATATCACAGATATTGATGCTTGAAATCCCTCTGAAACTGGATCCTCAGATCTCAGTCACCTATGTAACTGGGATTACAGGTGTGAGGCACCAGTGCTCTGAGAGATGCATTTATTTTGTCACATTATGTGGCAAATTACTAGAAATTTCTTTGTTAATCCATTGAATACCAAATATTGTAGGTTAGAAATTTGGGATGGTAGTTTGGGTGTGGTTTGTCTATAGCAGCTGCTCAGTTTCTAACAGGGGGCCACCAGGCTATTGTCTCTAATGGAATGTGGGGATCTCTTCCAAGCTTAAGGGATGCCTGGTTGGGTTTAGGTCCTGAGGTTGTGAGACAGTGGTTTCTGCTCTCTGGTCACCTATCATACAACCACTGTTGTCAGCTCCTAGACACCCCCATACTTTCTTGACAAACATATTCTCCTTACTGTTGGATTCATTCTGTTGGCTTCACTGACTTCTACAAAAGCCTTAATTTGCACTCACTCCTTGGAAGTAACTCATACCCAACTCTTGTGGGAACTAATTATATTTGTAGAATCTCTTTAATTTTGCTACCTACCAGAGTCTATTGTGGGGTTATATCCTGCCCAGACTGGAAGATAAAAGACTCCCCAAGGGTCTGAGTTGTTGTGTATCACCTGATACATATGAAAAGCTATTTATTAGCTGAGCACTGGGGGCTCATTCCTGTAATCCTAGCTATTCAGGAGGATGAGATCTGATGCTCCCGGTTCAAAGCCAGCCCGGGTAGGAAAGGCTGAGAGATTATTATCTGCAATAAACTCAGAAAACTGGAAGTGGCACTGTGGCTCAAGTGGTAGAGGACTTGCCTTGAGCTGAAGAGCTGAAGGACAGTGCCCAAGGTCCAGAGTTCAAGCCCACGGCCAAAAAAAGTAGCAAAATATTTTTATTATTCTAAGTGTCCTCAATTTCAGACACTGGTAACGTTGAGGTATTGTTTGACTTTAGACAATGAAGTGTGAAATTTAAGAAAATGAAAGATAGTTCCATGGGTCCAATGGAAAATAATTCGGCAGTTATAGGGAATGAAAAGTAGTTAATAGTTAAACTGAGGATATATTCAAGAGTAGTGGCTTCAGAGATGGGACAGAGGTAAACATGTTAGACATATTTTAGAAAGAGAACATGTGGCTGGGAATGTGGTTTAGTGTAGAGCACTTGCCTAGAATGAATGAAGCCCTGAGTTCAATTACTCAGTACCACATAAACAGAAAAAGCCAGAAGTTATGCTGTGCATATGGTGCTAGCCTTGTGCAAAGAAGAAGCTCAGTGACAGTGCCCAGGACCTGAGTTCATTGCCAAAGACTGCCAAAAAATAAAAGAGAGAACATGTTAATAATGGATAAGGGAGGGATTCCGCACTGAATATTTCCTCTACTTCAAAATCAAGACATCATTCCAGCAAGAAAAATGGGGCATAAAGCTGGTCCAGAAAGAACATATCTTATGAAGAAATAAAAGATTTTTTTTACATTGCAACTGTCCTGTAGAAATAAACCATTAGACATAATGGCGACTTGTAATGGCATAAGTGTGATCTGGAGATTTTGTACGGGTGCTGGTCCTGAGCCTTAATAAGAGTCTAGGTGCTATTCGTATATTTTTCCTCAAGCATATTGCTCTATTACTTAAGCCACAGCTCCATTTTTAACTTTTTTGGTGATTAAATGGAGATAAGAGTGTCATGGACTTTTCCTGGATCACCTGGTTTAACAATGTTATCCCCAAATCTCAGCATTCTGAAGAGCTAGGATTACAGTTGAGAGACACTTGCTCGCAGAGAAGCATTTCTTTTTCAGTGAAAGGAACGAAGAATACAGATTCTTCAGGAAGACTCTCCCTCAGTACTAAGTAAATCACCAAGAACAGTTCTCCTGAATACACACACACACACACACACACACACACACACACACACACACACACACACACACACACACACACAAAACCCACATAGGCATCTCAAGGGTCTGTATCTCTTTCCCCAAAAGAATAGCATATTCTAACAGGCAAACTGTGGTGTCACAGGCCTGTAATCCCAGATATTGGGAGGTAGAGTTATAGGAGGATGGGGTACTTAGGGTGGCTTGAGTGAAGTCAGCACAAGACCATATATGAAAAGCAAGCTGAAAAAAAATTGATTGGGGGCATGCTGCCTCAACTGGTACCATATTTGCCTAGTAAGTGTAAGGCCCTCAGTTTAATCATCAGTTCCATGAAAAAGATAAAAAGAATAGCATCTTAGTCCATATTGTTATGGTTTAACAAAATCCTTGAAGCTGTACACTTCATAAGGAATAAAAGGTCTATTTCAATCACAATAGTAGTGGCTGGAAAGTCTAAATTGCATGGTAGCACCTGGGACAAGGTCCCCTTGGTGAATCATATCACAGAAGATCTTGGCATCATAGCATGTGCTAGAATGACAGGGAGTAAGGGGCATAGGTTGCTTTCAAAAACTGTTAACAGTGATAATGTTAGTCCCTAGAGAGTTGATGAGATTGTATTAATCCATTTATGATTGAAATCTCTCTTAAAAGTTCCACCTCCTGACATGGCTACACTGAGAAATTAAGCTTCCGTGTAAGTTTTCATGGTGATAAACCATTACCACGCTTCTGACAGAGGCAGGTGAGTCTATTGGAAGCCAAGGACATTCATACAACTAGGCACCTGGGACAACTGCTTTGATCTCATTGATTCTGATATTTGCTGTACTTGGGACCATTAACAGCCAGGATCCATAGAGTCCATGTCTGTTCCATGTGCCAGCTTCAGTTATACTGACTGTGATATAAACTGCTAGACAATAGGGAGAGCAACGATGGAGATGGGCACAAAAATGGAGGTTTGACATTCTTCATGACAATTAACATTAATAGATTTATGTAGGTAAATCATTAGAAAGCTCAATGTCATTACACAATACTTACATGGAGCCATGTAATAACTACTACATAACCCGGAATGATACCTTGTAGAGCAGCCTGTTTCCACAAAATACAGACACTCCTATGAACACAAAAGATGGAAAAAACCCAAGTTTTGGCCTACAAAATTAATGATCAACCTCAGAGTCAAAGCAGATACCCTAATAACATTACTGGATGGAATAGGAGAAACCCTAGGTCTCCTTGGCATAGGCAGAAATTTTCTTAATAGAGAACTAGAAACACAACAAATCAAAGAACGGTTGCACAAATGGGATTGCATGAAAGTGCAGAGCTTCTGCATGACATGGGACATAGCTAGCAAAATCAATAAAAAAAAGTCCATGGGTTAGGAGAAGATCTTCACTAGCCATACAACAGACAAGGGTCTCATATCTAAAATACCCTTGGAACTCAAAAAACTAAATCCTCCAACAAAAACGTATCAAAGAAAGAACTGCCTGATAAAATAAGTGGGCTAAAGACTTAAAGAGAAACTTCTCAGAAGAGGAAATAACAATGGCCAATACAGACATGAAGAAATGCTCATCTTCTCTAGCCATAAAAGTAATGCAAATCAAAACCACATTGAGATTCAACTTTCCCCGGTGAGTATGGCTATAAATAAGAAATTTAATAGCAACAGATGCTGTAGGCGATGTGGCCAAAAGGGAACTCTACTGCATTGTTGGTGGGAGTGTAAAACTTGTTCAGCCACTTTATAAAGCAGTATGGAGGTTCCTCAAAAGACTCCACATAGAGTTCCCCTATGACCCAGCAATCCGACTTTCAGGCATTTACACAAATGATCACTAACAAGGCTATACTAAAGCTACCAACAAAACGCTGTTTATTGTAGTATTATTTACCATAGATAAAATATGGAACCAACCCAGATGGCCCTAAGTAGATGAATGGATCAAGAAAGGTGATTATAAATATATATATATATATATATATATATATATATATATATATATATAAAGAGAGAGATGTATCTATATCTATATCTATCTATCTATCTATCTATTTATCTATCTATCGATCTATCTATCTATCATCTATCTATCTATCTATCTATCTATCTATCTATCTATCTATCTATCTATCTATCTATCTATCTATCTATAATTTAATTCTATGTCTCTATCAGAAAGAATGATATCGTCCAATTTGTTAGGAAATGGAAATACTTGGAAAAATTATATTAAGTCAAGTAAGGCATGCCCAAAGAAACATAGGTCCCATGGTTTCCCTTATTTACCATAACTAGTATATGCCTAGGACAAGCAGAAAAGGTCAAAAGCTATGTACAAGTGACCAGATAAGATGAAGTTAAGTGAAATGAACACCAAGATAGAGACACAAGTGGTTTTTCCTTTCTTGTTGATGTTTCTAATGTATTTATACGGTACCATGTGATTTCTGGTTACTTTATATGATCCTCCCAGAAGGTACAATCCCTGTTTTCACTGTATTTGATTCTGGTGCCCTGCATCTTGTATATACATTTCTATAATTTGGGGAGGGTAAGGGAAAACAGAAAATATTTAAATAGGCATACAGGTTAACCCATTGTAAAAATGTGATATACAAGACACTACATTAAAAACGATCTCTGCATATTTGGAGGTGAGTTGAGTTGTTGTGTAGGTGGAAGGGAAGGGAAGGTAGGGGAAAAACAAAGGAGGAGGCTACAATGCTTGACAGGAAATGTACTCATGACCTTGCTCATTTAACTGTAACACCTCTGTACAGTATTTTTACAATAAAAGACTTACAAAAACTAATTTAATGTATGGTTGTGGGCCAGTATTAGGACTTGAACATATGGGCAGTCCACTTACTTTCACATTTCCAAGTGGGATCTATATCTGTCTTTAATTTTTTATTAATCTTTTTTCATGGAAAATCGAATAACACTGCCCCTAATTTTTTTGCAGTATGTTTTTTATTGTGAAAATACTGAACATAGGGGTTACAATTACATGGGCAAGATAATGAGTACATTTCTTATCAAGCATTGTAGCCTCCTCCTTTGTTTCCCCTTCCCATCCTATCCTCTGGCCCCCCAATCCTCCTTCCCCCACAGCCTAACAAATTTGTAAAGTTCATCTTCCACATAACTGCTTGTACGTCTCATTGTTGCAATGGGTTCACCTGTATACCTATGTAAACGATATGTTTTTCCCCTCCCCCTCCACAAATTATACCAACATCAAATACAGTGAAAGCAGGGGTTATACCGTGGGAGAAGGACATAAAAAGCAATGAAGAAATAGTCTTATAAATGTGTTAGAGACAATAGCATGAAAGAAAAAAAACATTTGAATACATATCTTATGGTTCATTTCCCTAACATCAACTTATCTGACGTTTTCTGCTTGACTCAGACATGTACTAGTTATTTCAAATAAGGGAAACCATGGGACCTATGTATCTTTGTGCCTGGCTTAATTCCCTTAATATAATTTTTACATGTCTTTCCATTTCCTAACAAATGGGGCAATGTCATTCTTTTTGATGGAGGCATAGAATTCCATTGTGTATATATACATTTTCTTGATCCATTCATCTACTGAGGGGCATCTGGGTTGGTTCCATTTCTTAGCTGTGGTAAATAATGCTGCAATAATCATAGTTGTGCTGGTAGCTTTGGTATGGTCTTGTTTGCATATTTGGTTAAATGCCCCAAAGTGGGAATGCTGGGTCATAGGGTAGCTCTATGTGGAGTCTTTTGTGGAACCTCCATATTACTTTCCAAAGTGGTTGAACAAGTTAACCCTCCCACCAACAATGCAGTAAAGTTCCCTTCTGTCCACATCCCCTCCAGCATCTGTTGTTGTTACAGTTCTTGATTATAGCCATTCTAACTGGGGTGAGGTGGTATCTCAATGTTGTTTTGATTTGCATTTCTTTTATGGCTAGAGAGGTTGAGCATTTCTTCATGTGTCTATTGGCCATCCTTCTTTCCCCTTCAGAGAAGTTTCTCTATAAGTCTTATCCCACTTATTTATTGGGCAATTTTTTTTGAAAATTTGTGGTTGGGAGATTTAATTTTTTGTGTTCCAGGTATATTTTAGATATGAGACCCTTGTCAGGCTAGTGAAGATCTTCTCCAAATCTGTGGGGTTTCTATTGATATTGCTATATCCTTTGCCATGTAGAAGCTCTGCAATTTCATGCAATCCCATTTGTCCAACCTTTCTTTGATTCGATGGGTTTCTAGGTTTCTATTAAGAAAATTTAGACCTGTCCCCAGGAGACCCAGAGTTTCTCCGATTCCATCTTGTAATGTTTGAAGTGTCTGTTTTGACTCCGAGGTCTTTGGTCCGTTTGGAGTTGATTCTGGTACAGGGTGATATATATGGATATTGCTTTATTTTTCTACAAGTAGTTAACCAAGTTTGCCAGCACCATTTACTGAAGACGCTGTCTTTCTTTGATTATATTTTTTTTAGTTCCTTGATCGAAGATTAGATGGCTATAGGTCTGTAGGTTCATTTCTGGATTTTCAATTCTATTCCATTGGTCCTGAGGTCTGTTCTTGTGCCAGTACCAAGCTGTTTTGATTACTATGGCTTTATAGTAGAGTTTGAAATTTGGTATTGATATTCTGCCAGCACTGTTCTTTCTGTTGAGGAGCCTTTTTGCTATTCGAGGTCTTTTATTGTTCCATATGAATTATTGCATTGCCTATTCTATTATCTTGAAGAATGATTGTGGAATATTGATAGGTATTGCATTGAATTTGTAGATAGCCTTGGGAAGTATTGCCATTTTCACGATATTGATCTTTCTAATCCAGGAGTACAGGAGTTTTTGACACTTTCTAAGTTCTGTTTTGATTTCCTTTTTCAAGTTTTTAAATTTTTCATCTTTGGATAACTTAATTCCTGGGTATTTTATTTTTTTCTGGGTCTATTAGGAATGAAGCTGCTTTCCTAATTTCAGCTACCCTTTTTTCATTGTTGGAATGCATTGATTTTTGAGGGTTAATTTTATACCCTGCTACATTGCCAAAGTTTTGAATCAGCTTGAGTAATTTGGGAGTTAGGTCTATGGGATTATTGAAATAGAAGATCATGTCATCTACAAAGAGGGAGAGTTTTACTTCTTCTTTCCCTATTTGGATCCCATTTATGTTTGCATATTGATTTATTGGTGTAGTTAGGCGTTCTAATACTAGATTGAAAAGAAGTGGAGAGAGTGGACATCCTTGTCTCGTTTCTGAGTTAAGAGGAAATGACTTAAGTTTTTCACCATTAAGTATAATGCTGGCTGTAGGTTTGTCATAGACAGCCTTTATTTTATTGAGGAATGTTCCATGGATTCCTAATTTTTCAATTACCTTCATCATAAAGGGTGTTCGTTGTTGTCAAATGCTGTTGCTGCATTTATTGAGGTAATTATGTGGTTCTTATCCTTGCTCCTGTTGATGTGATGAATTATATTAATTGATTTGCATATATTGAACCAGCATTGCATCCCAGAAATCAATTCTGTTTGATCATGGTGTATAATTTTTTGGAAGAATTGTTGAAGTTGATTAGCCAAAAGTTTGTAGAGAAGTTTTGCATCAATATTCCTCAAAGAAATGGGTCTACAGTTCTGTTTCTTTGATGAGCTCCTGCCTGGTTTTGATAGCTTCATAGAATGTGTTTGGTAATGAACTTTCTCTTCCAATTTCATTGAAGAGTTGGAGGAGTATTGGTGTGAGCTCTGCTTTGATGGCCTTGTAGAATTCTGCTGTAAAAGCAACTGGTCCTGGGCTTTTCTTACATGGGAAGTCTCTTATTGCTGTTTCTATTTCAATGCTTGATATGGGCCTGTTAAGCTGGTTTAACTCATCTTGGTTTAGTTTTGGAATGTCAATATTTGCTAGGAAACGTACATTTCTGCCAAGTTTTCAAACATTAGCATAAAGTTTTGAGAAGTATTCCCTTATAATGTTTTGAATCTTAGTTGTTTCTGTTGTGATGTTTGCATTCTCATCTCTGAGTTTATTTATTTAGGTGTGTTCTCTTCTTTTTCTGATAAGATTTCTAAGGGTCTGTCAAATTTTTTTTAATGTTTTCGAAGAACCAACTCTTAACTTTGTTGATTCTTTTTATGTTTTTTTTTATTCTAATTCATTTAATTTTAACTATTTCTTTATATCTACTGGATAGGGGTTTCTCTTGCTGTTCTTTATCAAGGAGGCTCAGATGTCTCATTAAATTGTTGGTTGCAGATCTCTCCAATTTGTCAATATAGGAACTCAGAGTTATAAAACTGGCCTCAGAGTACTGCCTTTGCTGTGTCCCAGAGGAGCTGGTATATTATGTGTTCATTTTTGTTGAATGGCATGAACATTTGAATTTCCATTCTAATCTTTTCCATGACCCACTATTCTTTGAAGAGTGTGTTGTTCAGCCTTCACGTGTTACAGGAATTTTTTTGGTGGCTTTTAGTGTTGAGTTCTAATTTATTCCATTGTGGTCTGAGAAAATGCAAGGTATAGCTTCAATGTATCTGAATTTGGACAAGTTTGCTTTGTGTCCTAAAATGTGGTCTATTTTAGAAAATGTTCCATGTGCTGCTGAGAAAAATGTGTATTCTGACGCTGTGGGGTGAAATATTTGGTAAATGTCCGTTAAATCTAATTGATTAATGCGGTTGTTTAGCTCTGTGGTTTCTCTGTTGAGTTTTTTCTAAGTTGATCTATTTAGTGGGGAAAGTGGTGTGTTAAAATCCCCAACAATTAATGTCTTTGGATCCATGTGGGATTTGAGGGAAAGTAGTGTTTCTTGCATAAATTTAGGTGCTCCGTTGTTTGATGAATAGATATTTAGAATTGTAATATCCTCCTGAAGGAGAGATCACTTAATTAGTATGGAGCGACCTTCTTTATCTCTTCTCACTAATTTTAATTTGAAGTCCATTTTATTTGATATTAGGATTGCAACTCCTGCCTGTTTATGGGGGCCGTTTGGTTGGTAGATTTTGTTCCAGCCTTTCACATTGAAAATGTGTTTGTTTTTATGGGCAGATGTGACTCCTGAAGGCAGCATATAGAAGGATCTTGCTTTTTAATCCAACTAGACAGTCTATGACGCTTAATTAGAGAGTTAAGTCCGTTAATGTTGAGAGATAGTACTTAGAGGTATTTGGGAGTTCCTGACATTATATCCACCTTCTTGGGGGCTGCAACAACTGGGTTCTTCCTATGATTGTTGGATTCTCAGTTTGGTTGTGGTTTCTTGTCCTTTATTGAGGTCTTGTTGGTTTTCTATGTGTAGGACATATTTAAGAATATTTTGTAGGGTTCGTTTGGTGGAGGTATATTGTTTCAACTTTTATTTGCTATGGATGATTTTATTTGACCTGTGGTTATGCAGGAATGGTTAGCTGGGCACAGAATTCTTGGTTAATAGTTGTTTGTTTTTAGGGCTTGGCATACACCATTCCAGGCTCTTCTCGTTTTAATTGTCTTCTCTGAGAAATCTGAAGTGTTTCTAATTGGTTTCCCTTTGTAGGTGATTGATCTTTTGTCCTTGACAGCTTTAAGGATCTTTTCCTTGGTCTGAATTGATCCAGTTTGGATTGTAATGTGACGGTGCATGTCCTTTTCTGGTCTGGTTTGTTTGGAGTTCTAAAAGCTTCTTGTATTTGAACAGGCCTATCTTTTTGCATGTTTGCGAAGTTCACTGCTAGGATCCTGTTAAACAAATTTCCTAGACCATTAACTTCTGTCTCTAGGTGTTCCTCTACAACCATTATCCTCAGATTAGGCCTTCTTATGGTGTCTTTCAAGTGTTGAGTAGATGTATCATATTTCATGGAGTTGCCTTGTATGGTTGCTTGGTCTTTCTCTATAATATCTAGGCTGTATTCAATCCCTGAGATTCAATCTTCTTCATGGTCTAACCTGCTGTCAAGACTCAGTACTTTGTTTTTTTATTTCTTTTCCTCCTAGTTGGTCATCCTTGACGGCTTCAAATTCTTTGTTTGAACTTTGTTTTAGATCTTGTATGAACTTCTTTCATTCCTTAATTTGATGTTCAGTGTTGATTCTCAAATCACTAAGTTGATTGGTTATGGTTTTCTTGGACTCCATTTCTTCTGTTGTGTTCCATTCAGCATTCCCTTTGTGGTCTCTCTGATTCCTTTCAGCTTTCTGTTTATGGATTCCATGAATGTATTTGGTGATCCTTCTGTATTCTCATCTTGCTCTCTCAATTCCTCTATTACTCTGATTAGCTTCCTCACATTCACACAATTCCTGTAGTTCTCTTTGAGTGTTTTCAGCCTGCTCACACCATTCCTGACTTTCTCTTCGACTGATCTCAACCTGCTCATGCCATTCCTTTATTTCTCTTTTACTTCTCAAGTTGCTCACGCAATTCCTGTATCAGTCTTTAAGTAACTTCCTCACGCTCATGATACTCCTGCATTGACCTTTTTTGCCTTCTCTCTCTCCTTATCATGCGCATATGAAGTCCTTTGCAGGTTTTCAATATTTTCATTTACCATGTTTCCCAGTAGTGCTTGTAGAGCTTTTGGGAACTCTCCTCTGGATTATTCATTATCTGCTCTGTTCCCTGATTTTCATGAGTGGGAGTTGAGATACCTGAACTTGCCATTTTTCTTGTGTTTTTCCAGGTTGCTCTGCCCATTTAGAATGAAAGTAACACATTTTGTGCTAGAAAAATAGCACATTTTGTGCTAGAAAAATATTTTAAGGCAAGCATCAATCAAAGTCTGTAGTTGCACAATCAAAAGTCTGCAGATACAATCTAGTTCAACAGATATATCTATTCAACATCAAGCAACTATGTATTAATGGGCTAAAAACCGCAAAGAAGAATTTGGCAAACAGAAATTATTAGGTTTAGGGAGAGATATGGGTAAAAATAGGAATAGAGGGATGTGGAAAGGCAGAGGGAGAGTTAACTAAGTCCTAATCTCAAAGCGGGAAATAGGTTGGATAGAATGATAGTAGAGAGAGAGAAAAAGGAATAAAGAAAAAGAAAAAAAGACAAGAAAAAAATAGAAAAACAAAAGTTATAAATAAAAGTACAACACTTTAAAATTATGCAAAATGAGAATGTAATATTCAGAGAACAACATGAATAGAATAAGTGAAGGGGAGGTAGAGAAAGGAGATGTGAATAACTTAAAAATAAAAATGCTTAAAATATTATATAGGTATAAAAGATAGTCTTGATACTAAGGAATTTAAGTCTAAGAGGTTTTAAATTGAGTAATAAATTTCTGGATTAATTGTGTTCACAATGGGGTTAAGGTCTAATAATCAACTGCGGGTATATCTGAGGATGAGCAGAACAGCAATTAAGTCAAGCAAAAAAGAACGAAAGAGAAGAAAAGGTGAAAAGAATGAGAAAGAAAAAGGATCAAAAGGCCAGTAGAGCTAAACAAAATACAATTTGAAAAAAGAAAAAAAATTATAAGAGGAAGAAAAAAAGTTAATAGAAAAAAATTTTTAATGTTAAAATTAAAAAAAAATTGGAAATTTTTTTATAAAAGGTACAAAAAAAGAGTTCTTTGATTTTTTTGCGTGGATAGGAAGATCTTGTATCTCACTTGTGTCCATAACCAGTGTCTTGTTGGAGTCTCTGTTCTGCTTGTGGTGTTTGATTTTCCTGTGGCTTGGATGGTTTCTCAAGTCAGTTTGTTTGAGCAGGCAGAAAAATGATCTGCTTTACCCAGGATTTTGTGATCCTCCTCCCAGGATAGTTCAATGGGAGGGAGATCTGCTTTGAGTATCATAAAAGAGGGAGATGGCCATTTCCTCTAGTTTGGAGATGCTGTGATGAGGCTAGGTTCTGGGTAGAGTGGAGGCCTTTCAGAAAACAACAGCTTTTCCCTGAGTATCTATCTTCTTAGAAACTCACAGAGCCCAGCTTGGAACCATTCTCAGAGTTTTTATTTACTGAATTTCAATTGATTGTTAAGGCTGCTTAAGGGAGGGGCATCCTCTGGCTCTGTTTACCTGGTGAAGAAATCTACTCCTGGGGCTGGCGGCCTGGGCTGAGTGACTTTTCCCTTGATGTAGCTGAGCCTCTCAGGTCAGGTTATATTCCTTTGACCTGCTAAATGACTCTTGTTTTCTTACAAGGCCTGTGTTTGTGCTAGCTCCTCAGCCAGGCCTTTGTCAGTATCAAAAATGGAGATCTCCTGTAGTGGCGGGAGAGGGGTGGCCTTCCTTCTTTTGCTCCCTGAGGAGTGAGGATGTCAGGCTTCTACTCATGCTAGAGTCTTGGTTCCTGGGTCATCTCTGGTCTGTGAACTGCATGATGAAGGTGTCTACACCTTGTCAGTTCTTGCTGGTGTTGAATTGAATCTGTTCGCCTGCCACATCTGGTGCCTTTGTTCGGGACTCTCTGTGTTGCCACCGCTGCTGCTGCTGCTGAAACTGTGGCTGCAGGCAAGTGCTCAGATTTGTCTCTTTGCCTTGATTTTTCCTCTCTCGCCTAATTCTCTGTCCTGTGATGGCACACTTGGTGTGATTCTCTGGCTTAGTACTGTTCACTGGAACACTAAAACTGCTTTCTATGTGAGAACTTGTTTAACCTCCAGCTTCTCCTCAGCCATCTTCCAGGAACACCTCCCGTAATTTTTGTATAAAATAAATTTTGGAAATTTTACACTGAGTTTAGTGTTTTATGTTACATTCATCATTCTACTATCTTCAACTTTTTAGTATTTCTTGGAAGTTAAAGACAGACTCTCTGCTGCATTTATTAGGAAATATTTTGCATGGTCCTGTTCTATAATCTTAGCTCCGAAGGAGGCTCAGATGAGGAGAATGCTGGCTTGAAGCAAAAGCAGAGAATTGGATGAAACTGCATCTCCAAAATTATGTATATTTATTAACATATAATTATATATAATATATTTAATATGTAATATTTTTGTGAGATATATACATATATACATACTATATATCTGCAGGAGATGGGAACAGTGAAACAAAAGAAGGCACTGATTTAATTCTGTTGTCATTTTATTTTGACACTTTTTAAATAAAAAAATAGATGACCATGATTTCATTTAATATCCTGTCCAATATCATTTTGTTTATATCAGGCAGGCTGTACCTCATGTCACACATGAGTGCAAGAATAATAAGGGTTAGTGCATTACATAATGGCTCATTAGGACATAGGAAACATTCCTCAAATTATTTGAGCCAATGTCCATTGATTTTTGGCTGTGGGGCCTGAAATATGGACCTGGACACTGTCCCTCAGCTATTCAGCTCAAGGCTAGTGCTCTACCTCTTGAGCCACAGCACCACTTCCAGCTTTTTTTGCTCATGTGGCACTGAGGAATCAAACCCAGGGTCTCATGCATGCAAGGCAAGCACTCTACCACTGAGCTACCTTCACAGCCCCCAATGTCCATTTTTTGTTCTATACTGGGCCTCTGTTTGGGTAGGCAGTTTACAGTTTCAAGATGATATTTTGTTCTTTTGGGTACAGATGAATGTAGAAATGCATGTGACCTCCAAGACAATTATCTGTATCTGGATAAAATTCATATATTCAAATGGAAAATTTGCCATCCCCATAGAGTATGAATGAGACTCCCAAGAACAAGATGTCTACTTCACAGCCATTATAATTTTCATGCAGGAATATTTTGTAGGGACAAAATTAAGGTACCATGTATGTCCTTCAGCAACTTACCCTTGGGAAATCCTTACGCTCATACCAAAGTCATTGACCTTCACATTGCCTTTATCATCCAACACAATGTTATTGGGTTTAATGTCTCAATGTTCATTTCTATATTCGTTAAAGTAATGCATAGTCCTCACAATCTGTCTAAACAATCTTCTGACTTCATTCTTGAATAGGTGGTATGATATTCACATTTCTCGCAGGAGGTTTCTGGATGGCAAGTTCCACTGCCAGGTATTGGTGCTCTTCCTTCTCCCTCACCTGGAATGACCTGATCATGTGTGGGTGATGTGAAAATCATAATAATGTCCATCTCATTTCAAACGCTTTGTCGGTTCTGGGGCTTGAAATTTGGGCCTGGGCACTGTCGCTGAGCTCTTCAGTTAAAGGCTAGCGCTCTACCACTTGAGACACAGCATCACTTCTGGCTTTTTCTGTTCATGTGGTGCTGAGGAATTGAACTCAGGGCCTCATGCATGAAAGGCAACATCTAACACTGAGCTACCTTCGCAACCTGTCCATCTCATTTTTGATCTGACAATTATTGAACTCTCCCTTCAGGATTATTTTCACTACCATCTTAGTGTCTATGAGGTGGTGCTAGGCCAACTTTACATATCCATAGCTACCATAGCCAATGATCTCCTCCTTCACACTGTATTGTTCAGGGAAAATCTCCTCGTGCATAGCCAATGATCTCCTTCATACTGTCTTGTTCAGTGAAAATCTCCTTCTCTTAAGATCTGGAGGATAATTCACTGTGTTCTCATGTCTTTTTGCTAGGATGGCAAGGAGTAAATCTACCTAAACTTAGCTAAGAAAATAAAAAAAAACAGAGCAATAACGAAAAGAAAATACCCAAACCCCAACAAAACTTAGCCCCCCTCCAAAACAAAACCACTCAAAATTGTCAACATAGGACTGAATCTAGTAGGTTAAGAGGAACACCCAGCACTGTAATGGACCTTAGAGACCATTCAGAATGGCTGGCATGGACCAATCACAGCTTGGCATGAACCGACTGGAGGACTGTTGACAAGGTTTCCACATGGATGCGAGGTACACAGAGTGATGCCACTGCTGCTACCATGGTAGTGTTGCAGGAACTTCAAGTCCATCAGAAAGTGCGTTCTGTTCTTGGTGGCTTCCGGGTCCTAGTGTTTGCTACCAAAGATTTTGTCCTTGAGTACTATCCATGTCCTCATGTCTGCTTCTGCTAGAACCCTGGCCATGTGCAAGAGACAAATATACACCAACCATTGGCTTCCATTCACCATTTGTGCATGTCTTGGAATTTGCTCCAACAATCTAAAAACAAAGTGGATTCTCATATATTTCTAGGTGCAGGGGGCACATGTCAAAGAGTCCAATTGGAAATTTTCCCTAGAGTGGATCCATATTTTTTTAACTTGACAAGAACGAGAAAACTCAAAGAAGTAGTTAAGGCACAGCAGGTGTCCCTATTTGTTGAATTATAACTCCTTTGAACAACTGCTTAACATACGCTTAAAGTCTTTATTTGTTATGGAGTTTATTTATTGTTGGCACCATACAATAGATCATTTCTGGTCTTTAAAATGTTATAATATCCGTATGCACTTTGGTGTTTTCTAAATGGAATCCAAGATGAGTCCCATAGCTCTTGAGTAGAAATAAAACAATATCACACTCAAGAACTGCATGTGGTTGAAAGAAGGCAGGGAGTATCAGCCTACTGTATAATGACTATTGCCAGGATGAATCCCCTGTAGAAATACTTGTTTTCCTTTTCAATATTTACTAATAAAACACATCCATGTATTAATGGCAATACATTACTACTTTAATACAAATTAAGCATGTTCTCTATTCAACTCAGTGAATTTTGACAATTTAATTATGTAATGCTATCTCCTTATAAAGTCAATAAGTTGGCACTTTTGTCATTTCCATTAAAATGCGAAGAAATTAAGACCAACAAAGTTTTATACTTATGTGTGTCATGAAAGTGGCTGTTTCATCACTTGGAATTTAAATCCAGTAGGATACTTCATGGCAACCATAATCTGAAAAGTTGCTCTAACTTTTGTCTTTTAAAGACCTCATCAATTTACTCAAGATATTCAATGATTTTTTCTTTAAATCTAGAATGACTGCTGTCAAAAGAATAGTGGTATCACTTCAGAATCATCTGATACTGTAGCAAAATGCCTTGTGCCATACATCTCCATGAAGTGGGTTATTAACATCTATAGGTGTGAGAGAATAGAGAGAATCATCATTTCTCATGATAGTTTCTTATCAAAGAGTGTATATCAGAATCCTTGAAATCTAAGACAGTGTGTTTATATGTTCAAAGTGAAGAACAAGGGCTGCAGTAGGGAAAATATGTGGTAGAACCCCTGCCCAGAAAATTGGACTCTCCTAGTGCCAAATTCATCAGTCTTCCTTTAGAGAAATAGGTATAGCTGTGTATTTGAATTCTATTGTGATTCTATAGCAAAATTCCTTAAGACCAGGTCCCAATAGCCTAGAGCAAGTTATTTGTACTCAACAGAAATTCCGAAGGACAAGATCTAGAGAGGTCAACTTTACCAGAGCTTTAATGTGCTCTCTTGTTGCGTACTCACATGGTGGAAAGGCTAGAAACTTTCTAAAAGAAAAAAATACAGCTGACAGACTTCTTCCCACCATCCAGATGAAGTTTAATTTGTTTCAGATCTCTATTATTTCTTCTGTCATGTCCATCCTCCTCTTGTTTTTTAGCT